>NC_051065.1:28479000-28790333 GCF_004664715.2 Peromyscus leucopus | reverse complement strand
TGCACTCCCAGCGTTGTCCAGCAGGTGTCCCAGTGACTAATGAGGTAACGTCCCTCTGTGCCTACTCACAGGATGCAGCAAAACATCCCAACCTTTACTAAAGGGGAGTTGCTGCAGTAACTCAATACACTTCACTTGAGCATGAACCATGGCAACGTTTATTGGTGCCTCAGCTGGGCTAGAAATGACCCATCTGCTCAGAAAGTCACAAGAGGCTTAGAAAACAGCCAGACTCTTATTATTTTTATGAATATAACAATGATGAGATTATCTGGCATAATTTACATATTTCTAATGAGTAATGGGCTCTTGTATACAAATACACTTTCATTTTATTAAAAAAAAAACCTGAAGATTATCATTGTGTTTACTGCTTTACACTGATTAAATAATCCAGTTTGAGGGTAGGAGGAAAAAGGAAAAACTGATTAATCAATTTGGTGGATATAAAACTAAGGTTTTTAGACTTGTATGAGGTCTGACATTAATTTGTGTCTGTAAATAAACCCCTGAAGTCAGTTAAACCAACACTCTAGTAAACATTTTAACACTAAAATTGGACTGGTGACTACCGAGGCTCATAGCTATGAGATACCTTCGATGGTGATATTTTTCACTAGCACAGGCTTGACCGCCTTCGAGCCCATAAGGATGCCTGTCGTCCTCCAGTACAGAATATTGGTGCCTGATTTCAGCATCACCTACAGAAAGAAGCACAAGACACTCGGGTCAGACAAGCTATTTCTAACCACAGGCAAAAACTGCTCCCTTATACCCTCTTTTAATCCTTTATATAATCACCATTAAAATAGAATTAACAAACTTAAATACTCTTAATTCCAGCCTACGATATAATGAAATTGTTTTAAAATTAAAAATCAAACATTTTTGCAGTCTGACAATCCACAAATATACTAAGGGAGAAACTAAGTCTAAAAAGATAAACTTGTTTTTAAACTTCAATGTTGTGGCTTATACACAGAAGGGCTCTATCATACAGGGTAAAGGAATCTGAACCCAAGCATCTGCTTTGACAGTAATGTTATTCTTGAGGTCAATCTCTGGGCAGTAAAAAGAAGAAAGTCAGCATAGTACTTATTTCTGCTCTGGCCTGGATATGGCACGAGTGCTCCCTAGAGATCCATATGTAGGAAGCCTGGTCCCCGAGTGTGGCAGTAGTCAACTTCTGTGAGGAGAGACTATGGGATGTAGTTAGGTCACTGAGAACATTGCCTTCTGAAGAGGCTAGTGCTGGTCTCATGCACTTAGTTCCCTCGGGACTGACTGCAGCAGAGGAGCAAGCCTGGGCCTCGGCACACTCTCCCCCTGTCTGACTTCTGGCTTCACCATTGAGCACCCTTGATCACATTCCTGCCATCTGATGCCATCTTCCCCAGAGCTGGAAAGATGTAGGTACTGTGACCTTAAACCTCCAAAATGGAATTGAATAAGCCTTTTAAATTTAGGAAGTATCCAACCTTGGGTATTTTATTAAGTGACAGAAAATGGGTCACATAGCTTCGTAGCTTCTAAAAACTCTTCAGTGAGCCACAGTGTGACAAGAAAAAGAGAAAATGTGCTACAGGTGGCTTGATCTAACTCTAACTCGAGAAATTTAATGACACTCACATTTGCTTCCTTTGTCACTGAGACATTGTCTTCATATAAATCAGACTAATTTTCTAATCAATTTCTTGCTGATCCAGAGTTAGGCGGTCTTTGCTTTCTCATTTGATGCCTTTATTCCTCTGTGTACCCTGGCTGGTGAAATTCAAGCTATACAACATTAAAATCTGCCCTACTCCAACATCCTGGAAGAGATGTGGAGTACTAGTGCATTCAGCACATTCCCCTTGCATTAAGTCTTCAGTGATGAAGTCAGCACATTGGCTGCCAAAGCCCCATCAACTCGGTCTCGAGGAGAATTGACCTTGAGTGGTACTGATATTACTTTCAAGCAGAGAGATGAAACATCTGCCTGCAAGTCTACATTGTGTGGACTCAAGGATGAGGCATTTCTGTAACTACCAAGACTAGGATGACAGTGATGGGAACCGAACTCAGGCTTCACACTGGAGGCTCCATCTGGGCCATTACTGCCATCATCTCATTTGATACCGGACAACTGCTCTCACTTCTTTTTTTTTTCTTTTTCTTCTTCTTCTTCTTCTTCTTCTTCTTCTTCTTCTTCTTCTTCTTCTTCTTCTTCTTCTTCTTCTTCTTCTTCTCCTCCTCCTCCTCCTCCTCCTCCTCCTCCTCCTCCTCCTCCTCCTCCTCCTCCTCCTCCTCCTCCTCCTCCTCCTCCTCCTCCTCCTTCTTCTTCTTCTTCTTCTTCTTCATATTAAACTTGTAGTTTTATTCAGGTTTGGTTTTTAACAAATGTGTCAGGGAGAGAGCCGCAGAAAAGGGTGAAGCCCATGGGGGCAAGGCCCTCCCAGATGCCTGAGGAGGGATCGTGTCTGCTTCCCCCCCTGCCCTTCTCACCACCGCTAAAGGGGCTTGGGGAAGAGACAGAGGCAGGGTAGGGGGCTGGATTCCAGTCTGTACAAGTGGTGCTTGGGGGTGACGGACCACGGAGAACAGGCAACCAGACAAGGAGAGTGGGATAAAGGGCACAAGACCATTTGCCAGAATCCACAGCTTTCTGATTCCAAATTGAATTTAAAAAAAAAAAGGGGGGGAGAGGTGGGGGACCTAAACCACAAGCAATACCCAATTCCCTTGCCCCCACCAGGGCTGTGAGGGAAGAGGCAGGTAGTAGCTTCACCAAGGCCATGGCTCCCTCATTCCTGGCCAAGGGAGCTAGGTGAAGGGCAGGGTCTCCCCGACAGTTTGAAGGGGTGAGGAAAACCAAAATAAAACGTCAAATAAATTGTATAGGAGTCCAGCCAGGTGCCCAGCCAGAGCGGAACCCAGCTGGGGGAGGGGCCTCTGTAGGCTCAGGGATCGCTGCCGCCACCACCGCCACCTTGAGGGCCAGCTATTTTGCCATGGCCTTGACTGCAACAGCTGCCTCCTCCTCTGTCATGGCAGACAGCACCGTGACCAGGATCTCTTCTCCACAGTCATGCTTCTGCTCAGTCTCCTTGCCAAGGCCTCCCTCAGGCAGACGAAGGTCCTCTCCCACCTCCCCACAGTCCTGGAGCAGGGATAGGTACCCATCCTAGATGCCAATCAGCTGGAAATCATTCCTTTTAATGTTGGGGGCATCCATATAATGAGTTGACAGACATATATTTTCGTATTTCTTCCCAGTAAAAATGTCAAAACCAACCAGGTGGACTTTGGCATGGCCATGCTTGCCAGTCTTCGAAGTAGACATCTTGATAATCTTACATGGCCAGCCTTTGAGCACCACAAAACCATTCTTACATAATGCTGAGCACTGCATTGGGAAGGTGGCTGAGACCCCTGCATCTCCTGTCTCGAAGTCCAAAGCATCTGCCATTTTAAGAGGCTTCCATTCCAACTCACCAGCTCCTCAGCCTGAAAAAGCTTGCAAAGCAACTGTTCTCATTTCTAACATGAAAGGAAGAACAGCCACCAAGTCGTTTATGGAAATACAGAGCGAGGTTTTAAAGCCATGCCTTACTCCAAAAGAACAGTGTCACAATAATAAAAGATGTACTAACACATGTCATCTGAGCATCTCAGATTCAATCATTTAGAGAGAGGTGTTGGGCAGAAGTGAACTTGACACTATGTGACCAGAATGGGTAGAATTTTGACTAACAGATAGCAAATACATAGAAAGTGGTTTGGCATTCCAAAAGTGGGTGGATTTTGTGACAATCAGGTCTATGCAATAATAGAGACTGCAAAGGGCCCCAAAAGCAAACCTGAAAAGTGATTTCCTAAAAACACCACCGAGACTGTGGAATGAAGGCAATTCATGAGCTCTCCAATGACCAGATACTGGTCTATCTCAGGTGGCAGGCACATTTGTAAACTTGCATAATCGAACTTAGTAACATTTTGTGTCAGTTTAAAATAGCTTTCTAAGTTGTTGAGTCCCACTTAATTTAAGGGAAGAAAGCTGGGATAAGAGAGGACTAGCAAAACATTCTAAGGAAAGGGGAAAACAGAAAAATAATTTAAAATTTTAAATGTGAGCCTATGAAACATAAAGGCAATTTCTTTGCTAAATGGAACTTATCTAAAGTAGCAGACCATGTCATCCTTTTTATTTTCTTAGAATTAATGCTTAGAAATAGTTGGGAAATAGAAGAAGAATGGAATTGGTGTCAACAAATAAACACAGGAAAAGAGACTTACAGAATGGGAGCCCCATTCTCCATTGTCTGTGAGTTTCACCCACTTGTCTGTGGTGGCATCCATCTCCTGGCACTGGTCATTCTGAATCTGTGAGTCAAACACAGGGGCTCAGTAATGCTTTTGGAATAATAGCTGTCATTCATTTCTGTTCTCAGCACATGCTGCAAGAACACCCTTTAACCCATTTTAAACAATGAACGAAGGAATCTCCAACAAGTAAACATGCCAAGAGGGAGTGGTTCTGACTAAACCATCTCATTATTGCAGCCAAGTGCCAGGCCATTAAGGAAAGTGAGAATACTTATCACTGGAAAGTCATTTCAAAGCCTCTGCCCAGATTACCCAAGTGTTTTAACAATTCACATTCACCATGCGAGTCTGAGTTTAAAAGCAAAGTCGATTCTATTCAATTTAAAATTGTTCTCTTTTTGAGAATTTCATACATGAGTATACTGTATTTAAATCATTTCCAACCCTCCTTCTTCCCCTTAAGCCCCTCCCTTACATCCCCACCCACTCCGGGGTTCCTGACCTCTTCTGTATTTATTATACATATACCTACACTTATGGAGTCAATAACACTGCATATGAACACATGTTAAGGATGAATACTTGAAACTGGTTAATCTCTTAGGAGGTTACACCGTGGAGGAAACTGATTCTCCCTCACTCAGCAACCACTGATTGCACCAAGGTTTCTATCTAGGGGTGGGGGCTTGTGGACTCGCCCCTTCCCTCATTGGCATGTTGACTGGTGTGGTCATTATTCAGGTCTCTTTTAGGCAACCATACTGCTAAGATTTCACTGGTGCAGCTTCTCTGTCAGGTCTTGATGTCACTATCTCACAGCAGGTGTCCTGAAATTTGGGCTCTCAAGACTTTCCTGTCCCCTCTTCTGCAATATTCCCTGAGCCTGAGGAGGGGGTTGCATTGTGGATATATTGACTGGAGATGGGTACCCCAAGTCCATCTTCTCTGCATTTTCACCAATTGTGGATCCTGGTTATCTCTGCCATCTGATGCAAAAAGAAACTTCTTTGGTAAGGAGTGAGAGCTACTTTGATCTGCAAATTTCACTGACAGCAGTAAAATTTAAATTGGCAAATAGTGTGCCTTGGTTGTCAGTTTCCCAGAACGTGAGCTAAATATGTAGCTAAATGGTTATGGACAAAATCTAATTCCTAACCTTTGTAATGGAGCAAATATTAATCATTTACCATGACAATTAAAATGATTAGAGATAGTATTTTTCACATTAAACATCTTGAACTCTCTGGGTAATTCTTCAAAAGTGCTTAGAGGTTAGGATATTACTTTTCAGGTCTACAAAAATTACAGAGATACCTAAAATCCAAGCCATCATTCTAGTACAGCAATGGTCAACAGCAGGTAGAGGCAGATTTCATCACATGTACTCATCGTCCATCAAAACTATCTTTCTCTTCTTTAAATTATTCTTGCTGCCTTTCTTATTTTCCTATTTATCACAAAGCTTAAAGTGTTCTCACTAAGAGAAGTTTCTAAAGACTTAACTAGAAAACAGTTCCATTTGCAATATCGTTATCAAGAGAATAGCCAATTAATATTTCCTTTAAATGAATTTGTGTCCTCTGACCATCTGACCATCATGATCACTGTGACACCAGCGTTAAGCCATTTCATAGATGCTACAGGCTCTGAATATACCTCTAATGAACAACTAATAGGCAGGGTAAAGGCTTTTTTTTACACGGGAAAGCAGACATCATGTGATTGTGACATTCCCTGAGACTCTGAAGAAATGAGTTCCATTACTCATTTTGAAACTAGTTTAGGTGTAATTATGGACCAATAACTTCTTTACATTTCAGCTTCATCATTTTTTTATTAAGAATTTTTTTTATTCATTTTACATACCAATCACAGATCCCCCTCTTCCCTCCTCTTATCCCTCTAGCCTCTCCCCTCAGCCCACCCCCCATTCCCTCCTACCACGGGGAGTCAGCAGCCTCATCATTTTTAAAAGAAATGCTGATGGAAAGTCTCACTTGGTGCTCAAATACTTCAAATTAAACAGTTTACATGTATTTTTCTCCACACCGCCTACATCTTTATCTTCAAACATTTCCTTTTCATCACTGACTAATGATGACTGAGGAGTGTTGACTTTCTGAGTCAATAAATCACAATCTATAAGCGTGAAACATCAATAAAGGGATCAGCATGAGCTTCCCACCCCTTTCAGACTCTAAACCAGATGAACACAGGCATCTCTGTGGGAAAGGAACAAAATGCTATGCCCTAAAAGCACCTTTGTTGGCTGCCCTCAAGAGACTTGTTGGGAAATATAAAGAATCTGCCTAATCACAGCAATTAGACCCTTGTCTCACTTCCTAATTTTATTTTCTGCAATACTATTGAAATGTCCCAAGAAATACTCACTCACTCTCACAAGCTTTTTTGCAAACAGGATTTACTTTAAAAAGTAAATGTGTTGAAATGTTACTTACCATCCTAAAACATCAAAGTATGCCCATACTAGAAGTTCCTCAAAATGCCCTATCAAACAATCCACTTCACAGAAGGGAGCAGTGATAGCCGGAAAGTCAGACTTACTGCCCAAGAACACACAACTACTAATTATAGAGTTAATGCCACAGTCAGAACCTCTTCACCTCAAAAGCAAGGCTTATACCTTCATGGGAAATAGTTCTTACCATCAAACTTTCGATATAGAAACTGTAATTACTGATTTAGAAACACTCATCACCAAGATCAATAAAAATTTGTTTTAGAATTTTTAGTATATTCTTCTCTTAAAATCTGGATCACAGGAGCATTTTTCCCATTGCTTGCAAAGCAAACACTGTGCTTAGTGTAAGTCCATCTGAAAACATTTTCTCAAGAATTTGAGTCACTGTCATAATAAATATTACTAGATCAGCTACAGCTTATATTAGTTAAACAGCCTCAGTAGTTATTCTGTTAGCATATGATTATAGCTTAGATTCTGTCATTCTACTTAAGCTCATGACAGACACATCAACTATTTCATCCAGTGAGTCCTTTCAACAGTACAAAATTCACAGAATCAGAACATACAGCCATTTCTACTTTTTAAATAATTGTGAATGAACAAATAATTTAGTCAGTAAGAAAATATTTACTGATTTGCAAAGAAATACTTTAAGTAAAAAACAAAAAGTTTTAATATAATTTAACATAATAGAAACTGTTATGACGACTCGATGGGTAATGTACTTGCCGCATAACCAGGATGAGAACCTTAGTTCAGATCCCAGCACATGTAAAAGACGGCTATTGTGGCACACATCTCTAAGGCCAGCACTGGTGGAGCAGAGAAAGGCAGATCCGCAGAGCTGGCTGGCCAACCAGGAGAGCTGAATCTGTGAGCTCAGGTTCACTGAGATACACCGTTTCAAAAAATTAAAGTGGAAAGTGAGAGAGGAAAACATCAACTTCTGTTCTCCACACATGCACACACATGTTCCTCCACATACACACATGTTATGAACATGAAATACCTTTTACATACACAATGCATAGAAAATAGTAGCTTTTGTAGCTTAAAAAAAAAAGGAACCTTGGAAAAATTATTTGTGACATACATCTAAGCCAAATGGCCACCTCATAAACATAACCAGAAACAAGCCCACCTTATTCCACAAGATAGATCTGAAAAGTAAAGAAACTGTTAATTTGAACACAAAGTACCATAGGGGGAAAAACTTTCTTTTAACACTGAAAGATCCAGTTAACACCTTCCAAAAAGTGAGGAGGCGTAAAGTGGAATGGAATAGGAGGAGGTTTAGAGACAGTCATATGAATGTTCCTTAAAAATCAAATTCTATAATATGAAAAGCCTTACAAAGAACTCAAAGAAGATGTTGTTGTCCACGTACTGGTACTCAAAGAAGACATAGCCTGACTTCTTAAGGTGCACGGCGTAGATCAGAGACACAGTGCAGTCATCACGGTTGGACTCTATATAGTTCCCGCGAGGAAGCCAAGAAGAGCTGTGAAGACAGAACCAAAAGTTTTATGTGAGAGCTCAGAAACCTCTGCTAGCCACAATCCTTTGACCGAGAATCACAAGTAGATTCCATGAGCAGAACAAGCAGATAACACCAGCTCTGCTGAAACTCCAAGGCTGAACTCCACTATGGAGAAGTTTATCTTTTTAATTAATTTATTTTTTTTTACTTTACTTAAAATAATTACATCATTTCTCCCCTTTCCTTCCTCCCTCCAACCCTTCCTGTGTCTTCCCATTCCAGATCCTCCCATGTACACCTCCTTAATCTTTCTCAAATTGCCCTCAGAATAATAATACCAATAGACATGGAAGGTGTTCCTGCACAAAAACTACAGTCAACTAACTATTGCTGAGAGAGGGAGATGAACTCCCTAATTGGTTACCCAATACTGAGTAATCAGCCCTGAAATCATACACATACAAGCAACAGTAAATGGATCCACCAGGTTGTATTATATAGTCATGTGTGTGCATATATACACATAATATTAACAGTTAACTATAGAAAAGGGCTTATATTTATAGCATATGACATCTTAAATCTTTTTAAGGCTATATGATCAATTTACCATATAAATGCTTTTTGTTTACAAAAATCACTAATATTAATATTCATAACCTCAAGTAGAATTACTCTTTCAAATAACATCTGAGTTTGACTTATAGACACATACACACACACACATACACAGAGCAGGTCTATGGAAAGAAATAGTGCTACTAAATGCTAAATATTTAAATTAATGTATAAAGCTGTACTATTTTTGATCTCTTAAATTGTTGAAGAAGTCATGAGATAGAAGATAAAACCTTCACCACTGAGTCAATGCTAGATACACTAAAGCATCCCACGAATGTCCTGTAAGCAATGGATCTTTCAAACAGAACATTGGTGTGTGTCAGGGTTTACAGCATGCTTCACAATATCTGACAGAGGCACCAAGAAAAGGATGTAAATGTGCATTTACCAAGGTAGACCATGGTAGTGCATGGGGCACATTGTTGAGCGGTATTTTGTCCTGACTCCTATTTGTTACTGATCTGTTCTGCTCCATTTGCCGTTTGCTGTGAGTTGAACAACTGTGCTCTCCCATCCCAACCCCATGGTGGACTAAAACCATGAGCAAAACAAATCTCTCTACTTTGGGTTGTTTCTAAGGATCTTTTCAAGAAAGTAATTAATACGGCCTTTGCGCAATGTTCAGTCAACATTTCTCACTCAACATTCCTCTCTTCACACATGCCAGCCAGTACCTTCATTTTCTACTACAGTCTGAAGCTGCATGAAGGCCTCACCAGATGTCAACACTATGCTCTTGGGTCTGCATAACTGAACTAAATAAATCTCATTAAAAATTCCTCAGTATCAGGTGCACTAAAAACAGAAATGCATAGACTAAGACAGACAGACAGATACATACACATACACACACACACACACACACACACACACAGGGGGAGGGAGGGAGGGAGGGAGGGAGGGAGGGAGGGGGAGGAGGGGAGGGGGAGAGAAAGAGAGGAGGAGAGAGAGAGAGAAGAAAGAGAAAGAAAACAATCTCATTCTCCAAAGAGGAAAATAAATCATTGCCACTGAGCTGAGAAAGAACAGAAGACTGAAGGAAAGAAAGTGAAGGAGGAAGGAAGGGGGCAGGAAGAAGCCAAGAACTGCAGTATTAGCTCAGCTAATGCCTCAGTGTCTTTCAACAGTGATGACAATGCCAGGTTCCTGATGAAGCATTCTTGTCCGAAGGTGGCCAGAGGCTTCCTATTTTACTACCTCTCCCTTAATTTCCCAAACACAGCACATTACCCCAAGACAAACATTTCTCCAGTGCTGCCATGTGTGAAACTCGTGATCACCTAGCAATTAAGCAAAGGACTTTTCAACCTTAGATCCTTAACCCACACTCTGAGAAAATAATCAAGGTCTAAATGAAGGTCAAACACTCAAAAAAAGGGAGGGGGACATGAATTTCTCTTTAAAAATTAAAGAAAGGTTAGTAGAAACACTACTGCCCTAAGTTTGATTATAAGTATAAGATAATGAACTCATTTTTCTAACAGCACTAATTGCATTCTGCATACAATATCTATTATATTGTGAGGCCAATTATTTTCTCATTAAAAATTTAGCTACATTCTTTGTAATGGAAGTCCAAAAAAAAAAATACCCCTCTTCTGAGATGTTCCCTGAGCCTTAGGTACAGGGTTTGTGTTAGCTGTGTCAACCGAGGCTGGACATCTCGCTGCCAGTTGTTCTCTGCATTCTGACAAGTTGTGTATTTCTGCAATGGTCTCATAAATGATCCAAAGAGAAGCTTCTGGGATGAGGGGTGAGAGGCAAACTTACTTGTAGATATAAGCATAACTATTTAGAATATAGTTAGAAATAGTGCTGGTTTGGGAAAGAGGCAATAGATTCTCCTCTAAGGACCATGACCTCATCAGACATGAACACCTGGCTGTTTGCACTGAGGCATGAGTTCCTTTCTGTTGAGCAGGCCTTGAGTCCATTTAGACAGTTGGTGGTGGTAAGCTATAAAAATGCCACTATTGGATTCTTGGACTATCTTGCCATGCTAGTCATTGTTGTAGTTAATAGGTTTTATAGCCAGCGAGGACTATTGATTGTTTTCTTCTATTGGCAGCTTGCATAGCACCTTCAGATACTATGAAAGCTCGTCTCTGGGGAGGAAGCTTCCAGGTCAGTTCCAGCTCAATTCCTCCAAGTCTCAAATGTGTAGTGTCTTCAGAAATAAGGTCTTACCTTCAAGTTCTGGGAGGCAACCAAAGACAACCAAGTAATGGCCTATATTTGATGGCAAGGGTGTCTCTTGGACTCCCCTGACAAAAAACCCAAAGGGCCGTTTCCCATGCCTGGGTTTTTGTTAGTCTATGACTATTAGAAGGAGGGAGCATTATTGTCCAAGTGATGTAACTTCATTAAATGTGTGTGTGAGAGAGTGTGTGAGTGTGTGAGTGTGTGTGTGTGTGTGTGTGTGTGTGTGTGTGTGTGTGTGTGTGTTTTAAGTAAACATTCATTGCTGAAGAGGAAGTGGAAAGATTGTAAGAGCCAGAGGACCAGGACGTCTAATGTACCTATGAAATCTCAACAATATGCTCACCTAAATACTGTCTGCACCATGACAACACCAGTTGACAGGACAATGTGGATGAGAGAACTCTCAGCAGCCCCGTTCATAAAGAACTATACACAATTAATGGCTGCTCAAAGAGGGAAGGTCAGTCATCCTCAAGGATGAGCCTCCATTAGGTTATCCAATCTCAAATGCTCAGTCATAAACAAATACACCCTTGAACAACACTAAATGGACACGGTGGCACATATATATACATATGTGTGTGTGTGTGTGTGTGTGTGTGTGTGTGTGTGTGTGTGTCTGTAATAATAAAAGTAATTAAAGAAGAAGAGGTCATAAATTTGAGAAAGGTTGAGGCAACGAAGGAGAAATTAGAAGGAGAAGAGGGTGGGAATTATGTAAATAAATCACTCATTTGTTAAATCATTCAATACTACAATCTTTTGCCCTGAGCTCATCTATAATCCTCATTATACTAAAACTATCCTCAACTTTTCCTAGAAAAGAATGACAACACCTTTTTCAAGTCTTCAAAGTGCAAAGGTTCGCTTGGGGTCTTACTTGTTACAACCACCTGGCCTGCTGTCCGAAGGGCCCACCACAGTGTCCATGAATGTGGCAACGTTGGAAAATCCTGCAGGCAACTCATCCCATTCATCAAATTTGATGCCACTGCCCAAGGAGTAGGTGCCTTCAACACACTTACTGCACACCTGGTTCTTCATTTCTAGGTACTCTCCAGAGGCACAGGAAAAAGCTGGAAGGCAGAAGAAGGTGCAGCCCATTAGTCACTGGCCTCTTCCATTAACCGTCTCTCCTCCATATTGTCACCAGAGTTACTTTTATAAAGCCCTGAGGAAAGCCTTCCAATGTCTTCATCATGGCTGTTTGCACTCCACAGTCTGCCTCAACCTATTTTACTCTACTCACCTTTTGAGCAAAACAAAATGCATCTTAATCCTCTCTTCTGCTACTGTGGCTTTTCTTTCCAGATGTTGGACAAATGATCTTCTCTATCTGGATAACTCCAGCTCCTATGTAAAAATGACCATCTTCATGATAAATTACCCCCCACTCATCTCAGACTGTTATCCATGCCCCGCTCCATGGTCAAGCAGTCCACTTTCCACAGCTCCTCCACTAAGGTTCATAGAAACTACTGAAGAGGGGAAGTGCTACTTTTTCTCCACAGGGAAAAAAAGGTCATTATTTTGGGATTCCTAGTTGTACCTAGCAAAGTCCAAATGAACAAAATAAGTGCAGTAAAGAACAAAACAGAAAGGGGATACAGGAGAGCATGTAGTAGTTAAGCAAGTTATCCCACCCCGAAGCCTTTCAACAGCTTCCACCTTTCTAATATTCAAAATCTGGCCACTTACGCCAGCCTCATCCACGTCTAATGCGAACTACTCTGCCTTCTTAAGAGCTAGACTAAGCCAATAGTTCTGTTGCTAAGTTATTATTCATTCAACAACTGCAAATAAATGTTTCCAAAGTGTATAGCCCTGTGTGGGGTAGAGTTAGAGCTCAAGCCTGGAGGGGGGCTATCTAATCCCTTAATCAGGACATTAAAGAAGTAAGAACAAAATAAAATGTCCAAATTAAGCGATGAAAAGAAATCTCTGAGCCCAGTGAGGCAGCAAAGCCTCACAGGCAGGCACACGCCTCTTTTAATACAGTGGAGAACTTAAACAGAAATAAAAACAAGCTGTCTTTAAAAAAAACTAATTAAAGAATTAGAGCTCAAACCCACACTCATCCACCTACTCACCCACTAAACTAATGGAATGATTCTCTTTAGAAAAGCTTAATAATGCTCCTCAGTGAACTTGCAACATTCACATCAAAATCCTGAAATCAGTAAAACAACAGAATATCAGCAAAGGTCAGGCAGAGAATATTGCACATTAACTACAAGATCAAAATTATTCTGAAGACAGGTAAGAAAGATCATCTTGGAACAAGGTTGTTACACCTCTTATTAATTTTGTGACATTGAATACATTAATCGTCTCCTCGGGCTTTTGTTTCTGAGACAGCTACCACAGTAGCTGCCTCCCAGGATTATGTTAAGAAAATGAAATACAGCACAGTAGTTAGCATAACTACCCTGTCATACAGTACATGCTCACCAAGGGCTGCTAGTATTAGCATGAGAACAACCAGCAAAGAAACGGTTAAGGAAAACTATTTCTTTTAGTTTCAGTGAGTTCAAGGTCTTCTGGTAAACTCAGAATTAAACAACAGTCCCTAATATAACTAATGTCATCATCAACAAAGCAACATTTCAAATCATCTTGGAAGACAGTTTATTCTGAAATCAAATATTGATGTTTTAAATTGATTAACAATTAATAAAGATGCTTTATTTCACCTTACAGATTCTAATCCATCATGAAGGGAAGATTAGGGAAGGAACCCAAGGCAGGAAGATGGAGGAGAGAACTGAGGCAGAGGCCATGGAGGAGTGCTGCTTACTGGCTTGCTCTCCAAGGTTTGTTCAGTTTGCTTCCTTATAGAACCCAGGATGACACCACCCATAGTGGGCTGGGTTCTTCCATATTAGTCAGTAATTAAGAAAATGCTCCAGTTCAATCTGATGGAAGCGATTCTTCATTTGAGCTTTCCTCTTCCTAGATGACCCTAGCTTGTTCCAAGTTGACAAAACTCTAACTAGTACATCAGGCCTGTAAATTATTGTGAATGTACTAAGTGCATGGATTTGAGGGTTATGAATAAATTATGCAAATACAGAACCCATAAATCATGAGTATTGACTGCGTTTATAATAGACTCATTAAGGAGGAAGGTGTTAGGTACAGCTGCCAGGTAAGAAAACTGAGCTACAGTATATTTAAAAAACCTGATTACCTGGGTACCTGATAACAGACAGCACAGATAATAGGGTCTAGCTTGCTTGGTTCTAAAAGCGATACCCTACCTTAAAGAAGGGAGAAATAGTTCTGACTAATTCAATACCACCTTCCACATCACTCTTCCTTCCCTTCAGCATTATGCAATCTTTATCTTCACCATAAAACACTAGTTGACTCCTACTCGCATATTAGTTGTGTTTCATATGCTAAATCAAAAATATGCACTTGGGAACTATTTGAGCAAGCACCTAACTTCCATAAGTCTAATTACTTTGTTTGTGAATGGAAGATAAAAGCAACATCCATCTCAAAAAAACTAAGGGAGTAGGTGAATGGCGCATTGTTCAATACGCCTGGCATATGTCACAGACAATTGTATTGAACACTCTTCACCTCAGGAACATGTAAATAATAACACTGCCACTAGGTTGGTGTTACTTTGTCTCTACAGAACAACTATGTAGTCCAGGTTCATCAGGTATGGGCCTTTAACAATACAGGAAAGCTAGGATGTCCTAAAATGTTTCATCCTTTAATAGTTTACTTCTATTCCATCTTTCTGTCATCCCAATAGGCACATGTCAAAGGAAGAACTACACACTCCATTAAAAATTTAATTGATATCACAAGATTATACTGATTTAGTTTAATTGATTTCACAGAGTTATAGCAATGCCTACCTCTGCTAGCAATCACAAGCATCTCCTTCTTTGATACTTTCTCTCAAAATGTCACTCACTTTCTCTCTCCACACAGATCTTGGCATTCAGGCTTTAATATGGTCCACAGTTTCAGTGACTGCACTGTTTGTTGTCATTTGTTTGTTTGTTAGTATTACATAATATACTTAAATTAGGCAGGGTAGTGCAGAATTTTTCTAGATATTAGCTACTGTATGGATTGGCTATATTTCATTTCAGTTAATTGGTCATTTCTAAAGTAAAAAAATAGCTTTTTTCAACAACCTTGAAATCCTACCATAACTGAATGAAACTGACAATTAACAAACCCCAGAGCTTTGGTAGAAGGACTATGTTAGGTTTTCAATGCTTGGACAAAATACCTACACAAAACAAACTAAAGAAGCATGGTTTCATTTTGGCTTACTTTCACAAGTTTTGGTCCATCATGGTAGGGGGATAATGGCGGAACAGATGCTGTCACATCATGGTGGCCAGTAATCAAGATAATGCCTGTACTCACTGGCTTTCACCTTTCTGGCCTATTCCTCCATCCGGGACCCCCTGCCCTCTTACCTACCGCCACCTATGGAGCAGTGCTATCCACATTAAAGGTAGGTCTTTCTTCTTCATTTAATTCTCTCTGGAAATACCCTCACGGTTACACCAAGAATTGCTCTTGACTAATCTGCTAGGAACTTCCCAATTCAATCACACCGAGAAGAACAGAATGCAAAGAGATAGACAGAGACAGAAAGGGAGGGGGACAGAGAGAGAGAGAGGTAGACACAGGGAGACAGAGACAGACAGACAGAGAGAGACAAACAGAAGCAGAGAGACAAAGACAGAGACAGACAGACAGACAGAAACAGAGTCTCGGAGACAGAGGGAGACAGAGACCTTCTTGTCTAAGGTTGCCATTATTTGGCAGTGGCCTCAGTCTGGGATTTCACAGTATTTTACCACAGCAGAAACTGGAAGAGAGATATTTAAAACTCAACCCCCTAAAGTCCAGGCTTAACCAGGAGATCATGCACTCACTCTCCATTCTTTTTCTTGGCTCTCTGATTCTGCTTTCCTGACATCTGTTTCTACAACTATGGATCTGAAAGGGCTCAAATACACAGGTGCAAAGAACCAGACATGGGAAACACAGTATTAGTCCATCACCAAATAACAAAGCCACAGGCAGCTTTCTCGACTCTCCAAGTTTCTATTTTCACATTCCATTGGGAACTTCCCATCCTCTTCCTCTTCATAGGTCTGCTTACAGGGACCCAGTAAGAGACCATGAAAAGTAGAGTCTCTGTGGGAAATAGAGCATGATAGAAAAAGTCAAGACATTACTGTTATTATGCAAATACAATGTGCTAAGAAAGTTATTAAATCAAATTGTTTATATGCTGACTATCCTCTGTGATTTATATCTATCAATAAAAAGTCTATTTTTAACCTATTTATCACAGAGACTCTTGGTTTTAGTTTTTCTCCATCTAGAAACCTCATGTTTTAAAAGACTATGGCTATAAATTACATGTATTCATAATTCATTTATTTTTGCTATTTTGATTCCAATTATTTCATTACTAAAATATGTTTTCCGGACCATAAACAGCAGTAAGAGTACCCTTAAAAGAATTTGCTTGTTTAGTGAGATGTTGACAAGACACTGAGCCTATGTAATCTTATTACAGGTATCATAATAATAAGATTAATTTAAGCATCAAGTACTTCTTAGTATTTAGCATTTGGCAGGCAACAATTAGGCACCAGGGTGATGCCTAATTAAAGAGGATGTGGTAGCAAATAGGAAGATAGAATTAATTCTGTCCCTCTGTTCACAGAGCTGCTATAATAGCCTAGTCCTCCTCAAAATCAATTATAGTTACAGCTCATCTCTCTGAGCTTAAACTCATTATAAAGCCCATCTCATTTGTCAAACTAAGTTAATATCCAAGCATAAATAATTTTATATTTATGGAGAAATTCTAAATATAGAATCAAGAAGCACTATTATAACTACTTTTCTTCAATTGATTAGTCTCATTTAGTAAAATAAATACTGTCAAAGCCATAGTAATTGTTTTCCTGCATAAGGAAACCTTTGCGACTGTTAAAATAGTCACTATTGATAAAGGGTAAATCAGGGACATGACGGCTACTTATAGGACCCAAAAGTACACTCTGCTGCCACCTCTTACTTAATCAATTGACTGCTGTCATCAGATAATCAATACTTTGTCTCCCAGGCTTATAATCATAATTCTCCTAGGAAAATGAGAGGGAGTGTCTGGGAGAAAATGATCAGTATTCTCAGCCCAGCATGCCTGGCTTCTCTTCTTCCTCAGAGCCAGTGATGAGGACAGCACTTTCATACTCTCTCACTGGCAGATCTTATCTGTACAATTCCTAAACAGATAAAATAATGCTTTCTCTCATTCTGCAAAGATGAAAGTGAGGTAGGAGGAAGCCAAATCATTACATTGAAACAGGCTATTTTTTGTCATGGCTCTGATTCACAGGAAGCTTGCTTCCCTTGGCTTAAAGGAATACTTGTTCCTTTTAACTAGCAACAGTCCACTTATCCTAAGAAGGCATTTTCCCTCCAAGGAAGGCTGGAAGTGATTGTCAGTTGCCTATCATGTTCAATCTAAGGCAGGATGAGGATCATGGAAGACAATTTATCAAAATTCTTTGAATAGAATTTGTTCCCCTAAGAACAAATGAGCAAAAACATTAACAGGTTTCATTAGTGCCCCACTATAATTTATAAGTTATTGGTTTTGAAGCATGATTTGATCACAGAAAAAAATGAATCTGTGATAGCTAATCAATCATCTTCTCTCAAGATGATCAAAGGACTTTTGCCACCTCATGGCTGCCCCAGGTGTAATGACATGGATCCTGAGGCTTCACATCTGCATCAGCATCAGCATAGCACTGTATACCTCTTTGAATAACTGCAAGCTCTCACAGAAGACTCTATCAAAGAGAAGCAATGTCCTGCTTCACAAGTTGTGAAGCTTGCAGCCACGAAACTAGAAGATTTTACTACAACCGAACCAAGAAAGCCATTGTTTCCACTTAAAACAAACAGGACAGCATTAGGAAAAGCTTTGCCTTGGAATTCAAAAGACATGAATTCTAGGTCTATCATGGCTGCAAGGCTACTTGAAGCCACATGTGCAGTTACTGTGCAAGCAGAAGCTGCACAGTTAAATGATCAGAACTGTATTCTCAAAAGTCAAATCCTGCCAATAATGACATCTGACTCTCCATTAAGAGAAAGCGTGGATCACAAAGCTGGAATATCTAAATTTTTAGATGTGAACTCCTTAGAGAAGAAATAAAAATTTTCACCTCTCACTTTATAAAATGAAAGTTAGTCAAGAGATCCACAAAAGATACACTAATAAGGTCTTTTCTGGCTGACCTTTCAATTGCCATTCTAAGGAATATTTAGTGAAAGTATTGCCTCTGATATCTAAAAACTGATTCTCACAGGACACCTCCTTTTGCACATCCTCATACAGTTATTCAGGTAAAATTCCTGAACTACAAGAAGACTGATCAACTAGGAAAACAGAGTGATATAAACACAGACAACCCTCATTAAACTAGCAGAATATATAAAAGAATCCCATCCTTTTTAAGCTAAGCAAAGGTAGTTTTCATCTTTACAAAACAATGAAAAGTATAAATGTATTCTACTGTGGCTTACTGACTTCAGTATCTTATTGAAAAAGGAAAAGTCCCAGTTCATTGAGAACAAGATGGCCTAGGGTTCAGAAGAGGAGAAAGAGACAGAAAAGGAGGGAGGAGGAAAGAGAGAGAGAGAGAGAATAGCCAAGTTTACAGGAAGAAAAAGGTTCAGAGTACTTGATGAGGCACCACAGGAGGCAAAACAAGATATCTGTGAAATTGTCTTTCTCAACTTCTGTTTATGCCCTAACACCTTGGCTCTTAGCTCCCTGCACTCCTTGTCCTTAGAAAGCGCCTGTCATCGTCTACCTCCTGAGAGTCTCTCCAACCTTACTGCAGTTTTGAGAGCTGAGTTCCTTCCCTTCCTTAGGAAACCTTTTATTCTGATAAGCTTCCATAACCGCAGTCTGCATCAAACACCACTATCGCCATAGGCCCGGTTCTACTGTTCTCAACAGTTTATCTCACCTCTCAAGGCTGCCAGCCACTCCAGCCTCTCACCTGTCACTTGTAGGCTCCTGAACACACTCAAGGTCCGACCTAGACTTGCACGTCAGCATTCCCACACCAAGCCTGCTGAGAACAAAGTGATTCTGTATTGATGGGATTTGAGAAAGACCAATCATTTCCCAGAGGTAGGCCAACACAAAACAAACTGTGTGCATGTATTTGTGTGTGTGTGTGTGTGTGTGTGTGTGTGTGTGTGTGTGTGGTTTATCTGTTTCGATTTTCTTTTTCATTTTCTGTTGTTTCTCTCTTTCCTTCTTTTTTGAGAGAACAAACATGAAGTTGAGTGGATAAGGAGATGGGGAAATCTCAAAGGAGTTGAGGAAAATTAAGGGATTTGATCAAAATAAATTTTAATAAAATTTTTAAAAATGAGAAGAAGAAGATGGTCCAGGAGCTCAACTGATTGATGCCAAATCTCAATTCTGACTGTGACTGATCTGTGTCTTCAGGCTTTATTTCAGCTCTTCTGTTTAAAAGTTTTTTGGTTGTTGTAATGACTAAATGAATTTAAGTCATGCACATCTAGCATTTACATTTGTGTCTGCCATACAACAAAGATCATTTATTCTAAATGCTTCAGCTATTATTCCTACTAAATTATACTGCACAATTATGACTCCAGGCAAAACATTATGTATTTCAGCTCATAACTCCTGAACCTTGGCTATCTTCAGGTCCACTGTCCTTGGCATGACACAGGAGATGGTTGGGACATTTACCAGAATCTCTGTCTTGCTCACATTGCCCTTGAAAGGTAGTCCTGCAGCCCTCACAGAAGACTCAGGAAAATCCAGACCCATTCCACTCAGCATATCATCAAGCAGAAGAACTTCGGAATTCACTTCAGAGTTCCTCAGTGAATTAACACGACTGGTACCTAATGCACGGAGCTTAAATCCCATTATAGCTCTAAATCAGGATGCTTGTTTCCCCGACATGAACCAATGACAGATTAACAGTTTCCCAAGTTGCTCAGCTGATGACTGATGACTCTGAACTACAAGTTTACATCTGTTTCATACATTTGACTCCATGAGCACCTTCTCTCCTTGGTGAGGTCATCCTACATAACATAGGCCTTCTTCACTACTCTTTTGAAGTAGCTTTATTTACTTATCTCTTGCTGAAAGTCTCTGAAGACATGAGTATTTTCACTGTTTTATATCCTCATCAGTAAACATGGTAATATTCAAAAATAGGCCTTTCACTGAATGAATTAAAGCTCAATAAATATTGTGGAGTTTTTTTCCTCAGGGACAAACAAGTTAGTTTCAGAATGGAGATTAAGCTAGATACCATCTGTAAAAGGCCATTATCAAAATACCAGTGCAAGAATGTTGTAAGAGAAACTTACAGGAAATTACATGAGATGCATTAAATCATAGCATAACTAACTATGTATAAAGTTTACTGTTTTCAAGCGCGATATTTTTTCTCTAAGATTTTAATGGATATTGGCAAAATGCAATTACATATATATGTTAATTAAAGTGATTCTGTGATGTACATGTACCAGGTAAAATACTGAATCAAGCTAATTAACATATCTCTCACTCCAAATAATTGGTGTTTATTCTTCCTGACTAAATAAAACATTAAGCATTTTTACTAACATGCTCCCATTCTACTGTCTGCTTCTGTGAGTTCAACTGGTTTAGATTTCATGAGTAAGTAAGAATGCAGTGTTTGTCTCTCTGCTTCCATAGTGTCCTTCATGTTTCAGTGAGTATAATGACTTCCAGGACCATCCACACTTTTAACAATGACATAATTCTTAACTTTTAAAAGACAGTATAGATAGTATACAGAGTCTATATGTTCTTTATCAATTCTTTTGTTTTTGTCTTTGAAATAGTATTTTACTCTGCAACCTAGGCTGCAACCTAGGCTGCCGTGGAATGTTTGTGTAATCCAGACTGGCTCCAAATTCATGGAAATCTGCCTGTGTCAGCCTCCCAAGCACTGGTATCACACACATGAACTACCACACCTGGCCCTCCATTAATTTCTTAAAAGATGTATATGTGTATGTATATGTGTGCATGTTTCCACGTGTGGGTACATATGTCATTATTCATACATGGAAGCCAGATGAGGGTATGAGCTGACCTCTCTCAGTCTCTGCTTGGCTCCTTTGAAGCACGTGTCTCTCTGAACCTGGGGCTTGTGTTTTCTCAGTTAGGTGCTGACATTTTCATGCTTCTGTGTGTATATCATAATGCAATTGAATAGAACACTCTTTGAATACCTGTTAAGTCCATCTAGCCTATAGGACTGTTCAAATCTACTTTTCTCTAGTGGTTTCCTTTTAGGATAGTCTTTCATTACTACAAATGGGATACAGGTCTACTAATATTATTGTATTGCTTATATTTATCTCTTTAAATATATTAATGTTTGCTTTATATACTTAAATGCTCTGATGTTAAGTATAGTTATAATTTTTCCATCTTTCTGTTGTATTGATGCTTATAATTATGTTGTCATCTCTCTCTCTGTTTTTAATCTCACACACATGCACACACAATTTTCTCTTTGCCTCTACAAGTAATAGAATATCTGTCTAATATAATGCTGAGTGTTTCTTAAAAACCATTAGATATGAGTCTTAAAATAGATTTGAGAAAAGAATGAGAAAAATATGCACCCAAAGATTTGTAAAACTAATCTGACCACAGCACTTATTGATTCAAGTAAAATGAGTGTTAATTTACAATCATTGAAAGATCACAATATAAGCATATGCATGCATACTTATATAAAAGTTACTGTATCTCATTAAAGTCACATTAATTCCTTAGCTCCTATGTGGAAAATACAAAAGGAAACTATACACACATGCTTACTACTTACATGATATACATTTTATACATGTGTATTTGATTGTATATGTTCTACATGCCATTAGTTGACTTATATCAATACGGAAGCACAAGATTAAACAAAGTTCAGAAGACAAAATTGATTTGGTAGTTACCTTCTGAATGGAATATTTTGAAAGCCATTCTCAATTAGAAAATGATGTATTAAGGCCGTTCTTGAAATTATGGGTTTGGAAATATTTGAAAGAGTAAGGAATAAATGATATATGCCCTCCTCACGAAAAAGCACGAGAATATAAAAGAAACAGATATATTCCTTTCTTCCTTAGTGATTTAGACCCGTTAAAAACATGTAAAGATGAAACTCTCTTCTCCTTCTCATCTCCCAGGAGAGCCAGGCCCTCACCCTTCACTTCTGAGCTTAGGTGTGAAGTCAAAAGGCCGCTCTCTACAGGGTGTGTAGTTGCAGTGGGAATTGCTCAAAGATGACCGCTATTTTTGACAATCTAAGACCATCAAAGGAATCCCAAGGTTTAAGAAGTACTTTAGAAATTCTACTGCCTCAAGGATAAAAGAGGGAAATGAGCCAACAGAAGCAGCCAGGCTTAGAGTGAGCTACCACCTCTCATTCTAAGGCTGGGATGAAGAGGGCAGTGGTTCAGGAATGGTATGCTACCTGCAGGACTCTGGTGGTGGATTATGCCTACAGATAATAGACTGGTGCAGACCAGGGCCTTGGAAGAAGCAGCCAAGTTTCCAGTGAGTGAGCCGGAGCTTCCAGGGGAATGCAGAGCCGTAAGGTCACCTCGGTGTGTGGTACAGCACTAGGAAACTGACCAGCTCTCCACTGCAGAAGGCACAACAGAGACTGGAGCCAGCGTCTTTAGCAGAGGTCTCTCCCTGCCTTTCCAGCGCCCTGCAGCTTTGGAATCACATATACCCAGGAATTCAACATAACAAAGGCTGATACACGACTGCTCCCTAACCAACCTCTCCCGGAGGAGCTTTGCAACTTGTTTCCAGATGGTTTCTGGAAAGCAAATGTATAGCAGAGTTAACCCAATTTTCTGGATAAGTTTACAGTTGATGAGTGAATATTCCTCAGCAAAGGCCTCTTCTACTGCCCCCTTTTTAAATGGGAAGAGATCTGTGTGATTAGACTTTGAAGAACCTATAGCAGTTTCAACAAAGGCCCAAATCTGGGTTTGCTGCTATTTCGGAACACTAGGATCTGAGAAAATCATGTCCCACACAGCCGCTGCTCTAAAGCCCCTTGACTTACTTGAAGTTGCCATTTTCCATTTTTTAAATTTGTTTTTTTTTTTTTTTTCTTTTTTCCTGTCTGAGCCAACTGCTGGGTGCCAACAGAGCCAAAAGAACCTCGGCCACATCCTCAGTGGAGAGAAGCTGGCTCTGGAGTGAATACATGTGCAGTGGAGTCTCAGATCTGCCACAGCCAGAGCTGGGGGCAGTTACTGCACCACCTTAAGCTTGTGTTTTCCCTCCAGTAAAAGAGAAGATTGCTACAGCTTACACACTCCTAATCAGAAAAGCCCAAATTCTCCCAAATCTTAATTTTCTGAGTATGCTGACATACCACAAGGAGAAAATTCTACAGCATTGCTTCCTGTAACAAGAAATTTTTAGTATTGAATAAAAGTAACTACAGGTAAGGCATATAAGAAATATATAAAATACAAACGAATTAGGTGCTTAGACTTCCCAAGATATCTTATTATGCATATATAAATATTCCAGAGATAATCAAAGATAGGATAGGATAATGACATCCAGCTCTAAGCACCAATCATGTCTGTCTCAAGGTCACAATAAGAAATGGTAGCTATGATCAGCAATAATCTTAGGCACTAAAGATTGGGAATGTATAAACAATGTGCATAATATGATACAATTGTACTTCTTAGTTAATTAGATCTGTTAACTGAGTTTGTGAGCTTTGAAGTAACCTGCTTTTACCATAACAAAGAAAAAGCAAAAAAAAAATATCTAAGGCCAGACCAACAACTGCCAGAAGACATATATATATATATATATATATATATATATATATATATATATATAGAGAGAGAGAGAGAGAGAGAGAGAGAGAGAGAGAGAGAGAGAGAGAGTATAGATATATAGATATCATGTGGGAGCACTGACAACTTCAGATTTCAGACGAAAAGCTGATATAAAAAATGTCCCACCTATTATGTATTATTTTTTAAATAAGTATCATTTTCAATGTAATTATAATTAAAAGAAACTTGACTATTAGAGTTTTGGAAATGTTTTCTTATTGAAGAAGTAAATTCACTCCTGGAGCTCTGCAGGAGTCCACTCGGAGAGAGGAGGGATTTTATGAGAAAGTGCATCAGGATCATGATGGGGAAACATGCAGGGATGACCAAACCAAACTAGTGGGAATTCATGAAAGTTGGATCAATGGCTGTGGAGCCTGCATGGGACTGGACTTAGGCCCTCCGCATGGCAATACAGTTGTGTAGCTTGATCTTCTTGGGAGGCCCCCTGGCGGTAGAATCAGAATCCATCGCTGGTGCATGGGCTTTTTGGAACCCACTGCCTATGATGGGACACCTTGTGCAGCCTTGAGGCAGGGGGAAGAGCTTGAACTTGCCTCTACTGGATGTGCTGCCACCTGCGAGGCCCATGCCTTCTTGAGGGGGGAATGAGGGGTTGGTTGGTGGGGGGAATCCTGAGGGGAACGGGAGGAGGAAAGAGGGGGATCTCTGATTGGTGTGTAAAATGAAAAAAAAAATTCTTAATAAACAAAATGAAAAAAAAGTAAATTCAAATCTTTACCTATGGAATGTTATAAAAATATTGACTGGAAAATGTCTGCAATATTCATGTAGGAACCACTCCTATTTAGGCATGAGTTTTCTAACAAAATTAGGAGCCCTTGGCTAACCCATATAATTCACAGCGTACTGATAAATACTAAAACTATGACTTCCAGGAGATGAATGCCCTGATTTAGAATGACTACCAAGTCCTATGGTGTAGAATCCTCCACTATAGTCCATTTTAATCTGGACAGCCAGAGCTAGCCCAAACCAACACACTTCCTACCCATAGAGTAAACATTTAGAATAGCTAGATAGTCTCTACAAACAAAGCTGGTTACAGGGAGCCAAGGAATTATGCCCCAGGATAAAAAGTACTGGCCAGAAACACTACAGATTTTCTAGGAAACAAATTTGCAATAAGCCAACTGCAGCATTGTTACTCAGGCTCTGTTTCCCTTCAACCACATTCTGCTCTCACTGAGAACAGGTCCTGTGCCAGTGACTGCCATGACCCAAGTAGTGGCACCTACTTCTCTCTTGACCCCACTGTCTCTTCTGACTCTTGGTAGATCACCTGACCATGGGGACTCTCAGGTTTTCTCTGCATTTATTTAAAATCAGTCACCAAGAACTAATGGTGATTTTTTTTTCTGATTTTCTTCATACATTGAACCACTACATTCTCCACAGTATCTATTGCTGATGGTTAATTTTTTGCAACTCATAACAGACACACTGTATGAAAAAAAAAAGGAATCATTCACCCATTTAATAACTTGCTTATCCATTTCATTCATTTGGAAACAGAAGCTTTCTATAAATAGCTTTTGGAAGACCACAAGAAAATTGAAGTGGTTTCTCTGCCAGCTCTAGAACCCATGGCCATGGTTGGCCTATTTTACTGCATACACTTCCAACTGACTAAACTAAAAGATTTTAGAAGGTAGTTTATAAGTAAAAATAAATTTGATGACATCTCTCTGTGTTAATTTAAAAAGCTGAATTTCAAGCCTTCTAATTTCCAATTGAAAAGAGATATTGTATGTAATATTAGCAATCCTACAGTCGTCTCTCTACAAGTTATACTTAAAATAATTAAAATAAACTATTTCTGTGGCTAACAAAAAGAAATCTGTTGCAAGATGAGCTCTATGGGCAGTGGTGATGTTGAATGGCAAGAATATGAATATACTTAATAACAACTCAAAAGTTATCACTTAAAGAGAAATTCTAAGTGATGTATTTTTTATCCAACTTAAAAGTATTTATTTTAAAACTCAAAGAGAAAGTCTGTCAATCTTCTCTCCATAATTTCAAATAAGAGAATAAATAGATATTTTTTAAATGACATCCTTGAATATTGCCCATGTCTCATTAAGCACTTCAGACAGAAGGACATGAGGTCCCAAGAAAGACCTAGTAAATGCACCTACTGCCAAGATTGATGACCTGAGTTCATACCCAGGAGCTACATGGTAGAAATAGAGAGTCAAGTTGTCCTCTGATCTCCATCCACACACTGGAGCACACCTGCACCTCCATGCATACTTGCATAGATAGATATATGCAAATAAAACAAAGAGTACTAATATTTTTTAAGAAAGACTATTGTTTTGCTAGATATCAACACTACATATACATTGTTGCTAGGTCTCTGATGTTCCTTATAATGGCACCTAGAACTGATATGATGAGTTTATGGTTTAATCTGGAAAACAAATGGTCAAAAAATCACAACATACTGCATTCTTTGCCTCTCACTGGGTCAGGCAGGCCAGAGCAATCCACTGCAGAATTCGGAATGGCGACCCTCCACCTGGAGCCAGTGCTATCACATTCTGTATATTCAAAGTGGTAATCTTTCTGCAAACAATCACAAAAACAAGCCTTTGTTAGAGCCAATTCTAACTGGTGAGCTGGGTTTTTCTATCATCCCAAAGGGCCTCCAAGCCTGTTTCCAAACTGTTCCCTCTCCTGGGGTCTCACCCCTCTTCCCTCACCCCCACACCAGTAGTTCATCAATCAAAACTGTACCATGCAATGTAGAGAGGGCATTGAAGGTCTGGTGAAAAGAGGGTACTCAACACTATCATTCTCATCTACTGAGAAGACCACAGCACACTTTCCATATCTCCTTCATAGGCTTTTTGAGCTCTAAGTGATTTACAGACATAAGGACAAAGTGACGTGAGGAAGTCAACTGCTGCCATGTCTCAAGTGCTTCAAAGAAGCCAATCACTTCCATTGGCCTAATTCTCACTCTACTTAAAACTTAACAGAAGGCATAATAATGCATCATTCAAACACTACTAAATAGCCATGAGGCTCTCTGAGGCTTAATTCACACCTCCCTCAGAAGACTGCCATCCTTCAATATATAAAAACAGACCATTTATTACTATTGCCCACTTAAGATCCACTTTGTCTCCCACTTCTGGCTTCATGGCAACTTCCTCTTCATGTATATACGGAATGTTTGAACTGAGGAATCAGGACAAAATGTTACGGGGAACATTTTAACAATGAGAGAAATTCCAAGTCTACCCTATAATAGTTTCATTTCAATATCCTAACCATGAGACTGGACCCAGTGCAAGCACTCTGCAAGTAGACTCTATCCTCATTCTTATCTGGTTGATGCAAGTCAGTGTTCTGAATGTTAACTGTCTGCTTCCCCCACTGCTTAGCCTCCCTCACTCTGTGAAGGACAGGCAAGAACTATCAAGTAGCATCGTCACAGGGAAGTTGTGAATAGAAGGTCACGGCTGCTAGTCTCCTCTTCTTGAAACCGTTTCAATCTGAATGTGCTAAGAATTCCCCCAAAGCATCAATGTTTCTCTCATTGTTAAAATGTTCTGGGCTCCTCTGCTAACAGTTCTCTTAATTTATCTCTTTCTTTTCCTTCCTCCCTTCCTTTCTTCTTTCTTTACTATAAGGAATAAGGAAAAACCAGGCCACACTTTTGACATTCCCCCCCACCCCAAATTTCCAACAGAATATTCCTAATTTCCTTCTAAGCCCTCACCAACACTGCTGTTGATATTTCTAATAATATTCTACCTATGGCAAGTTACATGTTGTATAATGCAATACAGTCATTTTCTACTACATTTCCCAATTATTACTGAGCATTCACTGAGAGTATTTTACATGCCATTTCTACCAATCATTTTAATACAACCTAGGCTTTTCTACTCAAAATTCCTCCAACTTTGGCTCATCACACGATTCCAATGCCATCTCCCCAAAATGTTCAGGTTTTTTGCTTAGCAGAACTTTGTCAGGTCCAGATTTAAAAAAAAAAAAAAACCTTCAGTAGTTTCCAGGGCAACAGTAACAAGTCACCACAGCTATAATATATTTTCCCATATCTCTGTAGGTATTAAGTCTCAGTCAGGGCAGTACTCGTGAGTCTGACTAAAGCCAGGCACATCAAATGGACATAGTTCTGTCTTTGCCATGGGTTACACTTCTAATGTTAATTTTCTAAGTCATAAAAGTACCTTTTAATATTGTGGAGTTTTCCTTTATTGGAGCAACAAACCTTTCTTGTCTTGGCAACTCAGCCCTTGAGTGACAGCTGCCAGACTGTTCCCTTGTGGAGGCTGTCTGAAGCAGGGGGTTGCCAATGAGGCAGCCCACCTTCGGCAACTTTTCAATGCTCCAAGCTCTCCCTGAAGAAACCCCACTCCAACAGCAGAGAACACTGCAAGAACAGTTGGGGTTGCAGCTCCCACTCCAGGAGGTCTTGCTTCAGTCACAACTGCTCCAGCTTGAGCAAGCATGGAAAACTTGTGAATGAAAGTTCCCGAGAAGACCACACCTTCTGCTGAAACTTTGCAAGCTGGTGAGAACTTCAAGGATGTGGGACTCAAGAGCCAAACTGTCTGAAGGTATCTTTAGCCCCTTAACAGGCACCTATTGTCTCCCTCTGTACCTGACCCAACACTAAGGTAATCATTAGGTAAATCCTTTGGAATGTACAAACAGACCCATAGTTTCCAGTCATCCAAAAGGAAAAAAATGCTGTCATATAGCATCCAAGGACTATCACAGAGTTTACCCTGCTTTGCTGTAACAGGGCTACCTAATGTTTCCACTAATAAGTCTTGAAAGTGCCCTGTTTTATAACCTCCTCTGTTCTGATACTATAAAAGCTTCAATGATTACCACATTGGAACATGGAACTTGGGGTAACTATGTGTTCCTAGGCTAAGGTCATTCATACTTATCTCCAGAAAATCATAGCTCTTGTCCTCCTAGAGTTATGCTCTTATATTGACCATTTCAACCTAACAAACTTCAGTGATCACAACATCACCCTGCTGATGATGCTCCAAGTATCCATTGGCAATTATTCTGCAAGTTTTTATCAACCACAGGGGACCAGCAAGCACACCTCCAGTAGAGACTGAGAAAAAAGCTTATAATTGACAGGTAGGAGGCTGTACCTATCTGAGGTTTCTGACTGATCAACCCTATTCAAGCTTTGTGCAATCAGGCTTTATGTAAGGCTTTAACTGGTGGAATTATAATTGAGTACTAGTATTCTGTGCCCTTCTTCTGGCTAAATAAGCAGTCTGTTTTCCACACTTTTTGGTTTTATCTGGGAGCCTCTTCTCCTGTGCACTATACACTGGTATTCAATATTATGCCAATAAAAGCTTCTCCCAAATGTCTCTTTGCATACTTGCCTTTATCACAGGTAGAACATGTGGGTGCTATCCAAGGAGCAGACAAGACCCTGGGGTCTCCATCCTGGACAGCAGCAGCAGTGGCAGTGAGGAGAACATGAGAAAATCCAGACCCAGAAAGAGCTGTGTGCCCTGTACCCACAGCTCTAAGCTGTAAGTTTAAGGGACAACTGAAGAGCTCCAAGGAGCAACTGAGGACCAAAACCATGAGAAGCTAAGGCTATGGGAGGCAGGAGGTCATTCAGAGTCAATGGCTGCATCTGCTTCCATCAGTTACTAGATGAAGGCTCTATGATGACAGTTAGAGTATTCACCAATCTGATTACCAGGGTAGGCCAGTTCAGGCACCCTCACCACTGTTGCTAGTAGTCTAATATGGGGTCGTCCTTGTGGATTCCTGGGAATTTCTCTAGTACTGGGTTTCTCCCTATCCCCATAATGTCTCCCTCTATCAGGAGATCCACAGCCAAGCATCAGGCCAAGCTCTGTGAGTCCAGTTGAAGAAAGGGAAGAGGGATTATATGAGCAAGGGGGGGTCAAGATTATGATGGAGAAATCTACAGAGACAACTGAACCAAGCTCATAGGAACTCATGAACTTTAAACCAACAGCTGTAGAACCTGCATGGGATGGGTCTAGACCCTCTGCATACAGGAGACAGTTGTGTAGCTGGGTCTGTTTGAGGGGCCCCTGGTAGTGTGATCAGGATCTATCCCTGGTACATGAGCTAGCTTATTGGAGCCCATTACCTATGGTCAGACACTTTGCTCACCCATGATGCAGCGGGGAGGAGCTTGGTCCTGCCTCAACTGAATGTACCAGTCTTTGCTGTTCCCCCCATGGGAGGGAGGACTTACCCTTTTGGAGGAGGGGATGGGGTAGTAAGTCAGGGGGAGAGGTGGGAGAGCGGGGAGCAGGAGGAGGGATGAGAGGGGAATTTGTGGTTGGTATGTCAATTATATAAAAAAATTAAATTAAAAAAATAAAATAAAATGAGTCAATGGCTGGACCTAAGACTATGAGTACTGCAGGTCCTGGTGTTTACAAGAGTCTGAGAACACTACCAAAGGTTGAAGATTCAGGTACAGCCAGAGTTCAGGGACTGCGACTCTCGCCAGTTCGTACTGGCACTCTGAGCCAGAGCAAAACTTCTCAACTTGACCACGAAGAGCAATAAACCTCCAGCTCCGAAAGCTTGAAGCCATAAGCCTCTTTTATCCAAGGCTTAGAGCTATAAGCCTCTGGATCTAGAAGCTTGTCTTGTGAGCCTCTGGAACTCAGGGCCGTCATTGAAGTCACTGCTTGCTTCTCGACTCTCCCCAGCTTTTATCTGGATAGAGCGAAGGACTCCCCTGCCACCCCGTGACAGTACTGCCAGGTGATACTTTCTGAGGAAGCTGGAGGAGAAAATCCATCCCTACCTTTTTCCAGCGTTGGATGGCAGCCAGCACTCGTGGATTGTGTCTGGGTCACTCCAGTCCCTGCTGTGTGGGGATACTGCCTCCTCCGGTGACTGCCTTTGAGGTTCACGTCCATGCTCTATCTCAAACATTTCTATTTGTATGATTTTTTTTTGTCATGTAAGGCAACATTTACTGGTTCTAAGAATTACAGTCTGAGAATCTTATTTTTGTGTTTGTTTTTGTTTCGCTTGAAAAAGTATCTCTGCAGTCTCTATGGAAGACAACCCAGACTGGTCTGATCAGGTATTTGCATAATGACTTTCATATTTCTCTGGTTCCCAGCTATTTGTATTCATATGACTTTCTTATTTCCATATCCCACAGAGAATATCCTAGCCTCTATATCTAAAATGTAAGTTATTTCTTATCATCTTAGCAAAATAATGATGCTATGAAATATGACATGAATTTCAAATGCAGCAAGGTCTTTGACCAGAACAGGGAGGCCTCTGGCTGACTCTCATTGCCAGTTGTGAGATGAGAACAGTGGTTAATACAGGGAAGCAGCTCTTGTTTCCTAACTGTAAAGTTGACTATAATATGCTGATTGGTTTTCCTATGATTATTTCCTCCCATCTGCCACCTCTACAGTATCCAACAATTCCAGAATTCCATAGATACTGTTGTTACCAGACTCTGAGGATACCAGAGGAAGCTATAATGTGTTTCTTTGTCAATTTAAAATACTGAAATGCAAACCTACAGCAGGATGTGGTGCTCAGGGATTTCAGTTGCAGCCTAAACCAGATGGATTTTTTTCAAATTATTTAATAGACCATTTCATGTGAACTCATAACAATTTTACAGTCCTCAGATCCATCAAATTATCTGAAAGTAGTGTGGTGTAGTAACATTATTGGAAAAATGATATATAACCCTCCAAATTCTATTCAGATAACTGAATAGCGAGGATCTCAGGCCATAACTGTTCAGATTAATAGAAACATTTCAGAACCCTAACTACTTGATATACATCGGTCACTTGAACCAGTCCTTCATTTCTGGGGAGTGGAGAAATGGCTCAGAGGTTAAGAGCATGGGCTGCACTTCAGAGGATCAGAGTTTGGCCACAGCACCCATATGGTATCTCACAGCCATGTAAATATTCCAGTTCTAGGGGATCCAACACCCTCTTCCAGCCTCTTTGGGCACCACACAGGCACATGGTACACATACATATATGCAGGCACTCATATACACATAAAGTAAAAATATATAAATCTTGAAAATGTCCTCATGCTAAAGGACAATTTTTTAAAAGAGATAAAATCATGTTTCATGAAAATACAAAATTAATGCATGCAAAAGGTTCATGACTAACTATCAAATCAAATCTGTAAAATATTGCTACCACTTTAAAGGAGAATTCAAGGGGCATACAAAAATAGGCAACCAGGAAAGTGAAAGGCATTTACTTATGCAAAAGTGGTAAATATCCAGAGGGTAATAATCAATTGCACTCTAAATACAAAATACAGTTTCATTTCTGGGTAGAAGACACATTCATATTACTGCTAGTTCCCTATAACTCAGCATTATGAAATCTTTCAATGATAGCAGAAGATGCAGGGCCTCTAAAAACTGACCACTGAGAAAGGTACACTTGCTCATCTTTTCTGCCTGTTTCAATGCACTTCATAATTTTAACCTGATGAGAGGGAATTTCTTAAAAATGTTCCCAACACTTCAGAGCTCCTGATATGATATGAGTCATAGCGGCTGTTCACAGGCCACAGGCTGCAACCCAAAACCTGGAACAAGAACACAGCCTGCTCCAATGCTAAGGCTGGGCATTGCTTACACATACACATGTCTGCAAAGCGCAGGGTACTACAGCCTGAAGACACAGTCCCCAGTACAGAGCAGGGCACTAGGACCCCTGGGAACTTTTACACTGCAAATACAACCCAAGTGAAATAGAACTTAGAATTATCCCTGATCACAGGACACTTAAAGGAAAAAAATCATTCTTCCTCAGAAATCAGGACTCTCCCCACTAATACCATGCATGTGTCACAAGTCAAGGTTCAGGCTTAGACCCTCAAATAAGTGCAAATTGGGTCATGTGACATGGGAAGCACAAAATGTAGGATATACTCAACACAAATTTGATTCCCACAGCATCTCCCCAAACAAAGTCATCACAAAAATCCTCACAGTGCTCACTGTCAACTTTGGGTGCCATTGTTCACCCTGCATATAACATTTACAGTTTACACATAGGTTACATATATGCTTCTAATAAGTCTTAAATAAAAAGAATGTTAACATATTGATAACATGCATGCATTACTTTTAGATAGACATTGCATTAGTCAGTATCATGAAATGTCAGATAATTAACTTATTTGTGTATGATGTACGTACACAAGTATGTGCAGGTATGTGTACCCATGCATCCATATGCTTAAGCTGGAGGACTATGTCTGACATCTTCTTCTCTCACTCTCTACCTTATTATTGGAAACAGGGTCAATCACTGAACGTGAAATTTATTTTCAAGTAAGTTTGTGCATGTGCTTGGTTATTCATAGTACTTGAAGAAGAAGCAGAGTTCTCATTATACTGGGAAATGTTTTTTGTAAAAATTGATGGAGCAAACTAATAAGCTTCAGTCAGAACACAAGTAACTGATAGTACTCTGTAATGATTTTGATCATACTTTCCCTCCCCTCCCCTCCCCTTCCTTTCCAGTTAGGATGACTGGCCAGCACACTTCTGGGGTTCACCTGTTTCCATCTCCCAATGCTGAAGTAACAAACATACGCCGTCACAGCCAGCTTTTACCCCAGGTCCTCTTGCTTTCGCTGCAAACACTCTTACCCACTGAGCCATCTCCCCACCTCAAGATCATTAACTCATAAAGAAAAAATTCACTTTGGTCCATAGTACTGAAGGTTCTGCTCTGTGATCAATTGGCATCACTGATTCGGGCTCATGGTGAGGCAGCATGTCAGAGTAGGAGTGGATGGCGGCACACCAAAGCAGCAGGAAGCAATAGAGAGAAGAGGCCAGGTCCCACCACGCCCTTCATAGGAATAGTCCCAGTAACTAAGGACCACCCTCCAGGCCCCACTTCCTTGGTGGCCAGGCTTATAACATATGGGCCTTGAAGAGAATACAAGATCTAAACTCAAGCCAACAACAACACATATCTTATATATATATATAATGGTTTACACAATAATCTACATCATTTTAATACTATATATATTATACTAGTTTTTACTACCTGATATTTAATTATTAAATAAGTATTATAGTCTTAAGGGCTATATGGAAGATTTAAAATTGTCTCCTCAATAATCTTATGATTTTGTCAGAATGCTAGATACACATACACAAATGCTCAAACACACACAAACACATACACACACACACTCACACTCTGTCTCTCTACAAGAAACCATAAAGAATAAAGGTCCCAAGTGCAACAGCAGCACTGAAAATCAATATGCAAGTAAATGCTCTATCTGATCAAAATTACCGTGAAAAATCCATTAACTGCCCAGAAGGTACAGTGTTGTACCACTGCTCAATAAATTCACTGAAGTCAATTTTCCCTTAAGCATTCTCTCAAACACCCATTCCTTAGAACTCCGGTAACTTCCATTTTAGGGGCCCACATTTCTGGAAAGATAAGAATTTTTAATGTTTAGAACTGCACTTGACAGAGTATGTTGGCTGAGTTTACAAAAAAAAAAAAAAATTGACTTGACGGTATGATTTCAGAGTTACAGGATGCTCCTGTGAGCCAGACAGCTTGAAAAGGCATGGAGAAGAGGGCCGGGAAGACAGCAAGAAGGGCAAGCATGCAAACGTTCACCCGTTCCTTCATGAGTGCCTAGCTGGACAGGGCATCATAAGCAGGATGTCAAGCCTGAAGGTAAAAGGCCTACAGGTATGCTGGGAGATGCGTGGACCTACAATGGACTAATGGTTGAGGGAGTGAAGCACAACTGACTGAACGCAGCGGTTCCTATGAGATTTGCTCATATCAATGAGCCACACTGAGGAAGCTGACTCCTGGGCTTCTCTCTCTATCCTCTGTAAGAAATTTCAGAATTGCCCATCAAGGATATAGGTGCAGCAGAGACCACACTTCCTAGTTCAAAATAAAAAAAACAGCAAAGAGGTCTCGGAGGGTGGTTCAGGCTATAAGGCACTTACCATGCAAGCCTAAGGATCAGAGTTAAGGTCCCCAGTAACCACATCAAAGTCTGGCAGCCATGAGACAGGATCCCTGAGGACTGGGGTAAAGTTAGGAAGCTGGACTAGCCAAATGGGCAAACTCCCATTTCAAAGAGAGATCACAACCCAGTAAAATAAAGAATAAACAAGGAAGAGATCTGATGACAGCCAGATATCCACATGTAGGCACACAAGTGCACATCCTCATATGTAAGTGCACAAATACATATGTACATACCACACATGTACACACACAAGCAAAATAACTAAATATCAGAGACAGTTCTCTAAAGCAGAGAAAAATATTGACAAATTGCAAAATCACAAGAGATGGACAAAAAGAAATGGGTGTATTTATTTTCTCTACTTTGTTTCTTTATGTAAAGTTCATCATCTGGATTTTTATGAAAAACATTGAGAGCTTCATTGCCTAAACTTGATGAGACTGCTATTTCCAAAGAGCCCCTCAGTGGAAGTACTCAGCAAGCTGCTGGCACACTGAGTGAGACAGTGAAGAGGAGAGATATGAGACTGTAGTGCCCAGCTCAAGTACTTCACCTCCAGTTCTGATGAGTGAGCAGACCTCAGTGTACTCGGCAAAAAGGCCAAAGGCATGCCAACATTCCATGCTTCCACAAATGAGAGTAGCTGCATTAGTCTGCATTGTCAAGAATATGAGCTCAGTTAGACTGTTCAGAAATACTTATTTTCAGATTTTTCTTTTATAAAAGAGACATGATGTTACCATAGAAACCTATTGCTAAGTAAAGTAACATATATCTGATCTATTTAGGACACATATTTTTCATTTATGGATACTGTATTTTTTTTTAGAAAATATTTTCAAAAAGTCTATGTTTTAAACCTGACCTAAATGTCTATCTCGTTAAACAAGTCTCTATAAGTTCATGATTATTTTTCTTTTAATTCAATACAGCTTTATTGAACATCTCACATGAGCCACTGTGTAGAAGACAGAGGATACAACTGGAAACAAGACTGCCAAGCATCTGCTCCCAGGGGCCTTCTATTTGAATGTGAAGAAAGGGATATGGGGTTCCTTTCTTACAAGACCCAGCTTGTGTGATATGCCTCCTGTGGCCCATTTAGTGAGGGGGCTGGACAGTGGAGTGAGACAGATCTAGATTCCCGTCTCTCTTGTCTCTTGTCTCTTCAATCACTAACTGTAAGATCCTAAGTGACTTCACAAATCCAGGTTCCCCTTAAGCTATAGGAAGCAAAAGCTATTCTTCACTTGTTAGAGTCCTTACCCTACACTTTCACTGGTCCTGATGAAGAGAAGCCAACCATTTCCAGTAACTGTGTGCCACCACAGAAAAAAAAGATGAATATTTGAAAACAAGACCACCCATAAGGAAACTGAAGTCTAGAGAAACTATCATAAGCTGTTTCCAGCCATGGGTTTGTTGAATTTCCTTGAGAAATTGCAAGTTAGACTACATATAACATCAATAAACTTCATAGCAGACACTAAAGAAAACAAAACTATAGCCTCATTTTTTAAGGCCTAAGAGCTGGAGTTAAGACTACTACTTTTCTTGCAGGAGACTCCATTTTGGTTCCCAACACCCACATGGTGGCTCACAGTCATCTGTAACTCCATTCCAACAGATCTGATGCCATTTTCTGGCCTCTGTGTGGACCAGGCATGCACTAGGAGTACATACATAAGTATAGTAAACACTCCTACTCATAAACAAAACTTCATTTTTAAAATGCCCTTCAGACTATGCTATCTAATTGCTTTTTATTAACTTAATTCATTTACATCTGCTTCCCAAAAACTTGTAGACTAATGAATATATTTCTAAAGGGAATTCAATAAAATAAATGAGTGGAAGTACTATAAGCAAAAAAAAAAAAAAAAGAAATTAGCATTAGGTAAATTCTAATTGACTCATCAAAGCAAGAAAATCTAAAAGCTAAAGGCTACACCCCAGGTGTAAGAACAAGAATGCTGAAGACTCAGAACAGAGAGAATCAAATACCCCAGGAACCGGAGGTGAGGAGTAGATCTTTATAAAATCAGGGAATCAGGCTGAAGACCACTGAAGACCATAGGCTTGCCAGTGTTCCATCCACAGCCAGGCAAGAGGCTGTTTCTACTACACACACAGCATGAGGTGGGTTAGAGATGCCAACAAGAAGGGAAAGGCACCGCTCCACCTCAGGCCACTTTCCCCTCCCTGATGCAGGTAACCATAACAGCACCGGTGTGGTTCCCCGCAAGTCACCCCCACAGAGCCTGGGAGAACCACCTTCCAGCTCTCCCAAGAGCACATTCAGAGTCCGTACACGCCATACTGGCTTTTACCACATGGCAGGAATCGGCACCCTTGTCTGTCATGATTGAGATTAGCTAGAATGTCATTATATATACAAGATAGAGTACTATCTGTGATAACAACATTGACAACCATTTCAGAACCCTATCTCAGAAACAGATCTCTTTTCCTCACTAGCATTTATTCACACAATGGTCGTACATGGAAGCGAAGTCATGCTCATGTCACACCCTCCTTTCAATCGTCCTTCCCACTACCTGGACGGCTGTTACCACAGCAACTCACTCAGACACTGGCACCTCTTATACCCATTAGAGGAGGAGATAGACAGACATCAAGGCAGAAGTATATACAACAACATAAAGAGCAATACAGCATCACCAGAACCTAGCCCTCTTCCAACAGCAAGACCTGAACATCACAAGGTAGCAGAAGCTGAAGAAAGAGACCTTAAGAATACCTTAAGAGAAGTACACACACACTACCACCAAAAAATAACAGGAACTAACAATCACTGGTCACTAATATCCCTTAATATCAATGGACTTAATTCACCTATAAAAAGACACAGGCTAACAGAATTGATATGAAAGCAGGACCCATCTTTCTGCTGCATAAAAGAAACACACCTCAATTTCAAAGATAGACACTACCTTAGAATAAAAGGCCAGGAAAAGTCTTTCCAATCAAATGGTCTTAAGAAGCAAGCTGGTGTAGCCATCCTAATATCCAACAAACTAAAATCAATCAAAAAAGATCAAGAAGGACATTACATACTCATCACAGGAAAGATCCACCAAAATAAAGTTTCAATTATGAACATTTATGCCCCAAACACAAGGGCATACATATATGTAAAAGAAACATTACTAAAGCTTAAATCACACATAAAACCTCACTCATTAATAGTAGGAGACTTCAACACCCCACTCTCACCACTGGACAGATCTACAAAATCAAAACTTAAAAGAGAAATAAGGGACTTAACTGATATCTACAGAACATTCCATCCTAACATCCCATGGAACCGTCTCTAAAATGGACCACATACTCGGCCACAAAGCAAATCTCAACATATACAAAAAATTGGAATAACCTCCTGTGTTCTATCAGACCACCATGGTTTAAAGTTAGATTTCAACAACAACAAAAACTACAGAAAGCCTACAATCTCCTGGAAAATTAATAATGCTCAGCTGAATCACCAATGGGTCAAGGAAGAAAGAAAGAAAGAAATTACAGACTTCCTAGACATCGATGAAAATAAAGACACCACATACCCAAACTTATGGGACACTATGAAAGCAGTGCTAAGAGGGAAATTCATGGCACTAAATGCCCACATAAAGAAGTTGAAGAAATCTCACACTAGTGACTTAACAGCACACCTGAAAGCCCTAGAACAAGAAGAAGCAAAGTTACCCAGGAGGAATAGAGGCCAGGAAATAATCAAATTGAGAGCTGAAATCAATAAAATAGAAACAAAGAGAACAATACAAAGAATCAATGAAACAAAGAGTTGGTTCTTTAAGAAAATCAGCAAGATAGACAAGCCTTTATCCAAACTAACCAGAAGGCAGAGAGAGAGAGAGAGCATCCAAATTAGCAAAATCAGAAATGAAAAGGGAGACATAACAACTAACATTGAAGAAATCCAGAGAACCATCAGGTCATAATCCAAAAACCTGTACTCCCAACATTAATCCACATACCTATGAATATATGATTTTCAACAAAGAAGCCAAAACTGTACAGTGAAAAAGAAAGCATCTTCAACAATGGGTGCTGGCATAACAGGATGTCAAGATGTAGAAGACTGCAAATAGACCCATATCTGTCATTGTGCACAAAACATAAGTCCAAGTGAATCAAAGATCTCAACATAGATCCAGTTACTCTGAACCTGATAGAAGACAAAGTAGAAAGTAGTCTTGAACACATTGGCACTGGAGATCACTACCTAAATATAACACCAGTAGCAAAGACACTGAGAGAAACGATTAATAAAAGGGACCTCTTGAAACTGAGAAGCTTTTGTAGAGCAAAGGACGTGGTCAATAAGACAAAACGACAGCCTACAGAATGAGAAAAGATCTTCACCAACCCCACATCTGACAGAGGACTGATATTCAGAATATATAAAGAACTCAAGAAATTAGACATCAAAATGCCCAACAGTCCCATTAAAACATGGGCTGTAGAGCTAAACAGAGAATTCTCAACAGAAGAAGCTCAAATGGCTGAAAGACATTTAAGGAATTGCTCAACATCCATAATCATCAGGGAAATGCAAATCAAAACCACTCTGAGATAACATCTTACACCCGTCAGAATGGCTAAGATCAAAAACACTGAAGACAGCTTATGTTGGAGAGGATGTGGAGCAAGGGGAACTCTCCTCCACTGTTGGTGGGAATGCAAGCTTGTACAGCCACTTTGGAAATCAACATGGCATACAGCCACTTTGGAAATCAATATGGCACTTTCTTAGAAAATTGGGAATTAACCTCTCTCAAGACCCAGCTATTCCACTCTTGGGCATAAACCCAAGGAATGCTCGATCATAACACATGGGCACATGCTCAACTATGTTCATAGCAGCATTATTTGTAATAGCCAGAACCTGGAAACAACCTAGATGCCCTTCAACTGAAGAATGGATAAACAAAATGTGGTACATATACACAATGGAGTACTACTCAGCAGAGAAAAACAATGACATCATGAGGTTTGTGGGCAAATAGATGGATCTAGAAAAAATCATCCTGAGTGAGGTAACCCAGACTCAGAAAGACAAACATGGTATGTACTCACTCATAAGTGGATACTAGATGTAAAGCAAAGGATAACCAGACTGCAACTCACAACTCCAGGGAGGCTACCTAGTAAAGAGGACCCTAAGAAAGACACAGGGATCACACCATGACAGAGAAATGGATGAGATCTACATGAGCAAACTGGGGGTGAGGGGGGTAAAGGGCAAGGGTCGGGGGAAAGAGAGCTTGGGGGGGGCGGGAGGTCCCAGCTGGATCAGGAGCAGAGTGGGAGAATGGAGAGGGAGATACCATGATGAATGAAGACCCCAGGGGGATAGGAAGAAGCAGAGTGCTAGAGAGGTCCCCAGAAATCCACAAAGGTACCTCCACTGTAGAATACTGGCAGTGGTCAAGAGAGTGCCTGAGCTGACCTGCTCTGGTGATCGGATGGCTGAACACCCTGGCTATCATGATAGAACTCTCATCCAGTCTCTGATGGAAGCAGATGCAGAGATCCATGGCCAAGCCCCAGGTAGAGCTCCAGGAGTCCAATCGGCGAGAGAGAGGAGGGATTGTATGAGTGAGAGATGTTGAGACCATGGTTGGAGGAAGCACAGGGACAAATAGCCAAACTAGTGGAAGTGCATGAACTGTGAACCAATGGCAGAGGAATGAACCCCCATGGAACTGGACCAGGCCCTCTGGAGAGTGAGACAGTTGATTAGCTTGAACTGTTTGGGAGGCCCCCAGGCAGTGGAGCCAGGACCTGTCCCTGGTGCATGGGCTGGCTTTTTGGAGGCTGGGGCCTATGCTGAGACACTTTGCTCAGCCTGGGTGTAGGGAGAAGGGGACTGGACCTGCCTTGGCTGAGTCTGCCAGGTTGGGCTGAATCCCCAGGGGAGACCTTGCCTTGGAGGAGGTGGGAGTGGGGGATGAATTGGGGGGAGGGCTGGAGGGTGGGAGGAGGGAGGACAGGGGAATCCGTGGCTGATATGTGAAATTGAGTTAATTACAAAATTAAAAAAAAGACAGTGAAATCTCCAAAACAATCCAAATTTGCAACAAAAGAATTAACTACCAAATTATGGTAACACAGGTAAGATTTTATACGATGCATTTTAAAACAATAATATTAAGGAATGTTTAAAGACAAAAATATTGCCGGGCGGTGGTGGCGCACGCCTTTAATCCCAGCACTTGGGAGGCAGAGGCAGGTGGATCTCTGTGAGTTCGAGGCCAGCCTGGTCTACAGAGTGAGTTCCAGGAAAGGTGCAAAGCTACACAGAGAAACCCTGTCTCGAAAAACCAAAAAAAAAAAAGACAAAAATATTTATAACACATCGAGGTGCAAAACTAAGGCTATAAAGCAATGAGTAAGAACTCTTTTAAAAATGTCTGTGGTGTGCAGTCAGTATGTGGAAAAAGAGCAAAGAAAGATATGCATGCTGAAAGATGGGATGTGAGGGTAATCAGGCTGCAACATCTGTCACCCCAATGACTGCCAGGTTTGATTAAGCTGATCCAGTTGGCAAGGCCGATGTCCTTTCCAAAGGTGTCTGGTCAGATAGGGCACTGTCCCCAGTACACAGGGTATAGGAGCTATGCTCCCCTACTGGAACCCCCAAACAAGCTCTTGACGTTGAAGGCAGGTAACTGAGCAATAAACATAACAATGTTAGAGTCTTTCCTATGATTCTGTATTTTCAAACATTTCCACACTTAAATCACTTTACCTAAGTTCATGTGCTTTGCTAAGACATACAAACTGTTCATATTTCTCCTAACTACAATTAAAGTACCTAATAGGGCATGCAAAGATTCAAAGGATAACAATGAAAAAAATCATTCCACTACCATTCCTTAACATTTTAAACTAAACTTGTTTCTCTGATGGATGTAAATCATCGAGCTAGGCTTTAAATGCATAGACTAGGTCATAGGACATAGGTCAGAGGACACAGGTCAACAAGTCCTGTGGAAGGTGAGGAGTTTACGTTGTGTCCATGCATTCAGATACAAGGATTCTTCCATGAAGTAGATAAATGCTGGGATACTAGAATGGGAGAAAAGGGAAAGAAGAAGTGAAGGAGCTTAGACAAGATGTTTTGCTGACTTCACAATCTGGTTCCAGAAAGAACAACTCCACATTTGAGTTCAGCTAAGCACTGGCAGAATTCAGACGGAAGGGATTTATAAAAACACGGTTTAAATTCAAAAGCTAATTCTTGTCAATGCTACCAACTTGAAACTGAGCTTCACTTATAAAGAGCTCATACAGAAATAGCATACATGATAAAAAGGCTCTGAATCTTAGCATGCTAAACCATGTTTGTTTGCAGATTCTGTGATCTAAATACAAACACACTGGCTATTTATGTTCCTTTTCATTCAACTGGCCCAGGCAGAATCTCCCAAGTCAAAAAAATTTTGGTTTTGGTTTTGTACAATCCATCTAGGATTTCTCAAAAATACTTCCTAGGGGGGGGAAAAACCTCAAAATATCCACTAAAAGGCATCTTTCTAATTATAAACAGTAAATATGTGTTATTTGGTGCACTTGACACCCCCTTAGCATTTTTTCATGTAAAAGTATGCCTCCTGCTCTCATGACACTTTGGAGATCTATTCTACAATTCCATACAGTTCTGCATGAACAATTAGTCACAGAAATGAAACCCTTGGCCTGAGGTAAACATGTTGCCTGACCAATTATAATGAATTATTCACCAGCCAAGATGCTTTTTACAGTGTCTAAAATGCTAAAGTGAGACCACAAAACAAGTAACAACAGATAAGTCAGCAGGGAAAGTCAAAGCTTTCTAACAACTAACAGTGAGTTTTCCCGGATTTCTTTTCTTTCAGCTGAAGGTGACCAGATCCGTGTAGGCTGGAAACACTCCAAGAAAAGCCCATCTTCCTTGTCAGAAGCTGGGAAAGGAGCCCTCTGGGATAGAGAGCGGTGTGTATGGAATAAGAAGTCCATGTGCCTTTTTCCTGTTTTCTCTCTCTTCCAGCCCTGCCCTGAGGCCAGCACTAGTTGAGGAAATGCATTTGTGCCACCCAGGAAAGGCAAACATTTGAGATCCAGAGAGAAAACTTGTCAGAAGGGATGAAGGATCTAGAACTGTGCTTCCTGCCTGCCGACTGTGGAAGAAGAGCCTGTTCCTTTTTTTCCCTTTATTCTCTTTCATGTCAGTAATCCAGTCCAGTAGGCTTGTGTCACAGTGTGCAGGCTGGAACTACATAGCCATCCTTTCTCTGAACAGAAGGAAAACAAAAAGATTTACTTAAAAAAAAAATCCTGCAAAAAGACATGGAGAAGAGAATCTCTCTACTCAGCAAATGAACAAACACAAGTTCCAGGCTGTGGCAGTTTGGATGAGGACTCCAGGGGCCCCTGTGCTTCAATACTTGGTCCCTAGTTGGTGGAACTGTTTGAGAAGGATTAGGAGGTAGGTTGCTGAGGGGTGGGCTTTGAGTCCCAAAAGAGTTCACACCATTCCTAGTCTGTCTATCTCTATCTCTCCCTGTCTCTCTCTGTCTCTCTCTGTCCTCTGTCTGTCTCTGTCTGTCTGTCTCTCTCTCTCTCTTGGGAGCCCTGCCCCCACCTTTTTTCCCCAGGGTACTCTTGAAGAGTGGGGGGATAAGAGATTTATATAGAAATATAGAGGGAGAGACAGACAGACAGACAGAAACACAGGATAGCCTTGGGAGGGCCTGGATCCTTATCCACTGGCCCCTTCTGTCTCTTCTAAAGCGATTTTAAAAGGAATGCCAAGGGATGGAGCAAAAGACCTCCCCCCAGCACAGCCAAGTGCAGACCCTTCCAAACACCTGGTAACCACACTCATGGTAAATCCACCCCCTTATGCAGCCCTGCTGGGTAAAGCAAGCTCAGATCTCACTAGGAAACCTCTTTGGGCTCTCTCTCTCTCTCTCTCTCTCTCTCTCTCTCTCTCTCTCTCTCTCTCTCTCTCTCTCTCTCTCTCTCTCTCTCATTTGTGGATCAAGATGTAAGCTCTTGGCTATTCTCCAGCTCTCTACCTGCTGGTCTGCTGCCATGCTCTCTGCCATGATGGTCATGAACAGACTCTGAAACTAGAAGCTCAAATAAACCCTTCTATGAGTTACCTTGGTCATGGAGTCTTATCACGGAAAAGTAACTAAAACACAGGGGCACCTGCAAGCTGTCTGTGTAAAGCAGCAGAGCTAAAGCATGGAGAACTGAACAACTGTGTGCATTGTCACTCCAAGCCCTAGGAGTACAAGGAACAGACTACACCCCTTCCCCAAAACAAAACGCAACCAGCACCTTTCAAAAACTGACTGACACTAGAATTACCAGCACAAACAATGTAAAACATGTGGTCAAAACCTGACCAGATCCATTGCAGAAAAAAAGCGAGTCACTACTACAAGGGATGTTAAAGGGTTCAGTCTCTGTCTCACAAGATAACATTTAAAATATGCAGAACATAATCCTAAATTATCTGAAAGTCAAAGAACAAACACATTGGACTCAAGAGAAAAGACAACCAACATATAACACCACAAAAACAGCAGGGGTATTAGAATTCTCCAAGGAAGGGTTTCAAGTTGCTATTATAATTATCCCCCATGAGGCAAAGGTATCCTAGTATCCGAGGTCTCAGGACTGCTCCATATTTCAGCACACTCTGAGCTGTCCAATTAGTACACTGCTTTCAAGCTGGAGTCACCAGCAACTAAGGGCTCTGACAGATGTGCATGAATTCTATAAAGTCAATTCACATCATGAATGTCTCAGAGTTCACACCAAGTATGACTGCACTCAATGATGGCAGCTGCCACCCATTGTTCCACCAGGTACTGTGCTAATGTCTTCAAAGGACCCCCATGCTGTCCACCACCTCTGTGAGGAGATTTTATAGATCAGGAAATTCCAAGAGTTTCCCAAGGTCCTGCATATGATCCACAGCACATCTAGGATTAGAACCCAAGTCTGTCTGTCTGCCAAGCATACTCTCATGACCACTCAGCTACCTTGTTACAGGACAGAATTAAGGCTGGCTCTGAAAACTCTATAAGCCGAAGACAGAATAAAAACAGAAGCCTCATAACAACTTCACAGGAAGCAAAATTTGGCCAGCAACTTCCCACACAACCCAATCTCTCCCCACACCTCCGCCCCTCAGCATCCTATCCCCTTGTCCCTGTGGAATAAATAAGCTTAAAATGAATTTTAAGAAACCATAAGTTATTTGTAAAAATAGCTTTATTTTCTACCACAGCATCCTAATTACTCAGCTTTGTCTCCTTTTCTGATACACTGGTTTCAAAGTAACCCTCAATGTTTGCTTTTTCAATTGCAAAACAATACTTACTCAGTGTGAACACTTTAGAAAATAAGGGAGCACACAAATAAAATAAATCTTCATCATAATCCCATTGACCAGAAATAACCACTGTTAGCACTTCATTTTTTCAAAGCGTATTTATTTTAGAAAATGAGATGTTTTCTATATCAAGCCTTTATTGTGCTAGTAATAACTGTTTACGCTAGATAAATTAGACAACACAGATGAAGATGGCTTCCTTTATACAGCTTTGTCTTGATCCATATTTCTAAACAATAACAACATGGTCACACTGAATAAAAAATTAAGCAAATACTGATGTGCACCTCAGAATGGAGGAAATTATAACTGCCTGTTTGCCTGAGACTTTGGCTTACACTTATGGATGCCTTTCATTTGTGAGACAAGTGAAGAAACAGGTTTCAATGTTCTCACACAGATCTCAATGATCCATCTCAGAAATATTAAGCATACAGATTTATCTAAGAACTATGAGGGAATCTTAATGCCAGGGTGAGTATCCCTTAGGAAAGCCACCTGATACACCTGATACCTCCAAACTTTATGGGATTTTTGCTTTTGTTGTTATCTTTAATGAATACAATTATAGAAATCTTCTCTCTTTATCTTACGTGGCTATAAGAATGGTTATACTACTGAATCATGACTAAAACATGAGATGGCCAGTCCTACACATGTATGGTAATATTTAGGACTACATGTCAATGAACTGCTCTTTCCTTGGCTATTCATTATATTGACATTCAGCAATAAGACATATTGCAGTTTATGAGTGTATATTCTCCTACGTTTTGTAATTTGATTCTCATAACAACATGTGAAGCAGATGTAACTATACCTCTCAATAAATTAGAGCTCAAATCAGTTACATTAAAAAAAACCCAACAGTATGATTTGTGAAAGGAAGGTCAGATGCTAAATTATAGGATGCAATAAGGTCTAACCCCGATAGGAAGATGGGCTATGATTAGTCCACAGGAATAGTGTTGCAGCCAGCAGGAATGTGTTCTATGGTGCAGTGGGTGACTACTGGTCACCATGATGCATTGTGTCTTTCTAAAGAGCAAGGAGAGAGGATTTACATTTAACACAGTGGTTATTTCTTCCATCCTCCAGAAGAAGAATAAAATTTTGGCACATTTTATAATAAATGGTGCCTCTATAACTGAAAAAAACATGGTATTGTAAACAATCTGAGATTCGAGATTTCTGAGATCTGACAGCAAGTGTGAGGTACAACTAAAAGTGAAAACAAGAGTGTAATCTTGTCTTCACTACGTCCCCACCAGTGGCATGTGAAGACATGCTATGAGCACTTCATCCTTTGGCCACTGGCTTTGAGGACTTCAGAACCCCTGCCTTGGGAAGACCCCATCCCCTCCCAATCTGTCCCCGCATCTTCCTTTGTCAACTCGCTTTCTTATTCTCATCAAGAGAATTCTAAAGTTAACACTAGTTTCAAGCTCTGTGTTAAAGTCAGTTCTTTCCCTTTTCTCAACAAATAGTGTTGCATCTAACCTTGACAGAAAAGTAAAATCTCCACCAGCAGTTTTCCTCAACCTGTCTCCCTTCTGATTATGCCTCTATGTGTGTCTTCATTTGTGTGTCTGCATACACATTACATGTTTGCCTCATGAGTCTACCCTTATCACTTTGCAAAATGAATATCTCTCTGTGTGTTCTTCAAATTTCCTATTTTCATACTTGTTCCACAAACTATTCTGTCTCTCCTTGCCTCTTTAATTCTTCTCTCTTATCTGACTTTCTCCTCAATAAATAAATGATTAATGTCTCTCCCATTAGCAAAAGAAAAATTAAATCCACTTACCCTGTGCATTAGCAATTCACCACATCCATCTCCAATCTCATTTGCTCTGAGTGAGACAGTTGACCTCTCTGGACTTGGCCTTCTGAATTCTGGTTGTATACATCCAATGGGAGGCACCAGTAGGAAAGTGGAGTAAGAAATATATTTTTTTCACCTCTGATAGCCACTGAGATTCCAAAACTCCATTTTCCCCTTGTCCCTCTCATGCCTATGCGTGATAACAACATCCTCATTTGATCCTGTTAGCTTCTGGTGCTTCTCTCACTGGATCCCTGATGTCTGTCCACACATTGTATGAAGCAAAACTTCCCATGGGAGTCATTTGCTTCTAGCCAGGACACTTAGTAGGCCAGCCTGTGGCTCTCTCTAGCTCCTGTCCCTTTCTTTCTAGATATGTTCCAGGAAAGAGTCATAGCATTATCATCACTGTGTTACACCCTAAGTCACTGTGATCTGGCCTCTTTCCTTTCATAGAGCAAGTGAAGGGCTCTTTCCAGTGGCTTCTTCTGAGACATTTATATTTCCACTCTGACCACCTTCCAGCTGTGCCACCCTCACTGTACCATTAAACCATGTGTCCCATCCATAATATGTATCCCTGGCTGTTTGGATCCCTCTACCTTGAGAGTCTTCTTCACTCCTGACACCTGAGGAACTCTTGCACATTGTTCGGCTCAGGAGGCATACCCTCTTGAGACTATTTCCTCCACTCTTCTCTCTTCCACCAGCCAGGACTAATTAGTCCTTGTTTATGGCCCGATGCTGAAGATAACGTTTACACATATCACCTTACACTACTGCTGTGATTTCCACTGCAGTCCCACCAAATGACTCTTTCACAGCATGAGGATACTAGATCTCCAGAAAACAAGTCTGGGGGCAAAAGCTTGTAAGATCACTGGATAAAAGAAGTGCAACTCTATGGAAGCAGAAGAAAACTGGGAAGGGATGATGACACCCAAGGGAGGGTGTCAACAAGCTGGCCACAGCCTCAAAGACTCCAGGGAGGTAGTCTAAAGCCACTGGGTCCTCAAATAGCCTTTTGGAAATAGAAAAAATGAAAAAACTGACCCACTAAATACCCCATTTCCTCTTCAAAATTGGTGCACACAGGATGATCAATCTAATATAATTAGACTTTCCAAAGAGTAATTATTTCCACTTGGAAATAGTAGAGCACCACAATAGGTCAATGCATGTCATGGTAAAAACATGAACTAAGGCCAGAAGACATATTCAAAGGCGAAATGAGCATTATCTAGGACATGTAAACAACAACTCTTAGCAGCAGAAGTGACAAGTGGCACCTGTGGAAGATTAATTTGTTGTTAGGCAGACAGTCTTACAGAAAGAAATATTTGTGTATAAACTTGTGCCAGTCTTTCTGAAAAGTCGTAGTTCTAGCTTTTTCTGTGAGGAAAAAATCAAAAAACCAAGAACAGTCCCTCTTTCCAAACCTGCTGGCTTGTTTTTATTGTTATGGTTGGCACAGAAATTGTATTTTGATTCTCACAACTTTCACAGAATGTTGCCTCCTCACACTCCTGAATTTACAAGGTAGGAATAAGGTTGCTGAACAGCATCTCACCCCCAGCAGTGTTAGTAATCAAGAAGAAATCCTATAAATCTAGCCTGGGTATGAAGGTACTGTTGGGCTCATCATTAAAGCAACACACAGGACTGTTCCCTGCAGCATCCCAACCTGCAAATGTAGGAGACAGCAGTCAGAACAAGCATCCGGGTCTGAGACAACACATGAGCTGCAGGGGCCTTGAAAACCCAGAACTGTTTTACTATAATCATAAGCGCTTAGTGAAGATTTACTAACTTATCAGAGGAAGAAGAATGTATACCTTTGCCTAGTGAGTACCATCCAACTAAGGGAGCTCTGAAATCTCTGGGTGTATCTTAGGTGGTGCCATGTCACAGCTAACGCTAGGTCTTGAGTCTTTGCAATTTAAAACTTAGAAGGAAGGAGCCCAGGCACTGCAAACAAGTTCAGTGTTTTTATAAAACTTCATTTTCAAAAGGGTCCCCAAAGCTAAGATGCTTTTCCAAGCGGCCACCATTCGCAAATTATCTGTATGGGACAATCCTCCATGTCACGATGCTCTCTACCTATCTAATCAAGATAAATTTTATAGTGAATCAATAAGAGGTAGATGTTGTCATTTGACCAAAACTATTTGTTGTAGCAATGATGTGATGTTACAGAAATAAAAAATTCTTAGGAAATTAATCTTTTGAGGAGAAGAAATTCTAAAAGGTCTATAAAAAATAACAACCACGTGTTCATATCTGGAACCAGTAGAACCATTTTTGTAGAACTGAAACAGCTATCTGATATTATATTCTCATTCACTTACGTCTCCTCCTACCTGCCAAAGACAATAGATTCACATCACTTACATCTTAGTAATACCCAAATTATCATTTCAGCTGATAACTTTGGAACAATCTGGATAAAAGAATAAAGAGAAATACTAAGCTTGAAATCATTTGGGTCAAAATGACCTTGTCTCCAACTAAGCAAATAAATTCAAGTCAACAGCCATTTCAGTATTAAGGCCTACATCTACAACCTAAATTCTGAAACATTCAGGTCTATCAGAGGCCTTGCTAATCATGAGTAAAAATATACATGCAAGTGATATTTACAACTAAGGCTTACAGCTGTAACTATCTGGGGCTTCTTTTTCCAGCACAGACCTTAAAATTCAGCACAAGGGCAATCAAAGCAAATATTTAAGGGAGTAGGGGTTTAACATAAAAGTTAAGGGAGAGATTTACTTTAGAGTTTAATTTCTGATGGTTTCTACAGTATCATCTGTGAGTCAAATACTTGATAACAAATGTAAATATAGGCTGTTATTTAAATATTGGAAGCCTTTACTAAAATAGCATGCGATCCACTAGTGTGACATTGCAGAAGAATTCCAAGCATCCTTCTGAGTTCATAATTAGATGAACCCTCCTTATTGAGAACTGGGCTCTCCAGCATCTCCCAGTAGTACAGTCATGAGTATCACTGTTCATTTCTCTCAGAAATGGAGGCAGCTCAGCAGCAGTGTGCTTATCCTAATCAGGTGTGTAGTTGTAATAAATACGGTAGAGCCATGACATGGAGGTCCCTTACAGCTAACTGGGAAATGGTGGCTGGTAAACACAGCATTTCAGCTTTGGCTAGCAAGCTTCTGTCCTTCTGAAAAGGAAGTTGTATAAAAGCACTGAACCTCTTTGCTTTGATTCCTTCTAAGTTTTGGATTGCAAAGACTCAAAAGAGCTAGAGTTCTCTACAGCATGGGACCACCGAAGACACTGGTGCTACATGCAGTTACTCACCAGGAGGTTTCAGAGCTCCCTCACGTGATTGTTACTCAAGTGTGTGGCTTTAATGACAGTAACTCATGTCTCACAGCTTGGGACCTGGGTAGTTCATATTCAAGGTACTAATCCATTTGGTCCCTGGTTGTTCTCTTCATGACTTACAGACATTTGCTTTTTCAGATTTCCTCACATGACTTTGTTACAATGAACATGCAGGAGGGAGGTAGATCGTATTATAAGTCCACCAATGCCAATGTGACCTTCTGCTTTAGCCTTATCTCACCCTAATTATCTCCCAAAGGCCCCATCTCCAAATGCCACCACACTGAAGACTGAGGCATAATTGTGTAAACTGGGGTGGATGTTGTACATCCCTGACAGTGCTGGTCTACTATACTGAAGGAAGAGATTAAATCATAGAGTTCTTCTATAAGTTCCCAGGGAAACTCTATTATCTTTGTCATTATCAACTTCCAGTCAAAGGCATGGACACTGGGGGACTGTAGGACAGTCCTGTCACATAACTGTTTGCTGCATAAGCATGAGAACTTCAATTTGATCTCCACAATTCTCACTGTTAAAAAAAAAAAGTCAGCATCAATACAGCTGTGTGGAAGTGAACACAAAAGCATCCTTGGGGCTCACTGGCAGCCATCCCAGTCCACTCAGTGAGTTCCAGGTCAGTAAGAATCCATGCCTCAGAAAACAAGGTGGATGGTTCCTGAGGAATGACCCAATCTTGACCTCACGCTTCCTCTCCCTAACACTACACATACACACACATACACACGTATACCCACACAAACACATACATGCATGATCACACGCAAGTACAGGATGATGAAATCAAATCTAGGTTGATGAAAAATTTAGTTTTCTTTCTCCCCTCCTAAGGGGTTAACAATGTACCAGCCTCACAAGGTTATGGGAATTAAATTAGTTTACACACATATAAAAACAGATAAAATGCCGGGCGTTGGTGGCGCACGCCTTTAATCCCAGTACTCGGGAGGCAGAGCCAGGTGGATCTCTGTGAGTTTGAGGCCAGCCTGGGCTACCAAGTGAGCTCCAGGAAAGGCGCAGAGCTACACAGAGAAACCCTGTCTCGAAAAACCAAAAAAAAAAAAGATAAAATGTAAGTATTGCTACTATAATTACATCAACCACATAAATATTACTACCATACAACAGCTTAAGAGTTTAAACATAATTATCAAAAAGCAAGTCAGTATCAAAGAATAACAGAGTACTGTCACGTGTATGCTGTATGTGTAGGAAGAGGATTCTCTTCCTCAAGAGAACCCAAACAACCAAGACATAAGATAGGCCATCTCTTTATAAATCTCATAACCCATCACAGAGCCTTAAAGTGCACATAGCTGACTTGTGGTGCATGTTTTCTGATATAGAACAGTGAGCTGAAATATATTTCATTTATCTACAAATAAATTTCTCCCAGATATGTAAAGAAAACAATGTGAAAGCAAGTTTCTTTTTCCTTTTCTTTTGTACATTTCTTTTATTTCATGTATCCAAGCAACTTATGTAGAAAATGACCTAGCCTAATTCACAGTTCACAAAACCATAAATAACTCCAAATAAAAATTGTGCAGGCTTCTCATAAATAATGAAATACTCTTGTGTTATTAAAATAAACTGAGCACATGAAGCTAACCAATCACTTACTTTTGTAAGCTCCATAATTTGCAAGCTGCCAGATTGTAGATATTTTTTAAAGATGTAATTTTAATCAATGTTGACATAATTTCCCTTTTAAATTATGTAGGCTATATGCTCTGGGCTCCAAATATCTTTCTGTTTAGCTATAATGAAGGGAGTAAAATATGCACATCCAAATTATGTGCACATTTGGAGTTTGGAGATTCTTTTACACTGGCTTTTGGCTGCCTTAACTGCTAATCCAGGAGAACCTGGGGCTGGCCATGCATCAGTAAGCCTGGTAAGAGGGGCAGTGGGCTCTAGGCCATTCCTGAATTTCAAAGCCTTCTGAAGAATTATAATGCAGATGAGAATAGACAGCCCCATTTCAAAAGTAACGGTTTTTTGCCCCATATATTTAAAGAAAAACACCATACCACTGCCAATGTGACTTACTACCACATATGCACAAGTGACTGAAAAAAACTCAGAACCAAAACCACTTATTGTCTCTAGCCACACCTTATCTCCAAATGGCAAGTCAGACCATTTCTGATGCATGACAAGTCTGAGGTGGAATGCCCTTTCAAGACTGAATTCCAGTCTTGAAACCAGAGTCTCCAGGACAATGAAATGCACAGTTCCCAGTTGGGATGATTCCTTATAGGACTCTTTGACTTCATGATAATACAAATACAATACGCATTCGATATAAACTATATTTGAAATCATGCTCTTTTCCAGGCTGGTGATACACAGTATTAATCAGCTGCAGAAGCCACAGCTCCCAGCACACTGTGCGATCACGAGGATAAACAAACATGTTCAATGTGGCTGACTTAGAACGGTCACTTGATAGCCTAGGCACATTAAATTTAACACATACCAGTTTCAATGATCCGTGAGCTCCCTTGGAAACAACCACACTGTAAGGAACATCAGTAAAAAGGAAATTGTTTATCATTTATGAGAAAGAAAACTAGAAGCTCCTAAGTTTCAAAACTAAAAACATTCCCATTCAGCTTCAAGCAAAGTCAAAGGTGGAGCTTTAGGTCCAAAAGTGCCTGTGTCACCCTTGAAGAAACCATCTTCTCCCTAGAGAACTCCAAGTGCTGGAACCACAGTTGCCCTCCTCAGAAAGTTAGCAACAGCCTGCTTAGAGATTCCTTGTTTTCTGCAGCACACCAGAGCACAGAGAATCAACAACAAAACTGGAGAGACAGACAAGGAGCCAACAGCCTCATTTCAGCTTAAATCCACACAAGATTTCCCACTTACAAAAGCAAATTCCTGAATTACTGCTGACAATTGAGAAAAATTGCCTCTGCTCTATTATGTCAGAGTTGGTTTTACATAAAAGGAAGCAAGAAAAAAGGCAGCTCAGAACTGCTGTGGAGGCACCACGACATCATGAAGATCCTTTTGTCTTCTCTTTCCCAGTCTCAGCTCTCTCAGATTCCACCTTCCAGGGCTGCTCTTGACGCAAGATGGCTGCTAATGGTCGGTCCAGTGTTCAATGTATATGAAAATCATTGAGACATAAAGAGATGAAGAGCAAGGCTGTGGGTGCGGGCCCTCTCCCTTTAAACCCCACTCTGATTTTGAGATTCTACAACTGGGCCAGTAAGACAGCTCAGCAGGTAAAGCACTCACAGTGAAAGCCTAAGACCTGAGTTCAAATCCCAGAACCCACATAAAAAGCAGATGCAGTGGTGCACAGATGGAACTCAAGCATTCCTACTTGCCCCTGCCAGCAGGGCTACAACGTGGTTCTAGACCACCCTAAGGACGGAATGATAGAGACAGGAGATACAAGGAAATACACCAAGACAAGATTCTGATCAAGGTGCAACTTTATTTTCTCCAGGAGGGTTTATATAGTTCCTGCAGGGTGGGGGGAGCAAGAAGCTGTCATCTGCATAAGATGGGGCAAGCTAACAGGATGTTTGTATAGGATGTTTACAGGGTGAAAGGGTCAAGGGCTCTGACTCAATGTCCTGTTGCTAGGCAACCTGACTGTAAAATAATCTAGTTCCCTGTCTTATGGGGGTCTGTATTTTTCCACTAACTAGAGATTCTATCCTTGTCCCTGATACCTACTGGTAAGATAGGAGGCAGGAACAGGAGACTTGCCCTGAAAGTGGAGGTCCAGCTAGCCTAGAATATTCAGCCATGCAAAAATCAATGTAAGAGGCCTTGCCTCAACAAGATGGAAGGTAAGAACTGACTCCCAAAAGTTAGCTTCTGACTTCCACATACACACTGTGGCATACACATGCCTCTTACTCACACACACAATAATAAGGAAATTTAAAAAATTTAATTTAAATGCCACAACAAAAAAAATGACAAAATTAATGTAAGCATTAATAAAGTCTTACAAAATGAAGAGCTGGAATCAGTGTTCTCAGAACCATCATGTGGTGATTCCACAGTAGGCCATGAGCATGGCAAATGTAGCATTGTGGGGGGACTTGGCCTGCTCTCAAGAACTGGAAATACAAGTTTCCCAATAAGGTATGCTGACTACTAAGAGCAGAAGCTCAAAAGAGGGAAGAATTAAATCCACACACCTATGGACAGCTGATTTTTGACAAAAAAAAAGCCAAAATTATAAATGAAAAAAAAAGTATTTTCAACAAATGATGCTGGCATAACTGGATGTTGGCATGTAGAAGAATGCAAATAGATCCATACCTATCACCCGGCACAAAACTCAAGTCCAAGTGGATCAAAGATCAACATAAATCCAGTCACACTAAACCTGATAGAAGAGAAAGTGGGAAATAGCCTTCAACATTGGTCCAGGAGATAACTTCTTGAACAGAACACCAATAGCACAGACACTCAGATTGATAATTAATAAATGGGACTTCATGAAACTGAAAAGCTTCTGTAGAGCAAAGGGCACCATCAATAGGAAAAACGGCAGCCTACAGAATGGGGAAAGATCTTCACCAACTCCACATTCAACAGAGGGCTGACATCCAAAATATATATAAAGAACTCAAGAAACTAGACATCCAAAAACCAAATAATCTAATTGAAAAATGAGGTATATATCTAAACAAAGATTCTCAATGTAAGAATCTCAAATGGCTGAGAAACACTTAAGTGTTCAAAATCCTTAGCCATCAGGGAAATGCAAATCAAAACAACTCTGGGATTCCATCTCAAACTTGTCAGAATGTCTAAGATCAAAAACACAAATGATAGCTTATGCTGGAGAGGATGTTGAGCAAGGGGAACACTCCTCCACTGCTGGTAGGAGTGCAAACTTGTACAGCCATTTTGGAAATCAATATGGCAGTTTCTCAGAAAATTGGGAATCGATCTACCTCAAGACCCAGCTATACCACTTTTGGGCATATACCAAAGGATGCTCAATCATACCACAAGGATACATGCTCAACTATATTAATAGCAGCTTAATTCATAATAGCCAGAACCTGGAAACAACCCAGATGCCCCTAGATGCCTCTCAACTGAAGAACTGATAAAGAAAATGTGGTATATTTACACAGTGGAGTGTCACACAGCTGGTAAAACAATGACGTCATACATTTGAAGGCAAATGGATGTAACTGGAAAAACAATCATCCTGAATGGGGTAACCCAGACTGGGAAAGACAAACATTGAATATACTCATTTATAAGTTGACATTAGCTGCAAAGGATAACCATGCTCCAATCCACACATTCAGAGAGGCTAGGTAACAAGGAGGGCCTAAGAGGAGGGATCTCTCTGCTAAGGGAAGGGGAAATAGAAGAGATCTTATGGGTGGACTGGGGGCATGTGGGGATGGGAACATGAGGGATCATGTTGGGGGTGGATGGAGGTAGAGAGTACTGAAAGAGATGACTGGAAAGGGGATATTTGGGGGTCAGGTAGAAATCTGGTACAAGGGAAACTCCCAGGAATCTACAAGGATGACCCCAGCTAAGACTCCTAGTAAGAGTGGATATATAGCCTGAACTGGTCATCTCCTGTGACCAGGCAAGATTTCCAGTAGAAGGATTGGGACACCAACCCAGCCACACAACCTTTGTCCTACAGTCTGTCCTGCCTATGGGATGTGCTGGGGAAGTGTGGTGCAGAGATTGTGGGAGTAACCAACCAATGACTGGTTCTGCCTGAGACTCATGCCATGAAAGAAAGGACCCAGAGGCTAGATGTCCCAGAGACCTAGCAGAGAACCAAACAAGCTTGGAGAAAAAAAGTATTAATGTAATAACTCCTAATGATATGCTATACCCATAGATTGGTGCCTACCCTAATTGTCATCAGAGGTCCTTCACCCAGTAACTGATGGAAACAGATGCAGAGACCCAGAGCCAGACATCAGGCAGAGCTTGGAGAATGCTGTTGAGGAAAGGGAGGAAAGATCATGGACATAAGACATCACAAGGACATCACAAGTCAGAGGGGCCAAGGACACCACAAGAAACCCCACAAAAACAATTAACCTGAGCTCATAGGAGCTCACAGAGTCTAAACTGACAGCCAGAGAGCCTTCATGGGACTGACCTAGGCCCTCTACAGATATGTAACAGTTGTGTAGCTTGGTCTTCTTGTGGGACTCCTAACAGTGGGAGCAGGGGCTGTCCCTAAGGCTTTGACTGGCTTTTGGAAACCTCTTCCTCATACTGGGTCACCTTGCCCAGCCTCAATACAAGGGAGGTGCTTAGTCTTACTGCAACTTGATATGCCATGCTTTGTTGATACCCAAGGAAGGCCTGCCCCTTTCTGAAAAGAAACAGAGAAAGAGTGGATGATGAGGAAGGGAAGTAGGGAGAGGAGAAGGGGGGAGAGGAGGGAGGGGAAACTGAAGTCAGGATGCAAAATAAATAAATTAAATTAAATAAAAAAGAGGGAAGAAGGTGAAACATCACCATATTAAAATGAGGGAAATCTTACAACTATTTGAGGGAGAACTAATAGTTACTGATGATGATATATCTCCAATTCTGATACATTTATATTAAATTAGAATTACTGTCTCTCATTTTCTTTTACCAGAAACAATCATGAACTTAGTAGAGTCCAAACCACTTGTCCTCAACCAAGTCCTCCATAATCTTGTCCTCAAACCATTAAAACTTCAGCTTCTTTGCAGTCTCAACAGTCCCACTAACTGATGTTACTACCAACCTAAACATCCTTGTGCCCATCATGGACAATGTTTCCCCACTCACTGCACACATGTCCACTCTGTCCACAGCTTTTGACTACTATAACAAATGCCTGAAATAATCAAGTTTATAAAGGGAAAAGTTGTTTTGGCTCACAGTTCAGTAGGCTCTGGTCCACGTTCAGTTGACCCCTCTGCTTTGGTCATGTGGGAAGGCAGCTTGCTGATGATGACAGGAACTCAGAGGAGAGCCAGCTGCTCACCTGACAGCCAGGAAGCAACAGAGAAAGAAAATCCAGGGTCCCTACTACCCTCCCTTCAAGACAACCACCAGTCAGGACCCACCTTTTCAAAGTTCTACCACCTCTTAGCACCACCCACCACTCTGGGGACCAAGCCTGTAGATAAGGTCCAAACTGTACCATGGACACCCATGATTCAAGTAAGTTCTCATAAATCCATTCAGTGCTTCTTCCAAAGGAATGTATTGAAAAATCCCCTGATCTCCGTGGGAGTTTTTTGTCTATGCTACAATTCCTCAGTGATTCCTCAGATTTGCTTCCTATTTCATCCCTGGACAATGAAAGTTTAATGCCTTTGGAAACTAAAAATTTCATATTTTGTCTCAACTAAATCCAACAGCAGAGGTGTTAAATGAATATGAACAATTGTGGCAATTATCAGTCATATCCTTGTACTTTATTTGCAGAGCAAAGAGCAGAAGAATAGACTAGAAATAAGATATCATTTGGGAAATGAGAAAACTATATTATACTTTCTTTCCCTGCAAATACACAGAGTTGAAAAGCCAAATGCAAATACTCTTGAAGTAGAAGCAATAATGAAGAATAAATAAGCCATTAGCCAAGGGTTTTGAAATTTTCAAATTAGAGTAACCAAATTAGTACAGGTATCATTTCAGTCACCTTAGATGTTTCAACAGTGTGGCAAAGCATGAATAATATACACAACTCTGAAGAACAGCCCTACTAACACATTTGCTCATTAAGAGCTCAGTTGGCCACAATTCTTGTCTATTGTCTTCTGTTAGATTTTCCCAATACATCGTAACAGGAAAGTCATTCCTAGGGACTTCTCTAGACACTGGGGAATGAAGGGAGGAAGGCTGGACAATCAGGATGAAGGAGCCAGTTTCACTGCCAATGCAAAAACAAAATGAAATAATAAATAAATAGCCATCTTAGGAACTGGTGGGGAAGCGGTGGTGAGAAATGATAGCTTAGTCTTTAGCTAGCACTAAAAATAACCCTGAGTTTTATAGTCGTATAAACCACCCCCATGACTCTCCATCCACGACCGACGTAAAACAGTCATGGACACAGTTACTGTTCCATACCCCATCCATTCACTCAGCATGTTAACTGCCAATATATCTGCTAGAATACCTTAGGCTACAAGTAACAAAACAATTCTATTCAACTAGTTTAAATAAGAAAATTGAATTTTATCCTATTCCATGAAGTCACCAAAGGAGAGTTTTCAGCATTGACTGATTCAATGACTCTAGTTGCCTCCAGGGCCTCAGATTCCCCTTCTCTTAGGAAGGTTGGCTTCCTCTTTAAATTGGCAATAAGAGTGTGGAGTAGTTCCAAATATCACCTCCAGGCAAGACAATATCCAGAGACAGGATCAAGAATTGTTTCTTTCAATGTTTCTTTCTTGTGATTAGGGCACTTCCCCTCACTTCCCACTAGTCATGAAAAGGCCCCCAGCTATGTATTAATGTAGGAAATGCATGGCATGTGATGTCCATGCAGCTACATCCACTGACTGGAATGGAAAGAATTAAGCAATGGTGTGCCAGAGTAGACAATTAAATAGCGGAATAGTGGTTAATAGAAGGTGTTATGCCAGCAGCATGGACATGTTTCACAAAAACATGGTGTCCATTCATAAACACAGTATCGTACTTAAGAATACACAGGAATGCAACCTCAAGACTTGTCTCTTAAGATCATTCACAAACTAGAAAGTATTGAGGCTGAATAAAAATATAGAAAGGCTCAAATGTGTTTATATTATCACACAATTTACATATGCCATTCCTTAGTTCATTGGGTATATTAATAACCATTAGCTCTTACTGATCTTTTCACATCTGGACTAATAAAAGGTAGATGATAAAACACCATCTGTATTTCTACAAAGAAGAAAGAGAAACTGAGAGACTCCCAGTAGTGTGGGGAAATAATTCATAGAAAGAACAGTAACCAGAACTGGAAGCCAAGGCTTTGGACCCCAATGCTCCAGGAGGTCCACTGTATATTGGGATGGAGGGTGTAGTGTGTCACTTCTATTTATCAGATGCCACTACTAAGAGGACTGTCATCCTGAGCATCACATTGAAAATAGCTTCAGAAGCTGGGTGGTGGTGCATGCCTTTAATCCCAGCACTCAGGAGGCAGAAGTAGGTGGATCTCTGTGAATTCAAGGCCAGCCTGGGCTACACAGTGAGTTCCAGGAAAGGTGCCAAAGCTACACAGAGAAACCCTGTCTCAAAAAACAAACCAAAAAAAAAAAAAAAGAAAGAGAGAGAGAGAGAGAGAGAGAGAGAGAGAGAGAGAGAGAGAGAGAAAGGAAGGAAGGAAGGAAGGAAGGAAGGAAGGAAGGAAGGAAGGAAGGAAGGAAGGAAGAAAGAAAGAAAGAAAGAAAGAAAGAAAGAAAGAAAGAAAGAAAGAAAGAAAGAAAGAAAGAAAGAAAGAAAGAAAGAAAATAGCTTCAGAAATTGCCAACTCTTCCCTGAAGGAGAAATCTGCATCCTTGCCCCACTGAGGATGGCTGTAAGACTCTACTAAGGGTAATAGAGTTCTGCATTTACAGTATAAGGTAATTCTAATTTAGAAGACAATTTATTTTCCATAAACTCAGTGTAAAAAAAACTCTCTTGTCACCCCACACCCCAGAAATCCTGAGGGAACCATAATACCTTATGAGCAGCAGAAACATCAAATTCTAAATGCAGGAAAATGCTAACACTGTTTTCTATAGAAATCAAGGTTTGTTAAAAATAAAAGCATTTATTTACATACTAGTCTGATTTTTAAAATGTATCAAATTGGTTTTCTCTCCACAACCTCTCTTCCTTCTTATAGTATCCATATTTTGCAGTTGTGGGAATAAAAAAGCATTGAAGAAATTCCCCTTCAGTATTAGCCACAGACAGGCAACAGGTGACAGAAAGACACTGTAGCAACAAAAGCCTTAACCAGTGGGCCACCTAAGAACAGCGAGGACCGCCCACCTGAATTCACACGGGGACTGAGGATTCTTCTTTTTCTAGCATTTTTAAAGAAGCAGGGCTTGTTTTAATCACTAGGTCATGTGTAGAGCTTTACTACAGATATAAAGAGCTCTTGCCAACAAAAAGCTTAGGAGGGAAGTCATGGAAAAAGAAAAGAGAATGTTCACATCTCTAAGCCTTATAGGGTAAATTTTACCTAAATTCAGTAACGAAGCATTGTATCCTTTACTATCTTGGTTATTAAACTCTAAAGATCAACTGAGTATATAGAAGATGGAGTAAAGAAAATAAATGATTTGGAATTATAGCTTGAAGTAGAAAATCAGATTGGTTCCCATCATTATACACTCTAGGTCTCCTTTCTGCTCCTATTTATTAGGATTATGCAACATCTTCTGGAGACAGCACACCAGACTTCACCATGATACACAGTAAAGCTCCAGGCCTGCGCAGGGAAAACCAGCGTAACTGGCTCTGTCAGTAGCAGTGTTCAGCACCGCTTCAGCATCACATCTTACTGTGCTTTAGGAGTTTGGATCAGGATGATTCTAACACACACACACACACACACCACACACACACACACACACACACACACACACACACACACACACACACCACGCACCCTGAATTCACTGTGGTTTGTAGTAACTCCACATCCCAAATCACTAAGGACAAACTCTTCTCATTTTCCTTATGAAGACACACACACACACACACACACACACACACACACACACCACACACACACACACACACACACACACACACACCACGCACCCTGAATTCACTGTGGTTTGTAGTAACTCCACATCCCAAATCACTAAGGACAAACTCTTCTCATTTTCCTTATGAAGACACACACACACACACACACACACACACACACACAAAAGATGATTCTACCTCACATACACACAGACACTCTGAATTCACTGTGGTTTGTAATAACTCCGCATCCCAAATCACTAAGGATAGACTCTTCTCATTTTCCTAATGAACACACACACACACACACACACACACACACACACACACACACACAATTCACTGTGGTTTGTAATAACTCTGCATCCCAAATCACTACGGACAGACTCTTCTCATTTTCCTAGTGACGATCCACACACATGAGATGATTCTCATTCATGTTTCATCTGTTTTCAGAGCAGACCAATTCCAGGCCTAAAGGTCAACACCCAGTAAAGATGATGCAAGAATAAAAACAGTGCCATGTGGGGCTTCCTGAACTGGAAAACACATCCAAAAGAGCCACATTAACCTCACAGAGAAACACATTACCATCCATATGCAAGGCAAAGTACTACCCAGACCATAGAAAGCTAAATGCAACATTTGATGCCAGCACTGCAAGCCATCACACCACCCTTGTGAGACTGTCCAGGTTAATATTCATCATCGCTCTTTTAGGAAACATCTTTGAAACACACACACACACACACACACACACACACACACACACACTCAAATCTATGTGGGGGAAGTACATGCAGAACAATTGCATCCTTAACTAGAGCATAATTAAGAAAAGCCCCCTCCATAGGCACAAAGGCTTAAATCTTTCCTTTAGATGGCTTTCTCAGCCAAGAATGAAAACTCCTGACCCCACCCTGGCCCAGCATGCACCTGCCTCGGTCCTGCAATGTCACTCACTTGCTGGGGATTCTGAGCCAACTGTTTATATCTGCTGCTGCTGTTTTCATTACTCTGCCTTTGCTATTAACCTCAGCAAGTGCCAACACCGTTCCACATATTGTACTGAATATAAAGCAGAAGCTGAACCCAGGCCATCGGTTGCACATCAGAAGTTTCGGCTTGGCTAATTAAAAACGTAGGAAAAGCACTATCTTTTCAGGGTTTTCAATCACATGAAAAACCCTCATCCACTGACCCGTGTAAAAGTAATTGCACTGCGGAATCTCTGGCAAACCCAGCACACCCTGTAAAGGGAGCTGATGGAGAATGGCGGCACATTCCGGAGGGCAGAGGGTAACAGGATGGAGAGAGGGTATGAAACCTCAGCGCGGCACCTCGCTGCCTGTGAGCGCCCAGGATGATTTCCTCTACATCTCCAGGTTTCATCTGAAAGTCCCTTTTATCCCTAAGTGGAAATACTGTGCTAGAACCACAGAGACACTGAAAGGAGATGGTGCATGCTGCTTTCCTTCTTCTGTAGTAAATCAGGTTCCACAGAACCATCTCACCACACATGACAGAAGGGAAACACCGAGCCCACAGAAGAAGTAAAAAGCCACTCTTAGAGCTTCAGCTGACTGCAAGGCAGTCCAGAGAGTTCGCAAGCCAGCAGCCAGATACCTGTGTTACATACATTATGTATGTCTGCCCTCCCTGGATAAGCTGAAGTCCCAGCGAGGCTAGACATGGTGTTAGACAAGTCCAAGGAAAAGCCTTTAACCTGGCTTCCTGCCTAGAACTCCTAACTAAGATCATTTCATGGGGGCTCTTGTGATCATTTAAAACAGCAGTGAGGTCAATAAGAGAAAAATGTCTAAATGTATGTGCACCAGCCCACCTCCATTCTGTGAGGGTGAGAGTCCCAGATGTCTCCACACGGCCTACAGACAAATGTAGAAAGAGCTCAGCCACTGGCTAAAACCTTGCCAGAGTAAGACACAAGGTATATAGTGGAAGGACTCAGAACAGCTCCACAGCTCATCACCACATCAGGAGAAGGTGTGGCCAATCCAGCCAGTGGGATCACAGAGCTCTAAGACAGTAAAGAAAAGGGACCCTGTTCCCTGACCCAGGCCTTCAGCTTCTGATGTCAGTTAGGTGCTCTCAGGAGTCACAGAACAGTACAGGAGGCATCCCCAGAGATCCAAATGCCCCCTTTCCTTCCACTGTGAGATCATCTAAACCCAGTTTTTTCACATACCACTGCAGGTAACACCATGGGCTCCAGTCCAAAAGAACACCACCCCAAAGCAGAGCTGCCAGACTTGCACTTCAAATTAGGTCTGCCCAGATGCTCTAAAATTAGTCCACTGCCCCCTCTCACTCAGCGGGCTGGAGACCTCTTAAGGGAAGTCAGGGAAAATGAAATCACTGTATTATCTGTGCACATCTAAACTTAATACAATAAAATATGATCTACCAGAGCTACATGTCCATGATGATTTGCTGCTGTGTCAAGTTGTTTTGTTTTGTTTTGTTTTTACACATACATCCCTACATTGTTTTTCATTAAATGTCACCATCCTAAGTCAAGGCCACAATCAAACTTTAACTTGCCAATTAGACATATCTGTGTCCAGACCAATAATATTTTTAGCCATTTCCCACTTACAATGTTGCCAATCAGCCCCAAACTAAGGCCCTTTCTAACAGATTCACTTGTAGAGTTTGTTACCAATTGCTCCTTAAAACGGAGAGGGAGGACCCCTCTCTCTTCCTATTCAGCTCATGCACTGGACAGCCGGGAGAAACAGGGGGCTCTCCAGCAATAGCCCCGCCCCTGCTCTGTTGATGCTGGTGGCTTTTATTGCCATCAGCACAGACTCTTTTCCTTCTGTAAGTGCTTTCTCCCACCCCAGACCAACCATGCTGTCTGGTTTCACTGCTGCCTGAAGGCGTGTGACACTCTGAGAAGGGAGTTTCAGGCATTTTCTCGAGTCTACCAGAAGAAAGCAGAGTACTGAGAGGTGTGTGTCTCCCCACGTAGCTGGGAGATATCTCTCAGGGCAGAGCACCAATACCTGCTCCTCAGTCAGTTTCTACCTCGTGAATACAGGAGACAAGAGTTTTGTAGCTCTGCCCTTTCTCTCAGAAAACAAGAAAATATTTGATTATACAAAGACAAAGGAATTATCCAGCCTATAGTAAGAGAAAATGCATTTCTTTGTGCTTTCAACTATGAGCTATCTTCAGAGTAAAAAGTGATCAGGAGTAGCATCTCTCAGTGGCATTCTACCTCCTCATGCCATCCCCTTAGATTCAGCAGTTAGAACGTAGATTCTACGCTAACCTAAGCATCCACCAGCAAGGCGGTTTTCCTTGGCCCAGTCCTTTCTAAGGCTGGGCTTTCACTCCTCAAAAGTGAAAACACCATCTGACCAGCCAGTCTCATAGGACTTATTAAGACTTACCAAGGCATGTTAAAAATAAAAGGTTACAAAAACTCTGCCAAGAGGGAAATTCCAAGGAATGGTAAATAAGGCATTGGCTACCAGAAGTCCCTACTTACATTTTCTCAAAGACAAATGTAGATTGGCATTGCAAGGACCAGCTGAACCTACAATGTTTCCATTGGCATAATATGTGTGGATCTAACCAAAGGTTCCAGTCTTTGGGTCCTAGAGCTTCTGATGTAATGGGCTGCAAGCCTCTAGAACCTCAATAGTTATGGAGAGTTCTAAAGTCAGAGATGACAAGTGCCCACAATCTCTCATAGTCCAAATGCCTTTGTTTGGAAATAAGGGCTCAGAATAAAGCATTTTCCCAGAATGTGTGCTATGCTATGCTGGAGTAAAGATGTATTTCTTTTCCAAAGCTAGTAAAAGTACAGTGCCAGGGAAGCACATGAAGCAACCTGGGAAGTCTATGTGTCTCTTCCAGAGTCAGACAGGAATGACGATACTAAGGACATCAGCACTCTGCTCGGCTGCTTCAGACGGAAACCTGGATCTAAAAAGGTGCACACAACCCCAGGCTTCTGGGTTCCGCTGCAGAGATCCTCTACAAACCCATCTATGAGCTCAGTGAGGTGCTGCCGGCGCCATAAGCTCACTAATTAAAACATATTTGCAGCATCACATCCTATTATCCTTTCTAAGGGAAGAGAGAGCCAAGCCAGCCTCCAGCAGCAGCAAAGATAATTAAGTTAAACTGTTTCTCGCAGATGAATAATGGACATGACAACAGATGCCCCTCTCTCCTGGATAGATGGAAGTAACGAGGAAGGCTGCACTTGTTCCCCAAATGAAGGCAAAACAGCTGCAGGCTGCAGATCAGCTTCCATTCAAACACCAGAGAGCTGGCTGGTGTCTGTGCTCCAGGATGAAACAAAAGCCCAATGTTTCTGTACACGTTACTTATGGCATTGTGTACTTTCACTCTGCTTTACAAAAGAAGCTAATATAAATTCAATACACGTCCATGGTCCACACATGATGTTGCTGCCTTGCCAGCCACATGGCACCCACACCTCAAACCCTAAGCTTTTATGACAGGCACTGTACACAAGCTGCTGCAGAAATCAGCCCCCTCTAGGAGCCTTGAGGCTGTCTGCCCTGCCATCTACCATTATTCTGGTTCAGCAGTGGTGGATTAGAGATAACAACAGCCGCCCAAGACATTTATTCTAACTCTTACACACTGTCAGAATCGAATGCTGATGGCTGCTGAGGCACATCATCAACGCACGCCCAATTACAGATAACGTGTTCTCGCTGTGAAAGCCATTAGGCATATTAACAATGGAGGAAGCCTAAGCTGCTGTGTGTGAAACAGAGAGAAGAGAAAATAAGACAACTTTAAATAAATATCTTCAGCAAAATAATAAATACTGAATCACAAAGAAAATTGCTTACCTTGTGAAAATGAATCCTATATAATGAGCAGAAAGGAGAACTATGACCCCTCTCTGCAATAGCCCAGAGCTACTAGTAATGAGATCTCAGCAGCAGCTGTGAATGCTCAACTGGAACAGGAAGTGCATGGCTGTACACACTGTATGGGCTGGAGTACAGGTTGCATTATGGTGAATTCCAGCCCCATCTACCTGCAGAAACGTTAGCAATAACGTTTATAAAATCCAATCACAAGAAGTCAGTCACTGGGGGCTGGGGAGTTGGCTCAGTCGGTAATGTGCCTATGGCATAGGCATGAGAAGTTGAATTTAGATCCCTAGTACCCATGTAAAAGCTGGGTATGGTGTCACATGTCTGCAAGCCCAGCTCTGGGGGGATGGGACCTCCAAATCTCACTGGTCAGCTACTCTAGACAATTGGTGAGCTCTGGGCTCAAGGAGACACCCTGTCTAAAAAATTAAGGTGGAGAGTGATTGAAGAAGACACCTGATGCTGACTTTAGACACACACAAATTCATATGCACGTGTATACACACACACACACACACACACACACACACACAATTTTTAAGTTTATTTATTCTTTTCTCATATATTACATCCTAACCACAGTTTCCCCTCCTTCCACTTCTTCCAGCCCCTGCCCCCCCATCTCCCAGATCCATTCACCCTCTGTTTCCCTTTAGAAAACAGCAGGCCTCCCATGGATATCAAGTGAACGTGGCTGTCTTTGTCAGGGTTTCTACTGTTGTGAAGAGATACCATGACCATGACAACTCTTATAAAGGGAAACATTTAATTGGGGCTGGCTTACAGTTTCAGAGGTTTAGTCCATTATCCTCATGATGGAAAGCATAGCATCAGCATGCAGGCAGATATAATGCTAGAGAAGGTAGAGTTCTATGTCTTGATCTGAAGGTAGTAAGAAGTGAGACACACTTCCTCTAATAAGGCCATGCCTCCTAGTATGCCACTCCTGAGTCTATGGGGGAAGGGGCATTTCTATTCAAACCACCACATTCCACTCCCTGGTCCCCATAGACTTGTGGCCATACCATAATGCAGAAATGCATTCAGTCCAACTCCAAAAGTACCCATAGTCTATAACAGTCTCAAACTTATTTAAAAATCCAAAGTTCAAAGTCTCTTCTGAGATTCATGCAATCTCTTAACTATAATCCCCTATAAAATCAAAATCAAAAAACCAGTCATATACTTCCAACATATAATAGCACAGGATATATATTAATGTTCCAAAACACAGGGAAGGGAGAGTAATGAGGAAATACTGGACTAAAGCTAGACAGAAAACCAGCTGGGCAAACTCCAAACTCTGTATCTCCATGTCTGATGTCAAAATGCTCTTCAGATCTCCAACTCCTTTTATCTTTGTTGACCGCAACATGCTTCTTTCTCTTGGGCTGGTTCCACTCCCTGTTAGCCGCTCTCCTCGGCAGGTATCCCACAGCTCTGGCATCTCCAACATTTTGGGGTCTCCAAGGCAATCCAGGCTTCAACTTCACAGATTCACACAATGGTCTCTCTGGGCTTCCATTCAGGGACACCCTTGACACATGTCTGGTCTCAATGGCTTCCTTAATTGTGGAGGGAAATTTCATAACCCCTTTCTTATATCTGTGACTCTAAAGCCAGAACCACATGGACAAAGCTGCCAAGTTCTGCTGCTTGCTGGGGCTGGAATATGGCCCCTTCATTCAATTAAGTCTTCACCAGATTTCTGTTTTCTATGGTTTCCTTCACTGCCTAGGCTTGGCTGTCCTGAAACTCAATCTGTAGACCAGGCTGGCCGCAAACTCAGAGATCCACCAGCCTCTGCCTTCTGAGTACTGGGATTAAAGGAGTGCACCACTGTTGTTCGAATCTTAGATGCTCTTTTAATAAAAAGACTTGAGCCAGATATCAGGGTGAAAGCTGAAAGATCAGAGAAGCAAAGCAGCCAGCCACTAATCCTTATCTCTACGAAATCCTCAGCCTAAAAACAGTGAGTTCCTGTTTCCTCACACCTTATATACCTTTCTATGTCCTGCCATATTACTTCCTGGGATTAAAGGCATGTGTGCTTCCCAAGCAAAGGCATGAGATCTCAAATGCTAGGATTAAAGGCATGTGCCACCACTGCCTGACCTCTATGTTTAATCTAGTGGCTGACTCTGTCCTCTGACCCTCAGGCAAGTTTATTAGGGTACAAAACATATCGCCACATCTCCCCCTTTTTTTGTCTAAAATAATAAAATAAAGTTATAATTAATATAAGAAAAATTATATACCATAAGTACAATAAGTATATACAATAGTCAAGAATTACATTAACAATGTCCAGTCCATTAACATTTGGCAAATTCAGAGAAAATACTCCATTATTTATTCTATTTTGGTGAGTCCAAAATGTTGTATCTAATTCATTTTCTATCCTAACTTGTATTACTAACCAAAAACTATCTTTTGATGTCTTTCAAACTTATGCACTTTATACATATTTAGTGAGTTTCTTTTCTGAATTTGCTAACAAGGAAAACTATCTAATCTCCAATTCCCTAAGAGACCTGAGAAGGAAATAGTACCTAAGTAAGCAGGAAGTGCAAACAAGCAACTTCCAAAAAATGTGAGATGACAGAAACAGCTGGCTGCCTGGACAATCACCCAAGATTTCTCTGCAACATTGGGGCACCCATCTTTGGCCTACAGGCCTAGCATATCTGATAGAGTCATCTGTGAAGCAGGATTTTCTAAAGGGCCTTCCCATCTTGTCTTGGCAAGGTTTGGCAGTCCTTTCTTTTGTGTCCTGCTTGTCCATTTGGACAGCATACTGTCAGAAATTGAGGCAAGGGCATTTTCTTGCCCAGTGGCTAACTTGCCACAAAGAAAGTAAGCTCCATATGGAATTTCTTCAATGCCCATCATCTTCTCTGAAGTAGATTGGTGCTGCCAAGAGCAGACATATCTCATTGTCATAAGAAAAAAAATCTATGTTATTAAAAATCTTAAATGCCATATTCTGCAGATCTCTGAAGTGTTTGAAGATGACCTGTCTATCTAAAATATATTTCTGTTTGACCTTAAAAACATACCTAATATGACTACAAGTTCATTTGTAATAGGTGACTAAATACTAACTTGCATTTCTTTATGTCGTAATTAGTTGGTAATAATAACTTTCAAGGACTAGCAATTTGCATTATATTGTTAAATGAGCTGCACAGGTACAATACCTTGAACAAGATTAGAAATATACGTACAGTATTTTCTAACAAAATTAATCTCAAATTTGTATCACTATACACAATTTGTGTACAATATACAAAAATCAAATCCAATGTAAAATATTTAAAACTAGTAGTTTCTTTTTAAAAGTAGATTCAATAATCTACCTTATCATATCCATATTCTCCCTTTTCTCTTTTCAGAGTAGATTCAATAATCTACCCTTTTATCTTATTATTTCTATTTTTTTCAGAGTAGATTCAATAACAAGAACCCTGAATCTAATCTCCTTTGTAATAAAACACCCTAAACAATGAAAATTTTCCATAACCTACTGAGTGACCAAAAGCTACCCACCCCACCTCTTGGGAAAGTGGGCATTGTGTTCTTAAAATTACTTCCTGCTGTCTGGGGGCGAAAGCATCTTAAGGGAATCCTGAAAAGAAAATTTGGGGGTTAATTGTCAAGTCTTGAGAGAGTTAGCTGTATCATTTGTCCAGTCTCTGCATAATGGGAAAGTGCAGGGCTTGTCTCAAATCCTTGCTCAAGTAGTCTGTGAGGCTGGATCATCCTAGCTAGCCATCTCAAAATTGTCCTGAGCAGTTTGTAGACCAAAGCCAATCTTGGGGTGGTATTTGTCATCTTAGTGGTATTATCCTAATGAAATCATCATTGTGGGGTTCTATCAACTTTTTGGAGACTTCAGAGATCGCATTAGGTCACATTATTCCTTGTCTTGGTAATTTTTTCTGGGTAGATATCCCTTCTTTGGATGCTTATTTGCCCAAAAGTCTTTAAATTCTTTAAGATGGCTGTCTTTATTTTCCTGAAAGACAAAAACAAAACCCTTCCTCAACCCTAACTTTGAGGAGATTCCAAATCTAATCTTTATCAAACTTGATTTATGATTTTTCCTGATTTTTTCCCTCTTATACTTTTGTTCTATCATCCAGAGCAGTATGGTTTTTTACAATAGGCATTAGGTTCTTCAATTACTCTGGGAAGGAGTTTCTTCCACAGTGACAGGAAAGGACTGAACCAAATTTGACATGGGGGTCTGTGAGAGGCCCTCAGGGAGTTTCCCAATGGCAAAGGCAAAGGATTATCTTATGTGTCCCTTGTTAGTCCAATGTCTACCTTTGCCACACCTTCTGCATAATCCAGAAGGGAGGGCTGTTCTGTTGAAATTATTCTTAGCAAAAACATTGTTTCTAGAAACACCCGGTTTACAGTCCCAATTTAGGTGACCTTGTTTAGCAAAATTGAAACATTTGACATTTCAATTTCTCTTCAAAAGTCTGGAAATCACCTCTCCTATCTAAGTATCATCATGGTCATGAGAGTCAATATTTATTGTATCTCAGATCCATTCATCCAAGGGTGCTGATCTTGCCGTTAACAGCCTGATTACTCTTTTGCATTGTACAGTAGTATTTGCAAGAGCCAGAAATTCAATTATTATCTGTCTAACTTCTGAATTTGGTATCATTCTATTTGCTGCTAAAGATAGCCTTTGTAAGAAATCAGTGAAAGTTTCTTTGGGGCCCGGTATAACTTTTATAAATGACTCAATTTTCTTTCCTATTTCTTCAATCCAAGCATTCAAGGCTTCCATTCAGCATAAAGCCAAGGTGTAGTCATCATAGAGAGATTGCCTTTCTACATTAGCACACCACCATGCCTGAACATAAGCTGTTCTTTAATCCCTTTATACAAATTGAAAACTTAGCTGGGTGGGGTCTTGCCCTGAGGTCACCACTCTCTTTATTCCATTTTTAATGTGTCTTCCTCCTTGAAGACAGGATTTAGCTCCGTTCCACTTTCTAGTATCCTTTTTCTTCTATTTCTGTACATTTTGTATTTTTCCTTGCTCAGCTTGTCCTTTTTCATTATAAATCTTAAGAGTCAACACTAATAACCACACAACAGAGTCTATACTAGGCTGTTCTGAGATTTGCTCTGCCAATGCAATTAATTCAAAACTCTTCACTTTAGCCTCAGGCAGACTTAATCAGACAAGAGAAAGAAGCAGCCACATTCTTCACCAAAATATCACAAGAATTATCTCTAGGCCACATACTAAAATTCTTATCCTCTGAAACCTCTTGAGCCAGCACCCCACAGTTCAAATCACCCTAGCACCACTGTCCTCCATGCTCCTACTGGATGGCCCATTAAGCCCCACTTGAAGCATGCAACTGCTTTTCTAATCCACAGTCCCAAATCCCACATTCTTCCAAATAAAAACATGGTCCATACTATCACAGCAATACCCCAGTCCCTGGAATGAACTTCTGTCTTAGTTAGGGTTTCTACTGCTGTGAAGAGACACCATGACCATAACAACTCTTATGACCTGTCAGAATGGCCAAGATTAAAAACACTGAAGACAGCTTATGTTGGAGAGGATGTGGAGCAAGTGGAACACTCCTACACTGTTGGTGGGAATGCAAACTTGTACAGCCACTTTGGAAATCTGTATGGCACTTCCTTAGAAAATTAGGAATCAACCTCCCTCAAGACCCAGCTATACCACTCTTGGGCTTATACCCAAGGAATGCTCAATCATATCAGAAGTTCACATGCTCAGCAATGTTCATAGCAGCATTATTTGTAATAGCCAGAACCTGGAAACAACCTAGATGCCCTTCAACTGAAGAATGGATAAATAAAATGTGGTACATATACACAATGGAGTACTACTTAGCAGAGAAAAACAATGACATCATGAGATCTGCAGGCAAATGGATGGAACTAGAAAAAAAATCATCCTGAGTGAGGTAACCCAGACTCAGAAAGACAAACATGGTATGTGCTCACTCATAAGTGGATATTTGATGTAAAGCAAAGGATAACCAGACTGCAACTCACAACTCCAGGGAGACTACCTAGTAAAGAGGACCCTAAGAAAGACACAGGGATTGCCCAGTGACAGAGAAATGGATGAGATCTACATGAGCAAACTGGACATGGAGGGGAGGGGGTAATGGAAGGTAAGGGTCATGGGGAAAGAGAGCTTAGGGGAGGGGAGATCCCAGCTGGATCAAGAACAGAGAGGGAGAACAAGGAAGGAGATACCATGATAAATGAAGACCCCATGGGAATAGGAAGAAGCAGAGTGCTAAAGAGGTCACCAAAAATCCACAAAGATACCTCTACTATAGACTACTGGCAATGGTCAAGAGAGTGCCTGAACTGACCTACTCTGGTGATCGGATGGCTGAACACTCTAACTGTCATGATAGAACTCATCCAGTGACTGGTGGAAGCAGATGCAGAGATCCACAGCCAATCCCAGGTGGAGCTCCAGGAGTCCAATCAGTGAGAGAGAGGAGGGATTATATGAGCAAGAGGTATTGAGACCATGATTGGAAAAAGCATGGGGACAAATAGCCAAACTAGCAGAAACACATGAACTGTGAACCAATAGCTGAGGAGCCCCCACGAAACTGGACCAGGCCCTCTGAATAAGTGAGACAGTTGATGAGATTGAATTGTTTAGGAGGTCCCCAGGCAGTGGGACTGGGACCTGTCCTTGGTGCATGAGCTGGCTTTTTGGAACCTAGGGCCTATGCTGAGACACTTTGCTCAGCCTTGGTGTAGGGAGGAGGGGACTGCACCTGCCTCAGCTGAATCTACCAAGCTGAGCTGAATCCCCAGGGGAAACCTTGCCTTGGAGGAGGTGGGGATGGGGGGGCAAATTGGGGGAGAAGTTTGGGGGGTGGGAGGAGGGAGGACAGGGGTATCGGTGGCTGATATGTAAAATTTAATTATAAAAAAAATATTTATTTAAAAAAAAAGTAAAACATTTAAGTGGGCCTGGCTTACATTTTCAGAAGTTTAGTTCATTATGCTCATGGTAGCATGCAGACAGTCATGGTGCTAGAAAAGGAGCTGGGAGTTCTACATCTTGATCTGTAGGCAGTGGAAGCAAGTTGTGTACCATATTGGGTACCACACTGGGTATAGCTTGAGCATGTGAGACCTCAAAGCCCACCCTGACAGTGACACAATTCCTCTGAAAAAGCCATTATTTCCAACAAGTGCCACTCCCTATGGACGAAGCATTCAAACACATGAGTCTATGGGAGCCATACCTATTTACCACAGCCACTCCAATAAATTTTGTATATCTTGCAGGCAGGACAAATTGTAGGTTGAAAGGTTTATAGCTGGGTTGATATCCCAATCCCACTGCTAGGAGCCTTGACTAGTTACAGAAGGTGGTCAGCACACACATAATTTTAATTTTTAAATTCCACTTGCCATTCAATCTATTGGCTTACGACGAGGATGTTTACAATATAAACTCAAAAGACTAGAGAGATGGATAAGGAGTTAGCATTTGTTGCTCTTACGAAGAGCTAGCACCCACATGGTGGCTCACTACCATCTGTGACTGCAGTTCCAGGGGATCTGATGCCTTCTTTTGACCTCCAAAAGCACAAGGCACACACATGCATATGGTGAATATTCATATACATAAAGTAAAATAAATCTTAAAAAATAAACTTAATACGGAAACATATAATAAAGGAATAAAAAATGGAAAAGAGAAAAGCACAACAATTGACTGCATTGTATTTAAAAGCATCATGGCACATGATAGAAATGAAAAACTGGTTTGCTATATTATTGAAGTCTGTATTTTGTAAATAGGGTTTAAAAATAACTTTTAATGTTAGCAAAAGAAAATGCCAAGAAGCATGTTGCAACCCATGCTAAAACTCAGTGACAGATGTCATCCCATGGTGGAGCATGATATAGTTTTCCCAGCATTTGTAAGAAGGGGGTGTTCAGTGCATGGCTGGCAAATCAACCCTAGACAGAGAAAATTCAAGTTTTTATGAATGCTGATTGAAATGGAGACTAGTAGCTCAGTGAAAATCGAAGCCATGTTGGTCATTTCAACAATTCAGAGCTGAGTGCAGTGTACATGTCTGTAATCTGAGCACAAGGGAAGCTAGATAGGAGGACCTAGGTAGGAAGACCATGAGTTCTGACAACTCACACTCATATTGGCAACTAATTTTCCAAAGTGATGCCAAAGAAATTCAATGAGAATGGAAAAGTTTGTTGGAAGAACAGAATATCCATATGAAAAATAAGCTTCAACTTGTGGTCAACATCTATACATAAAACTTAATTCAAGGCAGATCATAGCCCTTAGTGCTGAAGTCAAAATAATAAACTTTTAGAAAATAATAAAAGAGCATCTTAGTGCTAAGAAATAAGTACAAATTTCTTTGATAGATGTAGAATATAATAATCATAACATTAGAATTATTAAAATGACAATAGTACAAACAGGAATAAAGGCTGGAGAAGTGAGGCTGTAGTATTCACCTAATGTACAAAGCCCCTAGTTTAATCCCAGCAAAGGAAGAATGCACAAGCGTGAAGAAGGGATGGAGAGAAAGAGACAAGAGAAGTGGAAGAGGCAAGTAATAGATAGGAAAACAAATTCTAAAAGTACATTCCTAGCAAAGTATTCGGTCATCATTGTCTTAGTTTGATTTCTACTGCTGTGAGAAAACATCACAGACAAAAGCAACTTGGAGAGGCAAGGGTTTGTTTCAATATGTAGTTTACTATCCATGGAAGTTGGGACAGACACTCAAATAGGAACCTGGAGGCAGGAACTGGAGCAAAGGCCATGGAGGATCACTGCTTAGTAGCATGCTATCAATGGCTCACTCAGCCTGTTTTTTATAATTTACACTGCCCAGGAATTACAATGCCCACAGTGGGCTGGGCCCTCCCATATCAATCAATAATAAAGAAAATGCTGTGCAGACTTGTCTACAAGCCAATCTGATGAAGGCCATTTTCTCATTGAAGTTTCCTCTCCTGGTTTGTGTCAAGTTGACAAAAAGAAAAAAAAAAAAACCCTAACCAATACAATAATATTTAAAGAACTCTTACAACTCAATAAAACCAAATTTCTAAATCAGCATAAGACTTCCATAGAAGCATTACAAAGAAAGATATATAAATGACCATGTGCACACTATTTCACTTACAAAAAGCCAGATGCACACAAAGATAATCACATTAAGAACGTTAAGTCAGTATCAGGAAAATAAATATGCTTTCTCCTATTTGCATTTCCTAGATTTTATATAGATAAATCAAATTGTGCATATATATATATATACACACATATAAAACACATGAAATTAAAGTATGCAATGGAACAACAAACTAATGGTGGGCATAAAAAGGAAGGGGGGATGGAGGAAATATGTTCAATATACAATATATACTTACACAAACCTATAGAATTGGGCTAGTGAGATGATTCAATGGGGTAAAGACACTTCCCATGCAAGCCTGACAACCTGAGTTCAAACCCTGAAATCCACAATAAGGGTAAACAAAGAGAACTGATTCTACAGAGTTATACTCTGACTTCCATATGTGTGCCATGGCACATGCAACACCACGTATCATCATCAACATCATCATCCTAACAATAATTAATACATTTATTTAAAGTTCTTTCACCTTTGGTGAGCAAGTAACTGCAAGTCAAAATCACAATGAAGTACCATTGTACATCCAACAGAATGACTACAATTAAATAGGCCAAAATCTCAGGATACTAACAAAGATGAGTCAATTGCAACACCTATATTTCTCAGATAAGATTGAAAACATAGGTCAGTCACTTTGGAGCACATACTTGGCCATTTCTCAGGCTGTTCAATAAACACCAGTGGCCCTTCCATTCCATTTTACCCAAAAGATGTCAAATCAAACTACTCACAAAGAACACTTTTATGAAATTATCAATTGCCATTTACTTTACTCATAATAGTTGAATCTGGAGAGAAAACGAATATCAGCAGAGACATGGATAAATAAGTGCAGTGAAGTTACTCAATTACTCAAGAGGTAACATATAAGAATATGAATGAATCCCAGAACCATGAAGCCGAGTGAAAGAAGTGAAACACCCCGCCCCACACACATCATCTCATTTATAGGAAGATCTGATACCGTGATGACAAAAGCTAAAGAGGCCGTTGCCTCCTGGCTGCAGGGTTAGACAGGACACTGGGGAAAAAGAAAGACAACAAGGCAGGCCTCTGAGTGATGAAAGCATTCTGTCTCAACAGAGAATTGTGTCGGCCAAAACTCAAGTTGGATACTTAGGATCTTGTTTTTGATTGTGTGTGTCTACAGGACCTTAAAAAATTTAAATATTATTCTGTTTCATTGGGGGTTTTGTAGGAGCATGAACCAAAGACTCTGAAGACATTTTGTGTGTGTGTGTGTTATAGACTGTGGTGGTTTTAATGACAATGGCCCCCAGTGGGTTGAAGTGTTTGGAAAAGATTAGGAGGTGTGGCTTTATTAAAGCAGGTGTGTCACGGAGGGGAGGGGTTGAGGTTCCAAAGGTCCACACCATTCCACCAAGTTAGTTCTCTCTGCCTCATGCTTGTCGATCAGGCATACTTCTCAGTTACAAATACAGTGCCATGCCTGCCTACTTCCATGCTCAATGCCATGATAGACTCTACACATCTGAAAATAAAAAATACATCCCCAATTAAATGCTTTTTTTTTATAAGTTGCCTTGGTCATGGTGTCTTGTAACAATAGAAAAGTAACTAAGACTGGGACTTAAACAAAATAAACTTAACTGAAACCAGGATTCTAGTTGCATTCACAAAAAAAGAGATTTCATCTGTGGGCTTGACCTCTACATACAGAACAAAAGCACAAAACAAAATAGGCTGCTAGGGATCTAGCTCAGTAGTAAAGGGCTAGCTGTACATGCAGGATACCCTGGGTATAATCCTGAGTACTACAAAAGCAAAGGAAGAAGAAGAGAGGGACAGATCAACGGATGAATGGATAGACTGATGACTGACTGAAGAACAAAGCACAGAGGTGCTCTACACAGATGGGAAGTAAGGCACTGAGAAGCAAGTTGGAGCATTTGTTGTAGGAATTGTAGGAGGCCATTCTGGCTGGAGGTAGATAATATGAGAAAAAACAGTACAAGGGGAGGCCAGATCATCTCAGAGTTTTTAGTTCCAAATGTCCGTCAACAAGGTGTCTCAGTGCTTTGGCTGTAGGAGAAATCCCTACTTGACACCAAAAGACAAGAGGCTAATCCAGCTGTCCACAAACAGGAAAAGAGGTAGATGTCAAGAGAAGGCAGGGAGAGACCACTAAGGATAACCTGTAGTCTTATAAAGATTTCATCTTAAGACCACTTATGAAGAGCGTTAATAAGCAGTAAAATGGGTCACATAGCACTTTATTAGCTCACTTTTAAAGAAGCCTTATTAACATTTCTCCACACAGTTTGTACAATTCACTAGCTCTTTGTTTTTTTCCCAATGAACTTAGGAAAGATTTAAAGAACACCCTTTAAATTTTCAGTATATAAAAACCTTTTTTATAAACATCACTGTTAAAGCTTCTTTGCAGGTAAACTCATTTCAACATGAAAAATGTGCAATTTCAAAGCATTTCATTTCCCTGAAAGTTGCTTTCTTCAGGTGCAGAAATGAAATATGTGCCCAGAACCACAGTAAACTTTAAGGGGGAATTCTCATCTAACATTCCCTCCATATCATAAATCTGCAACTAGTCTGTGCTTTTTCAGACAGGATCCTACTCTGTCACTCAGACTGGCTTGAAACTCAGCATGCAGCCTGGACTGACCTCAGACTCACAGGAATCCTCCTGCTTCAGCCTTCTGAGTGCTTTGATTACGGACTTGTGCCACTATAACTAGCTTCTACAGACAGTTCTGATCTCTGTAAACAGACACATTCTTTTGTTTTGTTTTGTTTTGTTTTGTTTTGTTTTGTTTTTCGAGACAGGGTTTCTCTGTGTAGCTTTGCGCCTTTCCTGGAACTCACTTGGTAGCCCAGGCTGGCCTCGAACTCACAGAGATCCGCCTGCCTCTGCCTCCCAAGTGCTGGGATTAAAGGCGTGCACCACCACCGCCCGGCTACAGACACATTCTTTATGAGAGAAAAAACTGCAAGTAAAACCCTTGGTCTCTGCAAACCAATACTTTTGTCAGTTTTCCAGGTAGGAATCTATGAAACTGGAACTCAAGTGGTACCAAGCTGATTTAACACATATGAATGCAATCAAGTAAGCTTCCAGGTTAGGAAGTAGAAACATACTACCTGAAGCAGTATCTCTGTCTTTCTGCAGTGTTCCAATTAAAAAACTGAAACTAGACCCTGTGCAGGGGAAGGCTAACCATTCTCTGACATTTGTTTGGGAAAACCCAAGTAACACGTGACTGTACATTTCTATTATGTTGATAACAAAGTCCAGCAAAATGTTTTAAATTAAGTTTCACTAAGGATTTCTCCTGGGTTGTTTTGTTTGGGGACAACAGAAAGGTGACTATTCAAGTAGGAAAGACAACAGCCTTGTTCTGCCACTGTCCAAGTGTTTGTCTCGTGGTAACATGACAGCATCGGCTGTGGAGTTCATAGACAGGCACTGTCACAGTTCATAAGGGTAAGGCTACTGAAAAGGATACACAAGGCAATACCTAAAGCCTCTTGAAAGTAGTTACACACAAGGAAACATGGAGAACCATAAAACTTTCATTGACTGTATTGGATTCTAAGAGTCAGAATCCAACAGCATCTAGCATATGATTGTTGATGCCTGTCACTGCTCCTAACACATCGTAAAGGTAGTATGGAAACAAGATGGTGATAGATGACAACACAGACTTGGAGCAACAGCATTCTGCACATGTCTCTCCTCTTTGCCAGTTGCCAGATCCATAACACAGTGCATGTCACTTATCTCTCATAGTCAGTTTCCTCATCTACTGAACTGTAAAATTATAAGTAGCAATAAAAGAAGCATTCCCAGTAAAGTGATTGCACTTGATTTAATATTCAGATGAATGAAGGTGTTTGAACAATTAAGTTAGACGACTTAAGATGTTCCTTGCAGTACTTATCACATCATAAATGTAGGGCATCTTCATGCTGCTACACAATCTGTACACTACATGGATACACCCTCCTGAAGGGGCCCAGTGGGACTCATCATCCAGCCCACACTGTACTGAGGAGGCCATGTGCTCCTGTGAAAACTATGCCTATGAAGAAGGCACATTCTCCTCCATTTTAGTTTGCACAAAGGCACAGTAGAGGTTAGCACTGGTCAGAAGTGAGTGCTCACTATGGATTAGATGAAACATGAGGCAGTTCTGGGACCTTCAGAACTCAGGAACCGGCAATCTTCATCAATATTGCCAACATCTTAACAATAGATGCAAGCAAACTCAAAAATGGGCAAAGGATTTGAATATGAACAAACAGATAGATGTCTACAAGGATAATGTACAAATGACCACAAAGTAAGTGAAAGGGCTTCCCAGATCACTAACCAAAGAAATGTAGATAAAAATGTGCCTGCTAGAAGACAAGTACTGTGGTTGAAGTTTTCCTATGTCCATCTTGGTCCTGCAGCCACTAAGACCTAAATAAACACACCGAGACTTATATTAATTATGAGCTGTATGGCCATGATCTATGGCTCAAGCTTCTTGCTAGCTAGCTCTTATAACTAAACTCAGCCCATTTCTATTAATCTATATGTTGTCATGTGTTCAAAGGCTTTATCTGGGTGTAATTTACATGCTGCTCCCTGGACAGCGGGCTGGCATTTCCCCTCTCTGCCTTTCTTCTTTATCTCTTCAATTTCCCACGTAACTATAACCTGACTTGCCATAGGCCAAATAGCTTTACTTATCAACCAATCAGAGCAACACATACAGCATACACAAAGAGATCCCACAGCAAGGTACACACACACACACACATAACAGGATGACTTACGCTCTTTAAAAAATAGGTGAAGATATCACTCAATGATAGAGCACTTGATAATAAGCACAAAGCTGTGTGTTCAATCCCCACTACCTCAAAAATAAAATATGTTAAGAGGACAGATTGAAGCCAGGTGGTGGTGGCACATGCCTTTAGTCCCAGCACTTGGGAGGCAGAGGCATGAGGATCTCTGTGAGTTCAAGGACAGCCTGGTCTACAGAGGAAGTTCCAGGACAGGCTCTAAAGTTACACAAAGAAACCCTGCCTCGAAAAACCAAAAAAAAAAAAAAAAAAAAAAAAGAGGACAGAGTGCACATGAAGTATTCTTATCAATAAAAAGGAACACAAAGGAAAATTTTAGAGATGATAGATACATTTCTGTCTTTTGATGGCAATGGTGTCACAACTATATATACACATGCCAAAACTCATAAATATTGCACTATTTGTACAACAGAGTTTTAAAAAAAGTATCCTGTATCTAGAATTTGATTTTTTCATTAATGCCAAAATAAACTTTCTGAGTTAACTAACACATTTACCCAGGCTTTTAAATTCCTGTGGGTGTGGAGGAAACAACAACAATGCACAAATAGAATGAACTTTCTATGCCCAATAAAAAGGACAACATGCTTTTGGTTTCCTTTTTCCTCTTTGTGTTCCCCCAACCAACAAAAACTTCACAAACAAATACCACACCTGAAGCTAGCAGTGACAATACAATAAAGGATACAAGATATAGTCTTTCTGAGACTGAATTAACCACTAATAGTAGCCAGAGCTGCAAAACTCTAGCCCAGGTAGACCTCAAGCTCACAATCCACCCACAGCCTCTGAGAGCTAGGGACATGTGTGCCCTCATGCTGAGCTAAAGCATTTAAGACTCCTGGACACTCTAGTAATGAATGTACAGTTCTTAACCAAGTCAACTTATAATTGAGATTGTAGAAATTTGTTTTAAACATTTTATTAAATTTAGTAGGCTCAATCTATTTTTTTCATTTTCAATGAATTCTCAAGTTTGTTAGCTGGATCAACCTTGACATGTAAACATCATGATCTTATATTATCCAAAATTTACTAATTCTGTGTCTTGGCAGTTTTCATAAAAGTGTACAGCAACTACCTATAATGAAAGGTATACCAGTGGAGTCATTATGGAATTGGCTATATTGCATATTTCTTTTCATTTTATGCAATAGGATAACATTATAGACATATTTATGGAAATGGAATAAAGATGAGAGAAGGAAACAATACAATGTTTATATATTCATAACGTTCACATGATCTATATGATATATCATACAACAGAGATACAAGCAACAAATACAAACTGCAAATTCAATTTTAATTTTCATAGTAATACATTAAAATGGTAAAACAGGTAAACTTCCTTTAGCGTAAACATATTAGTAAGAAACTACAATTGTTTGCCATATTAAGTCACCTAAATATAATGTGTTTATTAAAACACAAAGCGCCTCATTTGTGCTACCTACATTTCAAGTAGTAAAGCTGGTCTGAACAGAAGGGAGAAAAGCACAAATCCATGCAAATGTTAGCGAAGCTATCGAGCAGGGCACAAAGAAGTACTCGACAAATTTCCCTATCAACTCTGCTATTACTCCTGTCTCTCAGCCTCCTCTTATAAAATGAAGATAATGTATCCTAGAAGGATGATAATGTGTCAGATGACTGGGGAGGATTTGTTGGATTCCACAGTTTATATTCAATTCCAAGAGAGGAGACTAAAGCTGGCGGTGTTAACCTGAGCCTGAGTAATAATCCTGTCCACTGACTTCATTGCCAGAGCCCTGGGATCCTACACATTCTCATTCATCACGAAAAGCAAAATGCTAACAAAACAAAAAAGGCTGTTAAGTCAGAATGGGGGAAAATCATAAATTTAAAGCTCTAAATTTCCTTTTCAGTGCCTACTAAAATCACCTCGCATGCATGCCCCCAAACTATCATTAATAGTATAATAAATTTGTTTTCTGCTCTCTCCTAAAAGCCCCAGCTTTTTCTAGATAATGGGACTCCCCAGATTGGGAAAAGGAAGAAAATTGCTAGATGTCTAGAAGCTGCCATTTGAAAAGAAGGAGAACAAAGAGGAGCTGGTGTAAAGGAACCAATGGGAGCAAGCTGCAGGAGACACTGTAGTGAAGCCCAACAGACACAAACAGTGTTCAGCTTCATAACTGTCTTCATTGTGATCGGCCTACATCATCCAGGGGTCTTCAGTTTCACTCATCTGCCGTCGTCCTAGAGATTCCTCTATCAAACAGCTACAACTAATCAATTCTCCTTGTGTGTGAATTCCACACTTGAAAATTCTAACACTTAAACTTACTTGTGACCCCCAAATTAGCATTTGTGGTACTTACCCTGTCAATCATGGATGTGCATAGAGTAGAAAAAACACCTCACTTCAATGCATGTTTTGGAGGGAAATGAGTTGACACTTCTAATGTGTAGTAGAATATTATTTTAAGGTGTGTTATTTTTGCTTGTGTTGATTTTGTTAGCATTGTGTTACTGTGCCTATCTAAAATACCTGATGGTCTAATAAAGAGCTGACTGGCCAATAGGGAGGCAGGAGAAATAGTAGGTGGGGCTGGCAGGCAGAGAGGAGAAATATAGGAGGAGAGAAGAAGTAGCCAGAGAAGAGGAGGACCCAGGGGCCAGCCACCCAGCTGCATAGCAAGCCATGGAGTAAGAAACAAACAAACAAAAATGTATAGAGGAATAGAAAAGGAAAAGCCTGGAGGCAAAAGATAGACAGGATAATTTTAAGTTAAGAAAAGCTGGCTAGAAATAAAAGGCCAGGCGTTTATAATTAAGAGTAAGCCTTGGTTTGTGATTTATTTGGGAGCCAGGTGGCAGGCCCCTGCAAAAGAGCAAAAACAACCTACAACTCTGATGTAAACTTTCAGAGTGTAAATATGCCACTTTCTCAGTTCATTCTGTGCCATGTTTCATAATTTTCTTTCTCTCTCTTTTTTCCTCTTTCATTCTTTCCTTTTTCTTCCTCCCTCCCTCCTTCCCTTCCTCCCTCTCTCTCCCTCTCCCTCCCTCCCCCTCCCCCTCTCCCTCTCTCTCTGTCTCTGCTTAGGTGGTAACTCTAGCATTTAAACCAGAATGTCTTCCATTTCTAGAAGGCTTTGATGGGTCTAATGGAGAGAATGCTTGTGTTAGATACCTTTCCTTCATTTGTGACTTGAGTTGACTTTGGGTTCAAGAGTCAACTATAAATCCAGTAGGAATTATTTGGGCAGAAACATACATTAAAAAAAGTTATGCATTAACCCATGACAGAAATACAGCCAACTGCCCCTGTATTTCCATTCAGGGTAATTGTGTAGTATTCGCAAATTCAGTTGTCATAGTGACTTCATAAGCCCAAGAATAAGCTAGGCATGGTAAAGGCTTCAGTGCTGAACTAACTGACATTCCCTGATAGCTATTGAATAATCTGCATTTGACTCAGACATAGCTGAAATAAGATGCTAAAGGATGGAGCCAAACCAGGCTTATTTCTAGACAGAGGCAGGCCAATGTAAGCGTCACATCTACTCCACTCATTAGCAAAATGACAATAATGTGATTCACAAGCTGTGTGGGGGTTACAGAAATATCTGACAGCAAGTTTGCTGGAGGAAGTTAAACAGAAACACTGTGTGTTTTAAATTTGAGGTTTTGATTGATAAAAATTAACCATTTAATGTAATAAATTACTAAGGCTTTTCTTTTACTGTAATTAGAGAATTACTTAGTCCTGTAATGCATTATATTTATATCAGGAAATCCTAACACAACGTTCTTGAATCCACTATAGACAGCACCTGCCCTGGGAAGAACCTTGTGAAGGGAATGGCTTTGCGAATTAAGTAGAATAAATAATGGCTTCATAGTGACACAGCATTGGTCCAAACTTAGCAAATTGTATGCACTAAATATGATCCATGTGCTTTCTAACACTAACCTACTTGTTTATATTGATAAAACTTCTGGATAAAAAAGGGAAAACTGTGCTGTATAATATAAAGCAAATGCCATGACTGTAAATAATCCTAGGCAAGGCGTATCTGTGTCTGTTCACAGAATGGCGGGTTTCCATGAGCTGAAACTAACCATTTAGTAATATAAAATCTGGATTCCAAAAAAGAGTGCCTTTCTAATCATAATCTTCTATCAAAACCATCCATCAGTATTCTCTGTCAATATATGCAGCCACAAAATAGCACAGAGTGAACTGCAATAATTTGTTTAAATGTCATCTCTATTAGATACAAATGGATTATCTGGTTTAGAAGTCACCTGACACCAATTTTAACCCCAGCCCATTCCTATTGTCTGCCTAAAGTTTCTTTAATGAATATAGACTTTTTAATTACTCACTAAAGAAATTGTAAATCTTGGAGCTGGAGAGATAGTTCAGTCACTAGAGTGCTTGTCACTCAGCATGAGGACCCGAGTTTGATCCCCAGAACACATATGGGAGAAGTCATGCATGGGAGAATATGCCATAAATGCTGGGAAGCATAGACGGTGGATCCGTGTGCTTTGGTGCCCAGCCAGCCCAGCCTACTGGGTGAGCTCCAGCCCACCAGAGACCCTCTCTCATAAAACAAGATCAACAAGATAAAAGTTTTCCTGAGGAACACTGCCTGACATTGTCCTCTGGCTTACAGACAGACAAACACAGACACACGCACACCCACACATACACAAACATGCACAGGACACACGCATGCATGCATGCGTGCGCGCACGCGCGCGCGCACACACACACACACATGCATGCATGCACAGAGAAATACTAAAGCTTTATTGAAAGACTTCTTGTTTTAAATCACACAAAACTGAAAATTATTTTCTGAGGACGATGAAGGTCCCTCCGTCTTTTGTTTCTAATCAGATTCCTTCCACAGCTTCTCTCAGGGCAGACTATGCTGGCGGGCCATTTCATCAGAGCAACTTCCTTTGTAGCTCACAAACTTTCTCCAAGACTGTGGTTACCTGTGTAACCTTGTCTTCCAAAATCTATGCTGTGCTCTCTTCTGTCCTTAAGATTCACCACAGAATTGAACCTGAGACTCACAGACCTAACCACTTGAGAGCAAAGGGAGAAAATCAGCTTTCAAGTAAAGAGCCAGGCCATTCTTTTTTCAAAGATCTGTATGGAAATGAAAGTGCTCTATATGTCAGTGTTTATGTGCATTGAGATAGTTCAGCCCCAAACTATCCTTGTTTTCAAAATGAGATCATCCATCCCTGAAAATTATGAAGTATGTTAAAATGTTTCAAGGCTCACAAAGAAGAAAACTAAAATAACTTAAGCATCGTTCCAGATGCTTCCATCAATTATATAAGAAATGACTAGTTCGGTCTATGTCAGGGACATGACCCCGATAGACTGCTTATGTTTGAGGAGATGCCTCTGTGTCTGTACAAAACCAGGAAGCGTTAACTGGGACTGAGCAGGGAGAGGGGGACATGGAGAAGGGAATAGGACACGGAGAGGGGCTGGAAGTAGTGGGGACGGGATGATCAAAGGATAAATAAAATACATTTTAGAAGAAATTGACTGCTAAAAATTTTGCTACAGCAGATTATGTGACAATCCCAAGACAAGGGCCTCTCTCTTTCCCTATAATCCTGCCGAGCAACTACACGAGGTAAGAATTAGCAGTTAAGCAATCAGCAAGCAATAGCACCTGTAATAAGTTCTCTAAATATCAAAAGAAACAGATTAGAGGCAAAAGAGTTGTCTGAGAGAATAAAAGCACTTGCCACCAAGCCTGATGACCTGAGTTCAATCCCCACATCCAACAAGGTAGTAGGAGAAAAAGAACTGGATCTCCAGAACTATCGCATGGCTGTGTTACACATGTGCCTGTAAACACACACACACACACACACACACACACACAAACACACATACACACATGTACGTGTGCACACGCACACACACACATACACACACACACATACACAAACACACACACCCATACACCCATACACACACAAACACATACACAAACATACACCCATACATACACACACACATACATACATACACAAACACACACATACACACACACACCCATACACACACACAAACACACACACATACAAACACACATACACAAACAACACACATATACAAACACACACATACACACACACAGGTGTGGGGAGGGAGGGAGGGAGGAAGAAATAATTTTTAAAGACAGAAACAGGTTAGAGATGATCAGAAGGATAAAGACTCAAAGAACTTGTTCTAAAAAAAAAAACCATAACTAATAACAAAACAAAAACAAAATTCTTCTCTTAGTGTCTCAAATGTGTTTTCCACAAGTAGAAAAAGGAGTAAAAGAAGAATTCCACTGAGAAACAGACAACATCTTTACACTGAAGAAAAAAATTTATTTTATATATTAAATTTGAAAGACACCCAGCCTAAAGCCTTTACATTCCTGACAATCGCATCCTCCCTTAAGACACTTTAAGATTCAAAATTGTCTTCATTTCCTAGTGTAGACTTTATCTATGAAAATGTCTGAAGATAGGTATCTAAATATAGCAAGACTTTCACCATGGCAATATTTATTGTGGAGTAAAAGTCACTCTGAAGATCACCAGCAGGGCACTGCAACGCATGTTACTGTGTCCCGATCATGGCATTCTGCGTGCTTATTTCAAATCGTAGCATCTCCCCTGACAAGAATGCTCATGAGGAGTACACTGTGACTGCATTCTTATAAAACGTATGAGTGACAGCTGATATATGAAGGGAATGTGACCAGGTATTAACAGGATTCGTCGTAGTGTTTTTGGCTTCCTTGCAATTCCTGGTTTATTTTATAAGAAAACTATATGATGTTCACATAAAGGAAAAATCTCATTCTGAAGCAGAAAACAAGCAAACTGTTATTAGTATCATCCCCTTAGATAAGGGGCTGTTTAATTTCACACCACAAGAGATGCCATCTCCCATTCTGACATTTAATGAAAGGGGAAAGGCGCTTAGCTGCTTACCTATGTTAGCGTTCATTCACATAACGTGTTTCACTAATGTGTAGGAATATTTTATGTCTGTATAATAAAGTCAAAAGAATGGCAATAACTAAAAATGAGGTGTTCTATTTAAATTACATCCAAAGGTAAAAACGGTTTTTATCAAAAATAGAATCCATTCTATTTCTTACAGAAGTAGAGTACATTGAATGAAACCTAATATTTCTGGGTGAACGGGGTTCCGAATGCCTGAAAAGTCGATGTAATTGGTAAACCTCTGGACACCAAGAACAGAGAGGACTAACTATGTTCTGACTCCAGTACGCATCACAGAAATGGGTTCCCTAAATAAGCCCAGTTGCACCCTTATTTTCTAAGAATATATGTGTTTCTCTTTACTCTTACACAGAGAATCGTGAGCTACTGTGCAGGTCACTCCCAGGGTTTCTCCCACTCAGTTACTGAAGGAAGTACTTTGTAGCAAAGCGATTACTGAGAAGAATGGTACTCCATCTTCCAACAATACAATATTGGGATTTTTTTCTTGTTGGCAAACACATATATCAGTCACCTAAGGAACACTTACAGAAACGTGTACCAAGGCAGAAACTAGAAACAGCAAAGGATGGCAGATTATCCTGTGGTGAGACCTATAATGCCTATAGGACCAAAGTATCATGGCCAAAAAGAGAAGACACAAGTAGGCTCAAAAATATTTGCAGCAAACTGTCAAGATTTACATCTTCATTTTATCATTTAAAATCTCTCCTGGTCATTAAGAGAAAGGAAATGCTCCCTGAAGTCCATCAGCAGATACTCACAAAAGAAAGAACGTGGTAACATTCGACAAAAAGTTTTATATGAATTGGGATTTAAGAATACAAGATGAAGACAAATTTGTTAAAATGACAATGATTTGGGGATAAAAGTACATGAGCAAACAAAAGAACATGAAGGTCCTCAATTCTTGTTGGCCAGAATAAAAACCAGCATAGCATGTCCATAGGGAATTAGGTCAGTATGTGTCAAAGCCTTAAAAAGATAAACTCCCTGGCAAAAAAACCTCATTCCTATGATAGCTTCAGAAAATAATTAACTGGTGTTCCATAAAAAACCTTCATCATAGCATCACTTAAATAGGGGGTCCTAAATGTTTATTAGCAAAAATTGATCAAATTAAGTTCATGAAAAAAAAAATTATACATGAAACTTATAGATATTAGAGAATGTTCAAAAATGTTACATGGTAAATAGTATTATAAAACAGAATTGACAGTCTTTCAGTTGTGTATACATATAAGAACCAATGAGATATATATATCAAACCATAAATTTGGATTAGCAACATTTCTGGATTTTCTTAAATTTTTATGATAAACATATCACTTTATTTCAGAATAAATTACCTAATATAAGCCAATATTTATTCAAAGCACTACTATTGATGAAAACCAAGAGATAGGTTTACATAGTCTACCAGTGGATGAATAGAAAAATAAATTGTGGTATCTTGCAGTGTCAAGAAACTTCCTTTTCAGACAGGAAGCCCCCAGATATCACACCAAGTCTAAAAAGCCCAGCACAGAAGTCCATGATGTGTAGGATTCCATGTATATAAAATAGCCAGAATCAATACATTCCTGAAGATGTAAAGCAGACTAGTGGTTGTAGGTATCACAGAGAATGGAAAGTGGAGAGACACTGCCTCACCAGTAGGTTTTGGAATGATGGGAACTGTTTTAGAATTAGATAAAGATAATGGTTGTCCGTCATTAGAAACAAGGTATAACAAAAACTGCTGGATTACTCACTTTAAAACAGTTTTACACAATATAAACTCCGCCTCAAAAAATTAATTGAAAATCTAAAACTAGTAAAGAAATGGCAAGTATCTAAGTATTATATTTCTCTTTAAGTTTACCCAATTGTTCCAACCAGCTGATAATATAAGAATATTTTCTCTATCAGCAAATTGTAGGTATGCTATTCTACCCATGGGTCTTGCTGATTGTGTTATGCAAACAATACCACCAATATCATACTGGGGGAATTGCTGCAGAGTTTGTATATATGATGTATGTTAACACCTGACAACAGTTTTGCAAGGTGGGTATTAGGGCTGTAATTTGTTTACTATTATCTCTATAAGTAAAAGAAAAATGGAGAAACAAAGTACAGTTAGTTGATAAAATTTTAACTCCAGCCACACTAACTCCAGTCTTCCTCTCAGATGCTTTAACTATCATGCCCTAATTTCAAAGAATTTATGATGGGTGCAGAAAAATTAGAGACAGAAGTGAGTATATGAAAGGGGGAAGACTTTCCATAACCTTGCCATCCAGGGAACAGTCAAAGTAAACAATTTGCTGAACATTTCCCCAGATATACAGACATATGGATACTCATATCAATGTAGTCATAAAGTATTTCATAATCTGCTTTCCAAATAAGTCTCTCCCATGTAAGTATGCTGCTACATCACCACACTTAATGACCCACAATATGTATCTAACACAAGGAATCATATCTAACCAATTCCCTATTAAATAGGTGGACTATTTATGAATATCTCTAAAATAGTGTACCTTTTGTATACCTTAGTTCCATTTCAATGAGACAACCATAATGCAAAATTCTTTGTGACAGCATTATTTATATTCTACAGCTCTTGATATTACCTGCTGTGGATATCACTCTATGTAAATAAAACACTGATGGCCAATGACCAGGCAGGAGGTAGGTGGGACAAGGAGAGAGGAGAATGCTGGGAAGCGGAAGGCTGGGAGAGAGAGACTGCAGCCACCGCCAGGAGAGGAGCATGTAGAGACGCCGGTAAGCCACCAGCCACGTGGCAAGGTATAGATTTATAAAAATGGGTTAATATAAGATAAAAGAACAGTTAGCAAGAAGCCTGCCACGGCCATACAGTTTATAAGTGATATAAGCGTCTGAGTGATTATTTTATAAGTGGATTGTGGGACTGCGGGGCTTGGGGAACCTGGAGAGAAGCCCTCCAGCAACAAATGGCGCCCAACGGCTCGAGCTTCCACCTTAAACCTGAGAATATTTAATAACCAATTCTAAACAGAGCCAAAACCAGGTTCCTGCTTCTTGTCTCATACCGGCAGCTAGATGCGGCAAAACGCAAGTTTGGACACTGGCGGGTTCCTGGCGGGTACGTTTGACCGGCAGTATGGCGGAAATGAGGCATCTGCCAGCGGCAAATTAAGCTGTGTGGTAGATTTAGTCTTTACTAGTATTTAAAAAAAAAAAAAAAAAAAAAAAAAAAAAAAAAAAAAAAAAGAGGTTTCTGGGCTACACGCTGCTTTGATAAAAGCTTAGACCCACTATTTCTGAGACTTGATGACTCCCAGAGCTGGCGGAAAACGTACCACTGCCATGTTGGGAAGCTGAAGTGGGCGGAACCAGCAGCCACAGCGCCGTTTCAGGCTTACAATGGTACAGTTTAAAGCAATAGGCTCAAGGCTCAAGGTAATATAAAACATAAGCCACATAAAGATGGCTACCACACAGAGAATCTGGATTATGTTCTCTTTGATATTCATAACTAAAGAAAAACATTTGATTACAAAACCTGTTGAGTTATGCCAAAATGTATATTTTAAAGGTACCTTGACTTCAAAATTTGGATATAAGGATATGTTACTTTGGAAAAGAGGTTCTGCTTTTGTTTCCACAGAAAGCCAGAGGCTGTGGACTTGTTCCAGATTAAGATATATCAGGTTTCACCAGCCAAGACCCCTGAAAGGACTCCGATGACACCATGGCCCAGATGATCCAACATCCAGATCGGTTTCAAGGCAACTGGTTCACACAATACAGCCTCACGGACTACCCCATAGGTCTAAAATTTTCTTTGCATCCCCATAAGATACAGCGCCCCCCTCCAGCAGGAAGTAGTAAGAGATGCTACGCCCAAATTCCCAAATATACCAAGCTGGCTTTAGAGGTGGAATTGGCTCACTCCCCCTCTAAACCCAGACATATTGCTTTAAAAAAAAAAAAATGGTTAAGTGATTCTTGTGTCCCAAATCAGAAGAGCCCTCTGGTGTGGGACAGAGAAAAACCAATATTTTTATTTAAAACAGGTTGATTATAAATGTGATCTCTTTCTAAAAAAGAAAAGGGGATATGATAGATAGGAGGAAATGGAGATGATAAGATAAAAGGGTAGATTAATGAACCTACTTTTAAAGAACAACTTGTTTAAAATGTTTTACATTGGTATAGATTTTAGTTTATGTTTAAAAGGTTTTACGTTGGTATAAATTTTAGTTCGTTGATACAAACTTGAAGTTAATTTTGTTATACTCTCTCTATATATGTATATATTTCTATTCTTGTTTGAGGTATTATGTTTATGTAACTCATTTAAAATTGTAATGGATAATTAAAAATAGATTAATAATTAGTCATCTATGATAATCATATCTGTAGCCATGTTAGTTAAGTCTTCTAGGTATACATAGATATATTTCAGATAGACAGGTAATCTTCAAACACTTCATAGACCTGGAGAATATGGCATTTAAATAACTTAGAATTCTGTTGACGTGAGACACAATTGTTCCTGGCTGCACCAATTTGATCCCGAGAGAATGTTGGGCTTCTAAGACATTTCCATTTGGAAGTTTGTCTTTTTGGCACAAAATGGCCTACTGGGCAAAGAACTGCCCTTACCTTGATGGCTGACAGTACAAATGCAATGCTGTCCTTTCTGGACAAGCAGGACACAAGGAAAGCAACCACTGTACTCTGCCAAGACAGGGTAAGATGGTCTCTTAAAATTCCTGCTTCTAAAAATGGTCTGTCAGATACTCTAGGCCTGTAGCCAATTTGAATGCACCAACAATGCTGAGAAACATTAGGTGACTGTCCAGGCTGCCAGCTGTCTTGGTCTACTCTTGCAAGATTCCCGAAAGTTGCTTGCATCCATCTACCATTTCTCAGGTACCATTATGTTCCTTCTCAGGTCTTTGATGTGGTTGAAGACTAGATAGTCGTAATTTCCTCAGTTATGATAAAAGATAAGTTAGCTATAAAACCTTAAACTCACAAATATAAGATAGATAGGACATCTTCTTTAATATTGTAACTATAATTCTTGCTCGGTAATTGTTTTGTTATATGTAATTTTACCATGTTAAAGTTAAAACCTTCCTTTTTAAAAAAAGAAGAAAGGGGAAGTGCTGTGGATATCACTCTATGTAAATAAAACACTGATGGCCAATGACCAGGCAGGAGGTAGGTGGGACAAGGAGAGAGGAGAATGCTGGGAAGCGGAAGGCTGGGAGAGAGAGACTGCAGCCACCGCCAGGAGAGGAGCATGTAGAGACGCCGGTAAGCCACCAGCCACGTGGCAAGGTATAGATTTATAAAAATGGGTTAATATAAGATAAAAGAACAGTTAGCAAGAAGCCTGCCACGGCCATACAGTTTATAAGTGATATAAGCGTCTGAGTGATTATTTTATAAGTGGATTGTGGGACTGCGGGGCTTGGGGAACCTGGAGAGAAGCCCTCCAGCAACAATTACCCAATTATTATAAAGAGTCTTTAATAGTTTATACTCTTCACTGTAGACTACAAAAGTATCCCCCATCACAATTCTGTCTAGAAGATTTTCAGCTAAGCTTAGAGTATAGTCTATCTTCCAAGCCTTGGGATCATTTGGATTGGGGAGTATTATTTTAAGTTTATACATTATACTAAGGTATATACACATCTTTATAAGTATATATAGATGTGTGTATATATGTATATACAGAGTCTTAGTGGTTCTTAGGTGTGGCCTACAAAATTGGTATTGATTTGTAGAAGCTTAAAAACAGTCAAATTTTAGTTATTCAGAAGAAAAAATTTATATATATGTATATATATAGATGTGTATATATAACTTTATATATACACGCATATATAAAGTTATACATATGTATATACATGTATATACACATCTATATATATACACATATATACTTATACATACAGACAAGATGAATGCCATTTTGTTAAAGTGATAATGATTTTGAATAGAATATATGTATACACAGAGAGAGAAAGAGAAATCTGGCATAATCCAGATTCTCGATGCTGTTTTGCCAACTATTTGTAAACCCTGGGATTTTTTTTCTCCCTTGAAACTGTCAAGCCGTGTCCTCCATCCATTATTCCCACAGTGAAAAGAAAAATTCCCATTCATTCAAGTACCAAGACAATTCCTGATTCTCTAAATATACAGATAGAAATAAAGCTAAGACATCAAGGAATTCGCGGAGGACCTAAATCAATCTCCTTTCTAAATGGGAGACTGATGCCCAACAGAAAGAATTAACTCAGAGTCACACACAAAGAGCCTGAGGTTGTCTCCAGATCACTGCCATCATTCTGATGCACACAGGTGCAGCCGGACACTACCTCTCTAGCATTTAGTTTCTACAGAATCTTATGACAAAAATAAAATTTTTCTTCTGAATAACTAAAATTTGACTATGCTTTTAAGCTGCTACAAATCAATACCAATTCTGTAGACTGCACTTAAGAACCATTAAGACTCTGGTAGAGTAATTCAGCAATTAACTCTTCCAAATTAAAAACTGCTCATTTTGAACAAAATCAATTCTGAGCACAACTTGTTCAAAATTCCCCATCATGTTAGAAATAGAATGTGTGTGTGTGTGTGTGTGTGTGTGTGTGTGTGTGTGTGTGTGTGTGTGTGTGTGTTAATGAGCTGTCTAATTCATGGCAAAAAAAAAAAAAGTTTTAACTGAAAATTTCTGTGAAAGTGCCTAGAAATAAAGGTGCTCATTTCTGGCAGGCCAGGCCAGGCAAGAGGAAAAACAACAGCTGGTGCAAATCCAAAAGACTCTTAAACAAACATGCTCTCCTGTAGTATCTGCCTGAGTAAGCAGTCTACCAAAACACCAAGTCCAGACCTCTGCAAGTGTCGGCTTCCATCTGTGCTTCCTATTTCCCTCGCACACTCACTAGGAAAGCAAAGGGAAGGACGCCTGTCCAGGGACTCTGAATGTGAGGACCGGGAGAAGCTGGACGGGTGTGATTTTATGAATGCGGAGATCAAATTCTAATGTCCCTGCATGGTGGTCACTGATGAGGCAGACTGTGGTACCAGGATGAAAATCCCACTAGCAATGATCTGCTTTCATAGTTGGGCTCCGAACAACCTCCCATTTCATTTGTGGAGTGGCCACTGACAATGCTCGTTGCTATGCTACTCTAAAAATAATTTGGTCTCTTAAGTCATTTTCTGCCTATTTAAAAAAAAGATAAAAATTTTAGTGATTTAAACCAAGTTTACAAAATTAATAATAACAGTAATAATAAAGCCTCTTCTAAGAAATATATTCTTTGGGTAGTGTAGATTACAAATCAAAGCCAGAAAGTAATTAAAAAGCCATTCATTATATCTATTCTTAACCACAAAATATTCTGTTCATTTTATGTATTATACTCAGCCTTAAGATTATAAGGAAATAGTATGTGCATAAAAATTTGAAGATGTTCCACAATTCAAGATGCATTCTGCCACGCTGCACTACAGATTGGAGCTAATGGGTCTGTGTGTTGACGTCTGTAATCGTTAGTAATAACTGTTACAGTCACACACTGTGCTAGGAAGACACAGGTTAATGGATGATGTTCCAACTAGAACCAGCAATCTACAGGAAGAAGTTACTCCTCCTAGAGAGCAGGAGAGCCAGAAACCAAGGGAAAAGTTCTCTGTGGGCTATTCACCTGGATGTGGTGATATTGTGTCTCCCGATATACTGTGCACCCTAATAAACTTATCTGGGGTCAGAGGACAGAACAGCCACTAGACAGACACAGAGACCAGAAAATGGTGGCACACACACCTTTAATCCTAGCATTCCAGAGACAGAGCTCCGTCTGGATCTCTGTGAGTTAAAAGCCACACTGGAAACACCCAGGCATGGTGACACATGCCTTTAATCCCAGGAAGTGATGGCAGGAAGCAGAAAGATATATAAGGTGTGAGGACCAGGAACTAGAGCCCTTTAAGCTTTCAGGCTTTTAGCAGCAGTTCAGCTGAGATCCATTTGGGGTGAATTTGAGAAAACAGGATTGGCTGAGAAGTTGGTGAGGTGAGGTTATCTGTGGCTTGTTCTGTCTCTCTGATCTTTCAGAATTTACCCCAATACTTGGCTCCCAGGTTTGTTTTTTATTAATAAGACCTTTCAAGAGTCATGTTACACCTGGATATAGAGAGATGAGGTAATTTCTATAACAACAAGAAATTCTTATAACAAGTGTAATTTCTCTCCATAATTAAGGTGATCTACTTTCATGTCAGATGAAACTAGAATATGCTGCCTTACTGATTAAAAAAGGCAAATACATGCATACAAACACTGTTCAACCCAAGAGTTTCCCCAGAGACAGCATTTTCATTGATCTCATTTTCTTTCCAAAATAGAGAAAGTGTCCATCTAGCTGCTTGCTCACTCTATTTTAAACATGGAATTAAAAGAGAAATCCATGAAAAATCTGACTCCCTGTTCATGGTATTTAAGCACCACCTCTCTAATTCATTTCATGTTTCTTTTCTGAGATGAATTTCTTTTCAAATTCAGCAGGTATTCCTTTTTTCAGCAGAAAACCCATTTCCTCCTTCAAAACATCCAAAATAAGGGACTAGAGCAATGGCTCAGTGTTAAGAGCACATACATGCTGCTCTTGCAGAGGACTCTGGTTCCATTCCCAGCACACATGGTGGCTCACAACTATCAATAACTCCAGTTCTAGGGGATCTGCTGATCTCTGCTGACCTCTATGGGCACCAGGCACACATAAGATGCATAGACAACATGCAGGCAAGACGTTCACACAATTAATGTAAAAGAAAATTTTTTAAAAATCTTTCTAAAAGCCCCAAATAGAACCCAGCATCACCAAGACTGGACTAAATAGCCAGTAACTATGTCTAAATATCACTTACTTAATAAACTTACTAGAATCAAGCTTCAGAAATAAGCTTCTGGGAGAGGAAGGGTATCCTGAGTTGAATTATGTCCTCTCAAATTCATATGCTGAAGTCCTAACTCCTAGTGCCTCAGGATGTGGCTTTGTGTGAAGATGGGGACTGTAGAGAACTAATGAAGTTAAAGCAAGGTCATTCGGGTCATCTGCAGTCCACTATACTGTGGCCAAAGAGACGAGTATAGAAGGAAACAGATATGAAGAGCTATGGGGAGAAAAAGGTCATCCTTCTTCCAGCCTCCAGAAGAACCACCCTGCAGAGGCTGTGGCTTTGGACTTCTCGCCTCCTCCTTTAAGCCACGCACACGGCAGTCTGCTATTGCTGCACTAGCCAACTAATACAAAGGTGTGTCTCTAACTAGAAAGAAAAAGAACTGCCATATAACCTGGAGTGGCTGATACTTACTGTTGGTTGCTTTTGCTCTTGGTGGTGGTGGTGGGGCCGCCACCCAGCTCCCAAACAAATCACACACAGAGGCTTATTCTTAATTATAAATGACCAGCTTTAGCTTGGCTTGTTTCTAGTCAGTTTTTAACTTTAAATTATTCCATCTATCTTTGGCCTCAGGGCCTTTATCTTTCTCTAGTCTTGTATACCTTTTCTTTCCTTCTTCCTCCATGTCTGGCTGTGTGGCTAAGTGGCTGGCACCTGAAGTCCTCCTTCTCCCTCTCTCTTTTTTTCTCCCCCCATATTTCTCCTTCTATTAATTATTTCTGCCTGCCAGCCCCACCTATCCTTTCTCCTGCCTCGCTATTGGCCATTCAGCTCTTTATTAGCCCATCAGGTGTTTTAGACAGGCAAAGAATCACAGCTTCACAGAGTTAAATGCAACATAAACAAAAGTAACACACCTTAAAATAATATTCTACAGCAGATACTGATTTTCAATAATCTCTTAAAATATTCACAACCATGTGTACAGCTTACTTAAAGAGATTCTTAAACAAGAGATCATGAATAAAATGAAAACTAGAGTTGTTTCTCTTGGGAGAGACTTTGTATTCAGAAGGAATACTGAGGAGTTCTCTGCTGAGCATCACTGAACTCTGTGCCCGTCCCCCTCACCACTGTCATTCACTGTGCCACAAGTCAGCAAAGCTTCTGCAAAGAGCTGCTACTGCTGGGATTTGCCTCCTTTCTCTACCCTCTAGTCTCTCCCATGCCTGCTCTACTCAGGTTTGTCATCAATCAGTGTCTCAGCTGGGGTTTCCATTGCTGTGATAAAACAACATAACCAAAAGCAACTTGGGGAGGAAAGGGTTATTTCCCCTTCCACTTCCACATCACAGTCCATCATTAAAGGAAGTGAGGGCAAGAGTCCCAGCTGGCCAGGAACCTGGAGGCAGGAGCTGAAGCAGAGGCATGGAGGGGTGCTTTTACTGGCTTGCTCTCGTGGCTTGCTCAGCCTGCTTTCTTACAGCACCCAGGACCACAGTGAGCTGGAGCCCCCCTAAATCAATCATCAACCAAGAAGATGCAGCACAGGCTTGCCCAGAGGCCAACATGGTGGGGGCATTTTCTCAGTTGAGATTCCCTTTTCTCAAAGGACTCTTGCTGTGCCAAGTTAACACAAAACTAGCCAGCACAGCCAGGCCATGGTGGCGCACGCCTTTATTCCCAGCACTCAGGAGGCAGAGGCAGGCAGATCTCTGTGAGTCCGAGGCCAGCCTGGTCTACAGATTGAGTTCTTGAAGAGCCAGAGCTGTTACACAGAGAAACCCTGTCTCAAACAAAACAAAGCACAAAAAACTAGCCAACACAATCCCTGATTCTGAACTCCTCAAGACCTCTAAGGAACTCCTTCCTCAGAGTTCCTCTCACTAGGTGACTCACTCCAACTATTCCCCAACACACTCTCCATTTGGCCTCTGGGTCACCACTCTCCATTAATCCCCTAACTCTCCCAGTGCACTCACAACGCTTGGTCCTTTAACCCTTCTTTCTCTAGATAGTATCTCCCCAAAACCGATCTTTGTAAAGTCTATCCTATCTTTCAAGATAGACAAAATAAACTTAATATACAAAGATAATATGGAATCTGGTATTTCCTTATCTCTCTATTCCTAAAAGGTTTATCCAAACCACTATGATGCTTCATCAATACATCTGCCAGTCCTCATCAGCTAAAATGGTCTTTTTTACATAAAAGGAGGAGCTTCTATAGCTGAAGCCTTCTGTGGCTTTCATTTCATTCTGAATAAAAGGCCAAAATATTACCATGCCCAGGGCATACGCAATCTGCCTCACTCCATCCACCCAATGTGTGCTCTCATCCTCTTGCCATCTGCTCCCCACTCATACCACTCAAGCTCAGTGAGTCACTCTTCTCGGAACAAGTCATGTGTGTGCTCACTTTAGGACCTTTGCTCTCGGTGTTCCCTGTACAGAGAAGCTCCTTCTCCAGGTGTCAGCATGCCTTGATTCCTGCCTTCACTCAGGATCTGCTGAAGTCCCACTGCATGAAAAGCCTTTCCCTGATATCTCAGACATCCTTACCTTTTTACGCCCTATTTTCCCTCCTGACCCCCAACACCTCCTGTCATGTATCAGCACAATCCCTACCTCAGTTTCCCCATCCGAGGCTGCATTAGAACTGAACCTCTCTTTCTGTTCTCTGATACACTCCTAGTATGCAGGCCAGGGACAAACACAAAAGAAGGTTGAATAAATATTTGTTGGATGAATGAATGAACACCATATGGCCTGGCAGACAGTCAGTATTAAATCAATGACACTTTGAAACAGACATTAGACAAGAGATTCACTATGGGGGGAGGGGCACTCCTATTGAGGTCAGAGGACAACTTGCTGGAGTCAGTACTTTCCTTCCACCATGTGAGAGCCAGGGGTGGAAGTCAAGTTGTCACCCTTGGTGGCAGACACCTTTACCTGCTTGGCTACCTTGCTAGACTTAGGCAATTGATTCTTAACCATGCCTGCAAATTGGAACCCACCTGGATCCTATCCTTAGAAGTTCTTAAACTGGAAATAACTTAGTGGTCTACAATTCTGATGTGTAATAATGCTGATTTTTGATTCTTTAGAACATGCTTCATACTTCATATTGATACTTGCTTCTTTGTTTTCTCCTAAAAATAACAGTTGTCTTTTTTCTTGATTACATCATCAGCCACGGAGCTTTTAGAACTTGACAGAGAAGGTTATATCTAAGAATCATTTAAGAAGTATGTTTTACTACAGAAAACTAAAAGAAAATACAGATATCACTCAGAGAGGACATGTACAATGGCTATAGGAAAGATAAGCAGTTGGATAAAAATGTAAACACATTAGTTAGTCACCCACTGTGACTGGCACCAGACCCTGACTAGGATCCTACAGTGGACAAAGGGAACAGAGCAGCAATATGCATTCATTCTTTCCACTTCCTGACCATGGCGAGCATGTCAGCTTCTGTAGCCTTAAGTTCCCCCACGTGATGGGCTGCCCCTCAAACTGTGAGCCCAATACATGTTCTCCCTTGAGTTGCTCTTGTCAGGGTGCATTATCACAGCAGCAGCAAGAGAAACCAAACACCTTTTCACAAAATATCTAGACAGCACTCTTAAGTGATGGTACCATGCACATAAGAACAATGAATGGGCTAATCATTAAAGGACTTATCACTAAAGCATTTAGAATATGAGCCATAATAACTATGAATTTAAAAGAGAGCGTTATGAAGAAAACAAAAACAGAAAGCAACATGATAGAAGTATGAACCATCAATTTTTATTCAAATTTTTCTTTATTATGTTTTCAACTTCCACTTTCAGATATCTTTAGCTTCTGATTTAAGACATCATATTCTGATAGACAGGCTCCTACCTCTTTTTGTGAACCTTGCATTCTCAGAGCAACAGCAGAAACTGCCCTAGGGTCAGCACCTTCGTGTGATGTTTACCAAAGATGAACCACAAACAGCCTTGCTTCCCCCAAAACAAACTCTCCCAATCAAGAACCTAGTAGAACCTGAATGGTAGCCCCTCAGTCCATCAGCAGAGCGTGAGAGAGAAGGACTCTGCGAAAACACACCACCCTCAGGAGGAACACCTGAACTGTACACCCGCAACATGAGAGGATATGGAGCCCTCACTGTTGACACATCTCCTTGGAAAGCAGCATCTGCCATAGAGATGAAAGATTTCTGAAACACTTGAAGAAAAGATCGCCCCTGAAAAAGATAAATGATCGATTTCCACATGGGGAACTGCAAATACAAAACCTCTAAGAATCGACCATGCTAATCTACAAACACAGATCAGTTCTACTAAGGCACAGGAGCAGGCAATAAGGGTCATTAGAAAGTGCAGACTTTGGGGACAACCATGTCCCAGCTTCATGGCTAAGCAGCTCTGTCATCTCATGAAGTTGTTAACTGCCATTGAGCACTTCTGTCCACATCTCTAAAGGCAGATGCGGACAGCTGTGAGGGTCAGAGCTAATGGAAGCAATGCATCACAGCTTTAATGGTCAACTAGTACTTCTGACTACGAAAAGACTCAGTTTTTCTGACAAAATTTTAGAATTAACACAAGCTGATTAATTTCTAAAAACAAACAGCTTTTCAACCCATCAGGGGAAAATCAATTAAAAATTGTAGACAAAATAATCTAATAAACTAGGAATACAAAGACTAATGCAGAATGCTCCACTAACAGCTGAATAGACAAGGCCCTTAAATGTAAAGATAATACTATAAAGATGTCATTTTTAAATAAACTAAGAGATTTAACAGAAGCCAGAAGAAATTGTGAACCCTTTTAAATTTATTCTGAGTTGGAATTGAAAGAATAGATGAGTGAGAATAGCTGATAAATATTTGAAGGAAAATCAAGTAGTATATAAAAGTATGTGCTAAAATTCTATATGAACTCCTGGTACAGAAAAAAATACATAGCATAGAAAAGCAAGGTTTTGGCATGGTGCTGCATGCCTGTAATCCCAACATTTGGAAGACGGAGGCAGGAGGATTGGGAGTTCAGGTATGCCTTAGCTATATAGTGAGTTCAAGGTTAGCTTGATACCCTTTTCAAAAAGTGAAACAAAATAAAGGAATAGAAACATAGTCCCAAAGGCATCAAATAAATGTGTATACTTTCCACATACTATATAAAAAATAGATTATAAAAACTATATATAATATATAATACTACATATACAAAACTATATATATATAAAACGCATAGTATAGAAAACAAATCAATAGAGAAAAGGTAGATTATAGATTACTCAAAATATATTTATGAAATTATTATGTAAGTATTTTGCTATTATGGCCTTGACATGTGGCCACCCCTCTCACTGGGCTGCTTAGCCCTGCTTGCCTTCCTGAGACAGCCTTCCCAGGAAGGTAGAAAGGATGCCTGACAGGACAGAAGCCACTTTTCCACAGCCCCCTGGGTCCAGCCAACACTGTCTGTCTCAAATACTGTGCTATAAGATCTCAAGGGCTAAAATATTAAGAGTCAGAGACATCAAGTATTAAATAAAATAATGAGTCCAAGTATGAGGATGCTACAGTAAATTGTTAGATAAGGAAATAAGCTTTTAAAATTAATGTAGAAAAATATTCCCATTTTATAAATAAACTTACAACAGCCTACAGAATGGGAAAGGTCTTCACCAACCCCACATCTGACAGAGGACTGATATCCAGAATATATAAGAAACTCAAGAAATTAGACATCAAAATGCCCAACAGTCCAATTAAGAAATGGGCTATAGAACTAAACAGAGAATTCTCAACAGAGGAAACTCAAATGGCTGAAAGACATTTAAGGAATTGCTCAACATCCCTAATTATCAGGGAAATGCAAATCAAAACAACTCTGAGATACCACCTTATGCCTGTCAGAATGGCTAAGATCAAAAACACTGAAGACACTTTATGCTGGAGAGGATGTGGAATTAGGGGAACTCTCCTCCACTGCTGGTGGGAATGCAAGCTTGTACAACCACTTTGGAAATCAATATGGCGTTTTCTTAGAAAATTGGGAATCAGTCTCCCCCAAGATCCAGCTATACCACTCTTAGGCATATACCCAAGAAATGCTCAATCATACCACAAGAGTACTTGCTCAGCTATGTTCATATCAGCATTGTTTGTAATAGCCAAAACCTGGAAACAACCTAGATGCCCTTCAACTGAAGAATGGATAAATAAATTGTGGCACATATACACAATGGAATACTACTCAGCAGAGAAAAACAATGACATCATGAGGTTTGCAGGCAAATGGATGGATCTAGAAAAAAATCTTCCTGAGTGAGGTAACCCAGACTCAGAAAGACAAATATGGTATGTGTTCACTCATAGGAGGATACTAGATGTGGAACAAGGATGACTAGACTGCTACTCACATCACCAGGGAGGTTACCTGGAAAACAGGACCCCAAGAAAGACATGAGGATCACCCAATGATGGAGAAATGGCTGAGATCTACATGAACAACTTGGACATGAGTGGGAGTAATGAAGGGCGAGGGTCGAGGGAAAGAGAGCCTGTGGGAGCGGGAGATCCCAGCTGGATCAAGAACAGAGAGGGAGAACAAGGAATAGGAGACCATGGTAAATGAAGACCACATGAGAAAAGGAAGAAACAAAGTTCTAGAGAGGCCCACAGAAATCCACAAAGATACCCCCACAATAGACTGCTGGCAATGGTCGAGAGACAGCTGGAACTGACCTACTCTGGTGATGGGATGGCCAAACACCCTAATAGTCGTGCCAGAAACCCCATCCAAGGACTGAGGAATCTGGATGCAGAGATCCACGGCTAGGCCCCAGGTGGAGCTCCGGGAGTCTAATTAGTGAGAAAGAGGAGGGTTTATATGAGCAAGAATTGTTGAAACCAAGGTTGGATAAAGCACAGGGACAAATAGGCAAATGAATGGAAACACATGAACTATGAACCAAAGGCTGAGAGGCCCCCAACTGGATCAGGCCCTCTGAATAGGTGAGACAGTTGATTGGCTTGATCTGTTTGGGAGGCATCTAGGCAGTGGTACCGGGTCCTGTGCTCATTGCATGAGTTGGCTATTTGAAACCTGGGGCTTATGCAGGGACACTTGGCTCAGTCTGGGAGGAGGGGACTGGACCTGCCTGGACTGAGTCTACCAGGTTGATCTCAGTCCTCGGGGGAGGCTTTGCCTTGGAGGAGGTGGGAATGGGAGGTGGGCTGGGGGGAAGGGGAGGGGGACAGGAGGGGGAAGAACAAGGGAATCCATGGCTGATATGTAGAACTGAATGGTATTGTAAAATAAAATAAAAGGAAAAAAAATTAAAAAAATAAAATTAATGTAGAAAAGTATTCCCATTTTATAAATAAATTTACATAACAAAATATATGCAAAAGACATTTTACATATAATAGGCATACCTTATCCTGATGGTTAAGAGTACGGGCTGGAACAGCAGCCTGGCCATGTGAGTAACTTATCCATACTGGAAAATGTTAAGGCCGAGCTGAGAATTTAGGGGCGTTAACACATAAAATGCACCTAAAATTTTTTAGCTAAGTTTTGTTTTATTTTAATTGTTCCTATTATAAAAAGTTAAGATATTAAGAGTGATGTGCTTATTTGGTGGGACTTTGGGTATTTTATTGCTTCATTTATATAGAATGTCCATATGTTGTTACTAATTCTTAAAAGTAACAAATGTCAGAAATGAAACAGAAACTTGGAGCAAACAGTATTAATACTTACCTGGTCTTAAGATACGTAGGCATGTCCTTCATACACCAGGCTCAGTTGTACTAAAGCATCAATTATTATTTTGGTTCAAGTTACTGCCTAGTATATATTACCAAATACATACTAGGCATACATGAATCATCAAATAAATATCTGCATTAAGCTTCCATTTCAAATAGTTAATTCTTTTTTATCTCAGTTTTAGTGCAATAAACAAGGACCTTGGTCTGTCTACATTCTAGCAATATTAGAATTAAGTATTTAACACAATAGATAAGAAAAACCATTTCTCTAAACCAAAGTACTAAGAACAAAGATTTACTTTCTTGCCCATGTCAAGGGGTGTGACTATAACCTTCGGTGAAATGTTCCCTGAGTCCATGGTTATATAAACAGTTCAGTATACCAGAACTCATGGTTCCCATAGTTACACCCCAAGCCAGTGTTCCATCTAAAACAGGAGCCCTGCAAGTCTCAGAGTATAAAATAGCAGTTCCTATAAACATAAAATAATTTCTGGATGAGGTCAATTCTGCATTCTTCTGCTATTTACTAACCCAAGTTATCTAAGTCAAAATTACACCAATGTCTGTTAAATGACTATATTTAATATGTTTGAAGTTTTAAGCTGACCACCCTCAATTTCTTTGTATAGTCTTGATATGGAAAACTTTCTAAATAATTCATTTTCCTAATTTATTCATCAAGCCAACACATCCACATTTTTGTCCCTCTCTAAGTATCCCCTGTAAGCTGAATTGGTGACCTGTTAAATGCCTGCCTTCCATCTATCATGCACTCTGTTCACACACACAGACCCCAAGACTGATCTGATCAGTCATTGCTTTTAGTAGCCATGTGACAGATATGGCCACAAAAGTAATCTTAAGATTTTACCAATTCTGTGCCAGGCATGGTGGTGCATGCCCTTAGTCCCAGCACTCAGGAGGCAGAGGCAGGAGGATCACTGTGAGTTCAAGGCCAGCCTGGTCTACAAAGGGAGTTGTAGGACAGTCAGGGCTATTATACAGTGACACCCTGTCTCTAAAAACAAACAAACAAAAAACCAAACAAATAATTCAACAATCCTATGCTTAAACATGCAGTTTTCAAGACCAAAAAGAATAGTCTATATTTCAAGTATGTTTGTTTATTCGTTATTCTAGCCTTTCAAAAAATATTTTGAATCTCATTTCTGCTTTCTACTCATTAGGCAACCTTCCCAGCTCCGATTTTATAATATTTGGTTACACCTCCTTGAAACAAAGATATTAATTTAATATTTAATGGTAATAGTAAATAGTAATACATCAAAGATTTAATACTATATTGGATAACTTTGTCCACCTTAGCATCAATTGTAACATTGTAATTTTGGAGTATGTTTGTTCGCCTAATCAAGAACCTGTTTAGCATCCCATCACCCATCATGTACTTCTTTATCTTGTCCATAATGACAGAACAACAATCTAAATGTCTTGCTGAATATAGAGAATCACGGTGTCTACATCATATCCAGAGCCAGTGGTGTCTTCCGCCATCAGCCTCCAGCTAGCTTCCGTGCTAGTTCTCCGCTGGCTGTGCCTTCTCCTTCTGCTTGCTCTTGAAGTGCTAGCATTTCCCCCAAACACTTTCCATTTGCTATTCCTGCTGTGTTCTCAGAGCCCGGGTGATCTCATCAACACCAATGACTCAATGGCTCATGTGCTCAAAACTCCCAACGCCACTCTATCAGCAGCACCCCCGTCTGAGCCAGACTTCAGGAGAACACCATGTGGACATCTCTTGGGCACTTCAAACACAGGGTGAACGATGCTGAACTCTTCCCCCTCCTCCCAGCTTCCCCCTCCTCCTTTCTCTCCTTACTGTTCAGTCTCAGTAAAAGGCAGCGATGGCATTGACCTGGAGCAAAAACTCAGGAGGTGTTTGGGTCATGAGGACTCTGTTCTAAGAAGGGACTTGTGCCATTAGCACAGAAGCAAGTTCTTTACAAAAGGACAGAAATTCAGCCATGTATTCCAGAAAATGAGAACTTTTTTCTCACTTTTATTAGTTCTTTGAGAATTCTGTACAATGCATTTAGATCATATTCACTCCCTTCCCTGACTCCTCCCAAATCTATCCTCCCCTTCCCTACTCACACAATTGTATGTCATTTTTCCTTAACCCTTAAAGTTCAGTTTATGCTACCCATATAGTCATGGATGTGTGGCATTCATTGGAAGGCCATACTCTTACAATAAAACTGACTCTCCTTCTCCTCTTAGATGTAAACTACCAATAGGTACTTCACTAGGGAGAGGATTTTGTGCCCCCCTCCTTTCTCCATGCTGAAATTTTGTCTGGCCTGAGTCTTGTGCAAACCTTGTGCAGACTATCTCAACTACTATGAATTCATACACAATGAGCTCCAGGACACCCAGGACTACATAGAGAGACCCTGTCTCAATAACAAACAAGCAACAAGAAGACATTCTGAAAAAAAAAAAAAAACATGAAAACATATACTGTAGAAGCTTTCTAAAATGTATACATGTACACACACACACACATACACACACACACACATACACACTAGATAGATCGATGATAGATAGATAGATAGATGATAGACAGACAACTTGGGATAGATTTACTCTATAATGTGATAATACCATCACTAAACACCACAAGATATCAAACGGAAAGTCTGATGTTAGGAATGGGTTACCTCCTTTAGGGTTATTGGCAAGTGAGTCCCCATAGACCCTCAAGCATACAGGCTACTGCCAATGCTTTGGTTATCCTGACAGTAAGATGCCACTGCTAAGACACCACACACTTGAGTCATAGAACATGGAGGAACCAATCTGGTACTCACCTGGAAATGGTAAGTCTCTCCCCCCCCCTTCTCCTCCCCATCCTGACATTTGTTAGTCGTTTAGGGTTTGTCTGATATTTTTCTTATTATTATAGAGGCAGCAGTCCCCTAAATGATCTTCCAATATTCAATGTATTCCCCCTTTTATCTTCCTCCACTTGCAGAAAGAAAAAACTTTCTAACTTGGTGCTAATAGTCCCCCCTAGCAAGACTTACAAACCCTTCTGTCTCTGGGCCTAAGCACCTTCCACCATTCCAACCCATGCACTTTTCACGTTGGCCATTATACTACCCATTCTTATCATTACAAAGAACATGTATCTCCTTTGCCAGTGATATGTTAGCCTCCATGTACAGTACGTCCAATTTTCAGCTGAACATCACATGCTCTAAGACTAAGCTCCTCGATCTTGCTTAGCTGACCCTTTCCAGTGCTTCTACTCAGCGCTGTGTATGCTCTGCCAAAGCACTGAACCCACCTGCTCTGTCATCAGAAACGTTTGTGTCTTCCCACTAGAGGAATACACATGACTCGCTTACTAAGTGAATAAACATATGAATGATTGTTGTAAAAGAAGTAACAGAGAATGAAATCGCTGACTTAAAGTTTCAAAAATACCTGAGTGCCAACAGAAGCCCAGAACGTTTTCAGTCACTTTGCAGTTGCCTCAGTACTTTTCCGAGCCACTCATATGGAAGACTTTATATTGTGGGAATTTAGCAGGACATCATGTTCCATTCAGTTTCTCAGAAATAAAAATGTATTCTTACATGAAAGGTTAAGGGAAATAATTACATATATCTTTTAGGATAAATAATTGCTTTCTCTGAGTGTTATATGTCTCAAAACATCAAAACAGGCCCAAAATCTTGGGAACATGTATTTTTCCTTATTATAAAAATTCATATACATCAGAGAAACAATAAAAACAGAAATTTCGCAAAAGACAAAATATAAATATTTAAGTGACAAGAAATATTGCTGTCAGTAATGACTAAATAAACAAAAATTATACCAGTGAGATATTTTCTTATTTTCTACCATCAAATTAGTAAAAATAGCATCCTCTAATCTAAGATTTCTACTGCAAATTATCTATCTTTGGTCTTTAGAAACCTAGATAATTTTACATAATTTATTATAAAGTTTTTATACTATAAACAATTAAAATAACCTACTTACCTCAAATTAAATTTACCCATTTGTTCAACAGGCATTTACTGAGCACCTCATATGTGCCAAACCTGACCAAAGTGGTAGGGATATAATAAAATACCCACATATAAGAAACACACCACCTACACTGGGGGAGGAAGAGTCATAGGAGCAAATGATCACAACATAGTTTATATGGATGTCAAAAATGAAATTAAGAAAAACAGAAGTGTAACCTAGAAATAAAAAGGGGGTTATAACTTTATACACATCTCCAGGGAAGATAATTGCCTAGAAACATGGAGGCGGGGGGGGGGGGGGGGGTTGGGGGGGGGTTGGACCCAAGTGAAATATCTAAGAGGAGGTTCTAGGCAGAGGAAATACTACAGAAACCCTGTCTTCAGAAGGAATCTGGAGTGTGCCACTGTTCAAATGCATCATACGTTGAAAACTTACTCCCTAATGTGGCGATATCTGAAGAGAGGAAGTGAATGGGTCACGAGGGCTCATTCTATGCAAGTATTTATGCCATTATTACAAAAGTGAGTTCATTATAAAGAACAAGTTCGAGTTTCCTTCTCTCACAGCCACATTCACAACTGCAACAAGGCTCTCACTTGTTCTTAGCTTCCAGAACTGTCTGCCAACAACAAATACCTGTTTGTTATTAAACTACCCAGTCTGGGATATTTTGTTAGGGCGGCACAAAACAGGCAAAACAAGAAGTCTAAGAGGCGAAATTATCAGTTCCATCGAGGCCAGTTCATGCTGGGCCCTTGTAATAGTTTAGACCAGGAACGCCCGGTTAGACTCCTGTTAGACACCCAAGTGGGTGGTGCTGGGCCCCACCCCTAGCCACACTCCTCAAGCCCCGCCCCATGGTGCTCTCTGCCTCACCCCTCATCACAAGCCTAAAAGCAATAGAACCAACTGACAATGGACCAAATGCCGGAAAACCATCAATCAAAATAAACCTTTCCTCCTTCAAGATGATGTCCTCAAGAATTCTGATGGACAGCTGACTCACACAGTCGTACAGGCCAGCATCACCACTTTGGTGCTTAATGAAGCCTTAAGAGGGTTTAATATAAAAAAATAATGTGTTGTTTCATCTAATTTATGAGGGGTTTTTTTTGTCTTTAAAGTTTAAAAAGTTTGATATGTTATTTGAAAGAGTGGATAAAATAGGTTTGGGAAATTTTGACGAAAAACCATCCCAGAGGTGGTTGGTAAATCTTTCTCTAAGTGTGTACAAGTCCTTACCAATTTTATTAAAAGACTTCAGGACCAGCAAGCCAACATCTATGCTTTCCCATCAAAGATAACCAAAAACATTCATTTTTATGATTATTTTATTTCAAATGTCAATGGCATGAATGACTAGTAAGTTACATTTTTAATCCAACATTTTCTGGTACTTGAACTTCCACAGTATTAAAAGTATGTTTCCTTTGGGGGTGTTTCTAATAAAGATGATAACATTTTAGAAATAAAGTCAATACTTGGTACTTACATGAAAGTTTTCACCTGGGAAGTATTGCATTTCTTGATCTTAAATTTTCTGAGTGTCAAAATGAATTCATTTTTTATTTTAAAAAAACTAATTTATGTTTGAATGTTATTCATTGACCGCAGTGTGAAATCAAGACGGGAAGTTATGACAACAGCTCAAACAAGACATAAGGGTGGTGTGGCCCAGAAGTCCCAAGGGTGGAGTCACAGTCAGGAGAAGCTGTCGACAGATGTGACATAAAGGAAAAGGAAGTCAGTGGTGCTCCTGGAAGGGGGGATTCCCATTAAATGAAGTGAGGGAAACTACAAAGAGTAGGCATCAGGTAAATGTCAAGAGTTCAGTTTGGGATCTGCCATATGTGAGGTACCTAGCCAAGCAGCAGTACAGACTCTCTGTTCATTTAGAACCCAAGAGCTAATCCACACTCTTGGGACAAATTTCAAAACTATTATCTTGTACGTGTAATTTAAATACTAAATGATGGATGGCATTACCAAGAATATGAGAATGACTGGAAAGACAGAAAGATGAAGACTAACCCCAGGAATGTACCAGTGTAGATCAGTTGGGAGATGAGAGGACCAGCAAAGGCTGAGGATTATAGTGAGTTAAGATCAAATCCAAGAGCGTAGTAAATTTCTGTGATGACAAAATAATCAATCCCAAACTTCCAATGTTTTAAAAAGGAAAACAATAAAGAAATAGAGTACTTCCATAAGAAAATTGCCTATGTGCATTCCAGTTTTTTCTCCAACCCTTAAAAACATTGTTCTTCACTTATTTGAAAATAATAACTGATGTCACTCTTTGCATTCAAATTTACAAAATGCCTCCAAATGCCAATGAAGCATGATTTATCATCTCCATTTCCAAACAGGTACTCAAAGGTTGTTAAGGTCATATAAACCAGGGGAATGACACATGTTGCAGTTTCCTAATTATCTTGAATATTCAAGAAGATAATATGCATTACAGAAAACACCTCTCCCAATAAGTAGCAAAGTTGGAAAACATTAACCAAGAAGGCTAACCATCCACTCCCCTTAATATTACAGCTGTTAGTATTCTAATGCCAACCTTGGGTGTTGCTCCTGGCAGCACCAATCTACTTCAGAGAAGATGATGGGCATCAGTGAAACTCCATATGGAGTTTACTTTCTTTGTGACAAAAGTTAGCCACTGGGCAAGAAAATGACCTTGTCTTGACTGCTGACAGTACGCTGTCCAAAATGGGGAAGCAGAACAGAAAAGAAAGTGGCTGCTGAACTTTGCCAAAACAAGGAGGGACAGTCCTTCAAATACCCTACTTCACAGAAAAGTCTGTCAGATATGCTAGGCTTATAGGCTGAAGATGGATGCCCCAACGTTGCAGAGAAACCTTATGTGAATGTCCAGGCAGCCAGCTGTTTCTGACATTTCTTAATTTTGGAAGTTTTTTGCTCTGCACTTCCTGTTTACTCAGGTAATAGTATATCCTTCTCAGGTCTCTGATGGAGTTGAAGAGTAGACAGTTATAGTTTTCCTTGGTATCAGACTGAGAGAACAAACTCACTGAAAAGGTGTAAAGTGTACAAGGTTCAGAGACATAAAAAGATCATTTTGGGTTGGTAATGCAAGTTAGGATAGAAAGTGAATTAGGTACAACACTTTGGATTCACCAAGATACGATAAATAGTGGAGTATTTTCTCTGAATTTGTCAAATGCAAATGCACTAGACATTGTTAATTTATTCTTACCTGTATATATTTGTATATATTGTACTTATTGTATATAGTTTTTCTATGTTAGTTAAAACCTTTGCTTTTTATTTAGACAAAAAGAGGAAATGTGTGATATTTTGTTTGTGTTCTGACAAATAAAGCTTGCCTGGAGATTAGAGAGTGGACTTAGCCACTAGTTAACAATAGAAGCTGGGTGGTCACACCTTTAATCTCAGCACTTAGGAGGTAGAGACAGAAGCTCAGCCCGCTTTTCATTCTGAGGATTCAGTAGAGGTAAGAAGTATCTCTAGTGGCTGGCTCCTTTACTTCTCAGATCTTTCAGCATTTATCCTGATATCTGACTCCAGGGTTTTACTATTAAGACCAATTAGAATTTGTGCTACAGGGTGTAGTACTTAATTTCCATATTTGTTTCTTCTGTTGGGGTGAACTTCTAGAAAATTCTGGCAATATCCTCTGCATCCTGTCTTATTATCAGCATGAGCATAGGTCTTGCTGGGTATATAGCACCTGAACAACATTTGCTGAGAACTTCCTGAGAACGGGAGGATCGCATGGTCCATTCAATGTGGTTAATGACTTTCTAGGATGTTCTGCTGAAGCAGAAGTCAGCAAGGATGAAAGTTCAAGGACTTTTTGCAACAAAATTTGTACCCACATTTTAGAACAAACACTGTATTCTTTGCTTTATTCTAAGAGCAGTGGTCCTTATGCTTCAGAGTGCACCATAATTACCCAAACAGCTGGTGATAGCAAAATGTGGTGGGCCTCTACCTTAGAGCTTCTGATTTAGTAGGGCCCAAGATGCTGTGTGTCTAACCAGTTCTGAGATAATGCTAAATATTGCTGGTCCAAGAATCACTCTGAGGACCACTGACCTAGAGGAAAGAAACAAGTCTTTTGTAACAAAGCTTTAAATAAAAATAATAAATAGTATCTCTGCCCCAGAATTTTAAACTGAAGGTCAGCATATCGTGATCACTGGGTGTTTATTTCTATCTTAAATTGGGTACAACTGAAAGAAGATGTCAATTATGACTAATTGCACCATAAAAATCAATTTCTTCATATAATTGAAAAAGCAAAGCTAACTACTTACTCTCTTTTGAAGGCAGTGATTAGTGCTTCCAAAGAAGATCTATGTCTTACTTATTTTTATAATCCCTAAAGTGCTTTCGACAAAAATACCCTCAATCATTGTTTGCTGAGCAAGATTATGTAATTCCCTTCCTCAGTGAGCATACTATGTACTTGGGGAGAAATGTGTGCTCAAAGACTTTGATGATGTGTATGCTATCCTTGTGGGATTTTAAAAAATGGGCCCCTTCTGGGCATATGACCTGAAAGAAGGTATCCCTTCCTCCAGACACATGCAGTTCTGTGGCACAGCACATGCTTATGCTGAGCTCAGGGTGGATTCTAGCTCTTTCTAGCTCCTTAGGTAGAATACAGAGTCAGTCCTCCATACTGGCAGCTCCCTGCATATGATACTCATGGGCAAACATGTAGCTGTCAGAAAGTGAAGGAGATGTTGCAGCTATAACTCAGAAGACAGAAAAGATTCATTGGTTTTTGTGGTCCAGGAAGAGTTGATTGGAGGTCTAGGATAGGAAGTGTCATGTATCTGAGATGTTCTATCTCCACACCCAAGACCTTCAGCCAGTAAACTCCTACTATTATATTAGCTTGCCTCTTGCCCCTCACTAGGGTAGTGTTATGGTTTGGATATGTGTGCTGAAGGCTTGGTCCCCAGCTAGAGGAGGTAATGAGAGCTGACTAGATCATAGGGGAGCTAATCTTATTCATAGATTTGTCTATTCATGACTTCATAGCTAAATGGGCTAGCAAGATTTGGGGCCTCCTTGGAGGAAACAGATGAATGCTGTTATCTTGTCTCTGAACCCTTTCTTCCCTCCCTCCCTCCTTCCTTCTCTCCCTTTTTCCCTCTGTCTCTGCCATAAGATCAGAAGTCTCCCCTGCCACACATTTCTACACCCACATTTTTCTTTGTCTTGCCTCAGGCCCAAAGCAATAGAGCCAGATGACTGTGGTCTGAAACCATGAGCCAAATACATCTGTTCTTCTAAGCTGTTTCTCTTGTGTATTTTGTCACTGTGACAAAATGCTATCTAACACAGGTGGTTATATGTTCTCACTATACACGGTATTTCCCGTCACCATTTATAGCAATTGTAATTGTATGATGTGTGGGTTTGTTTGGGATTTGCCCCAAGATTTTGAAGCTCTGTGTTAGAGGAGTCCATATGTTTTTCATCATTTTACTACAATTGCTTGGTACCTAAGCACTATATATGTGTGCATGTAATACATATATATTGAAAATGAAATGTTATAATATGTTAAGAAATGAAGTAAAGAAAGAATTAGCAGTGGTTTTGTCCATGGAAAATCAAGGACAACTGGAACTTGGGAGGATTCTGACAATCAAAAGCAAGAATCCCAAACACTGCTGAAGAAAGGCTTGCAAGGAAAGTGTGCCACTGTCTGTACTGTGTGCGGCTATTTTCATCCCTTGTGCTAAAATATGACATTTCACAGATCTATCAACTCCTGGCTTTACATTGTAAATATTGATGGTGTGAATGCTTGCTCACATTTGCCTAGAACATGGGAAATGGTACTGAGCATGAGAACTTGAATGAAAAATTCACCTCTGGAGGCACAACCAGCAAGATTAATTATGGTAACTGTGTGAAAACAGAGATGGAGTTCTAGTTCCTTCAGTGACAGAGTGACTCCCACATGTAGTCATTTACAAGTTCTCTGGAAATGTTGATCACTTCCCAAATCCGGGAAGGCTTTATTGCTATCCTATCCTCTAGCCCCTTCCTCTTCTGCTAGTTGATATCAACTCACCCCACCTGATTCTGGTAGAACCAACCTGGCACAGAGCACCAGCAACGTAACCGCCAAATAAGTAGCCTCTTGCCAATTTTCATCCTGTGTAGGGCACTTGACACATAGCCACCCCTTTCTTCGAGTCTTTTCTCCCCTCCCTCAAAATCCCAGAACTCACCTTTCTCCAGGCTAGCTATTGTTCTGGTGTCTCCTTTGTGAACATTTCTGCTCCATCTAGTGTTGGTAAAACCCTAGTTCTGTCCTTTCAACCATCCCTTTTACCCACGTTATTCTCAAGTCCCCGCACTAGCCCAGACCGTGATCCTGAGCACAGTAGCTTGGTCCCTGGCTGCCAATTAAACAGCTCCATATAAGTCTGTCACTCTAAAGCAAAGTTCCTTCTCTTCCCCGCATTCCTCCTCCCGGGGTTAGAAGCACTTCTCCCTCCTCAGGCTAGAACCCCTCATCCACTGCGCACCCACATCCGCTTACTGTGGATCTTCTAACACCATGCTCTTTCCCACTTTCGTTGCTACCCTTGACTGGTGCCCGGCCTTCCTTCACCTGGATTATTATCACCACGCCCCGGGGCAGATCCCACCTCTTGCCATTTCCCACTCTTCTAATCTGGACCCTGCCTTACTGCCAGACTAAGTGTTTAAATTCTTCTCTTGCTTCTAGCTGCCTATCAAATGAAGAGCAGCTTCTCAGCTTGACGTAAGACCCCTCACGACCAGGCTCCTGTGCCTCTCAGATCCGTTGCCCACAAAGCTGCTTGCTGCTCACTGCATTCCGGTTGTGCCCAATTATGACATTTCGTTCCTGCCGCTCTCTGATCTATGCTCTACACCTGAATGCCTTTCCCCAAAAGGAGCCACAGTCACGGACTCTCGTCATCGTCTTGTCAAGTTCCCGCTCATTTTTCAAGCCCTCTTCACTTCTTTGCTAGTGCTGTTTCCAATCCTTCCCAGTGGGTTCTAGCGCCATTTGCCTCTCTTGTGGGACCAAACCCCTTACTATAATTGTTTATATATCTGCCTCATCCTTACTCATACATATATTTTAATTTTGTATTTATTTTGTAATATTAATCATGACATTTTGCCTGCAGACTAGTATAAACTGAATAAATGTTGGTGGAATAAAAACTTTCTGCCAAAGTCATCATTCACTGAAAATTCAGAGACCAGTAGAATCACATCGTGCAAGATTTCAGAGCAGTGGACTAAGGACCTTGAGACTGCATTTACCAAATTTAAATAATGTATACATAATCCACTTAGTTCTGTTCCTTTTTGTTCTCACGGGCTCTTTTAATATCTCATTGCAACGCTGAATCATCTGTTGGCCTGGATACTTTTTTCCTCTGGCTGCCCTAATAAGTCCAATTAGTCAATTAGTCAAAAATCCCACTCAAATTCACAGGTGTAGGCCTGGGCTATGAGCCTGAGCCTTTGAAGTCTCCCTCGAGATGCTTCCTGAAATATTAGCCTTGAGCTCCACTAATCTGACAATAAACAACTCTCACACTGATACAGACTTTTCCTTTAATATCTTACACCTCCTCGTAATGAAATGGGTCATTTATTAGAGTGAGTTTTCAAGTGAGAAACAAATGGACAAAACCTCAGAAAGTTCTCCCCCATACAAAACCCCGGTAACCCCAAACAGCTCTGCTGTCCAGATGCCACTTACAGACATCACGTCCCCTCCTCGACCGTCATCTACGGCGCACAGACTTGATTTTTATTTCTCTCTCCCGAGGCGCCCCTCCCCGCCTGTGCTTCCACTCTCGCTGATTTGGTCACCTGCTGGCCTTCCAAGAGCAATCATGTTCCTTCCCTTCCCACTCTGTAGTCCCAGGACTTTGACAGCACTGTACTTGGAACCTCACTCAAGTCCAATGCACCACAAAATCTCAGGTGAAGCTCTGCCCACAGCCTAATGCAGCTCTGAAGGGTCCTTTGTCTCATCTCAGGCAATCACCATCAGCTTCCCCCCAGACCAACATTCTACAGTCTTCCCTTTCCTTCCACAAGTACGCAAGAAAAGTCAATCTTTGTAACTTCATTAAACATGGCTTATTTTATAAAAATGTTGATGAAGGGTTGAGGTTTCAAGTACCCTGCAGATTTTTTCCATTCCCCCTTTCACTCATGTTACAACAACTTGGCTTTAGTTTTTTAGCCTTAAAGACCCTCATCTTAGCTCTTCTCACCCTCTCCCCATCTCATAGTGTTGATGTCCTTTGTGCTCAGAAATGACTCCCTCCAATGTTAAGAAAAACTAGCAGTGAGCAGGCCATCGTGGCTCCCAGCACTAAGGAGGCAAGTACCAGGTCGCTCTGTGATGTGGAGGTGAAAACCAGAAGAGGGAATGGTTAAAACAGTCAGAATAGACAGAGAATAGCTTTTTTATTCTGCTTGTGATCATGGTTCAATATCTGTCTCTCAGAGGAACTTGCTAAGCTCTAGACAGGTCCCCGATCCTCACACTCCCAGAACAGGAAGTCCTTACCCTCAAAGCCTGAGGATCATTTACCTCTCATTTTCCTCTTCAAAATAATGGTAGGTTGAAACAATGATCAAGAGTACAAATTAGCTCAGCTAGTCTAGGTCTCAACAATCAGATTATGTCCCTGGGAAGCCTCTTCTATTTCCAGAGGAGCCTCTGACCCACAGTACATAGCCTCATGCTGCCTTCAGTCTGCAGGAAGAATATCAGTAGATCTGTGCATCACTGGTTCCAAAACCACAACTAGCCAAAGCTGGCTCAGTAGCATCCTCCTTTATATTTTATCTAGTTCCATTTTCAAAGAGAAAAATTCAAAATTGACACCTAAAAGGATGGATGATTTGCATACAACTTCTAAAGCCAATGCAATGAAAAGCTGGAATTGGATGAGCATCACTCCCTTGTACATTCTATCATCCCCTTGCCTCAGTTCTGTATGGCTGTAGTCTAGGAATAGGGATGTAGCTAAGTTGGCAAAGTGCTTGCCTAGCATGCAAGCGGCCCTAGGTTCAATCCCCGCCACTGTACAAACTGGGTGTGGTGACCTATATCTTTGATCCCAACACTTGAGGTAGGAAGATCAGAAACTCAAGGCCCATCACCAGTTACATAAGGAATTTGGGCCCAGCCTGGGCTAGAAACCTTGTAGATACATAAATAAAGAGTGTGATATCAAAGCATCTCTTCTACTGGCCTTGGCTTTTCCACTTCAAGCAGATTCTTCACTACTAAGGAACTTAGAACTTCACTTCAGAAAAGACACATGTTCTGCATACTGTGACTACGCAACTGGCAGATAAAGTTTATCTTGCTACAACAGTTGTGGATGCCGAAAAAGGATTCTATAGAAGCCTGAAGACTGGATCATTCCCAGGTGAAGAGTAAAGTGGCGGGATACATATTGAACTAAGAGTAATGCACGCTGAAATCAACACAGCTGTTAGCTGAGCCCTTGCCCTGATTCACCAGTTACAATGCAGCTGCATAGTCATACTCAGGCTTTCCATCTCACGCCGTCGTTTCAGGCTGCCCTGGGACTTGTATTGTAGGAGAGGAAGATGAAAATCCACGGAAGATGGATGATGTCTAGAAGGAGGTTACTCTAATTCAGGAGTGGTTCCAGCATGCACAGGAAACCGAATCTGCCCTTTCTTCTCAAAGGGAGCCAATGGCTAACCTATTTTTGCTGGATAAATATAAAGGAGCCATCACCCTGATTCCTAGCAATCTTCCTTAAAACAGCACGTGTGCTTCAGTTCCTCTCCAACAAGATCATTCAAAGTAGGTCAGAAATGCTGCTTCCTTCCCCGATTGATTTTCATTAAGAGGATGCACTTCTGGAGCATTAAAGGAAAAAATAAACACCAAAGACAGTTTCCAGTGACACCCCCTGTAAATTTTTGACACACTGAGTATCGTTTTCCTAAAAGCAGAGAAAAGTCCAATCACCCAGAATTTATCCTTCTTGGCTATAAATCAGCAGCAATCTCAAGCTGTAAAGTACACAGCTGCAAGCTTTCAGCCAGGTGAAGAGCCTCCCCAAGGAGCGTATTAGCTTTACCCATTCTAATTTTCTACATCACCAACCCGCCTTTTTCCTAAGTACTTTCTTTTGTACCTTCTTCACATCCATGTCTTGTCAGGATGTCCAAAAAACACCACAACGTGCCTTTTGTGGAAACCGAGAGCAGGGGAGCTGGGTGAAAGCATTGTGGAGACCGGGGACAGAGAAAGCAGGAGAGGGAGGGTCGGTACCCAGGTCTCTGAAAAGCTATAGAGCGATAGTTTTCCAAATCCCACAGGGCAGGGCTTCCCCAGTCTCCTCCCCTTCCTGAAATTTCTCCTCAACCCCAGGTCCTCAGACCTGGCTCTCGAACCGGAGCGCCGCAAAGTCCTTTCAGAAACCCCTAAACACCAGCGCGGAGAGAAAAAGCACCACCAGAAAGATAAACCTGCACACCCGCTCCTAGGCAGCTAGCAGGGGCGAGCAACTTCATCCCTGGACACAACCGAACGCCCCTGTCCTCCAAGCCCGAAAAAGGTGATGGCCACTCTGAGCCCCGGTCCGCGCGGCCGCCCCACCCCGCACCCCGCCGCAAACTCCAGGAGGGGACCAGGTGCTGCTCACCTCCTGGCACGCAGGAAGCGGGCGGCCGGAGGAGGGCGAGTCCCCAGCCCAAGCTGCCTGGTAGCCGGCGAGCGCCCAGCAGCAAAGCCAGGCGGGGCTCCAGGGCGAGCGCGCGCGGCGGGGACCCTCGGCCGCTCGCCCCCCGCCCCTGCCCCGAACCCTCCGCAGGGCGAGCAGCAGCATCGTGGCTCTGGGTGCACTCGGACCGTCAGGCTGCGCAGCTCCGGCTCCGGGCGGCGAGGACCGTGCTCTCGGCTCCCCTGGCTCAGGCTCAGCTCAGCTGGTCCGCCCGCTGACAGCTCGGCCGCTCGCAGCGCGGGCAGCCGGCGCCCGTTCTCCCGTCACGCCGGAGGGAGGGACCGTGGGACGCGGGCGCGGCGCGGAGGCGGGACGCGGGGCGGGGACGCGGGAGCCCGGAGCAGGTGTCGCGCGCGAGCCACGGCTGAGGCCCAGCCCAGCACGCGTGGAGCGGTGGCACCGCCAACCGCGCAGGAGCCTCGCGACTAGCTAGGGGGAGTCAGAGAGGCCAGGGACCCCGGGGTGTCGCTCCTCTCTAGACCCCTGTGGGCACCCTAAGAATATCTCTTGTAAGGATCCACGCCTGGCAACCTCAAAATGAATTTCGACATGATTAGGGTTTGCCTGAAACGGCAGAGAGGCAAGAGGCCCGAGGTCTGTAGTATTGGATTCAGTTACCTCATTTATTTGATGAAAATGGTAACGGTACCCACCACGTGGGGTCGCCATGCGGGTTAATTAAGTTGATGTGCACAAAGCTCTTGGAAGGATGTTTGTGGTGGTGGCACCAAACCTGCTTGCTGCTGATGTTGGTATGACTTTACACAGATGTGCAGCCTCTGGCGAGTAAACCTTTCTGCTTCTGGGAAAGCATTTATCCTATACAAAGACTGCAATGGTGGCCTATCTTGTGTGGCCCCCGCGAAGCAGTGAACAAGGACGTATGGGTGTGGGAGGACCTCAAGGATCTTGGACCCTAGGAATTAATGAGTTATTGTGTTCGGTTATCCTGTTCATTCGATTACTTAGAGAAACCCACTTGACGCACTAAATATAAATGGACCTGAATTTATCTTCAGCACTGTAAATACGTTTACTCAAATAAATAATGTCGTTTTCATCCTCCTATGGTTTAGGAGTACCTGGACAGGTAGATGCTCTGTTATCACTTTGTTTTTATTTTCTCTGTATTTTTTTTATTCTTTAATCCACCAGGGATTCATGTGAACCGAATTTATACTATCTTTGTCAACAACTAACAACATGACTCATGAATTTAAAACATTTTCTTTCTTTATAAAAAATAAAGCTCATTTTCGTCAATATAACTGGATTAAATTGCAATTACAGATTTCCCTAAGCAGCACCCTTTGTAACCCTCACTTAATAATTTCCTCTTAAAAGATTAAACAGCTTAGAGTTACTAGGTGCACATTGGTTTTCTCTTGTGCAGGGCACATCCAGAGGAGAACGTTAAGAATCCACAAAAGCCAGAACTACACCCACAATAGCAGGGCTAAGGGCGTGTTAGCTACATAGATTTTTTTTTTCTTTTTGCAGGTAAGCCAGATAACAATATAAATGAACAAAAGTTTTTAAATCCTCTAAGCACAAAAAATGTTAGGAAGTATGAATGAATTCAACTAACGAATGTTTGAAACGTAAATTTTATACAGGCAGAATGAAATATTATGAAAAGTGTCTCTATGTGAATCTGGAATGAGAATAATTCTGGTCAATGTGTCTGTGGATTGTGCACTCTGGAGCACAGGTATTCTGGAAAACAATTTGACAACATATTAAAATATGTTTGTTCATTCGGGGAACATGGTAGAAGAGGAGACAGAAAGAGTGTAGGAGCAGGAAGGAAGACAGAGAGGAGGACTGCAACAGGCTGTCTCCTGGACGCCGCTCAGCCATCTGCTAGCACAGCAGCCCTGCCCACCGCCCTACACTGGACACGGGATCCCAAGGGCCCTCCCTCCTAGATGAGTTACTAACTACTGAGAGTTCTGGAGGAGGGGCAGCCATTGCCTCATTTGTGAACCAGTGGGTCCTCCAGGCTCCAATGGATAGATAGCTACAAACCCATGGTCACGTGGACAGCCCTGGCTACGCTCTGACAGTGACAAAACCAGACAAAAAAGGCCTGAGTGTAGCCAGGGACTTGCAGGGAGATCACAGGTGGGAGGAAGATAATAGAGGGGAGGGTGAGAGGGATCAAAATGCATTATATATCTAAAGCTGCCAAAGAATAAACTCATTCACAGTTATGGAAATATAGTCATGCCTTTGGCTAGTCATCTTTTTAAAGTTTTAAAAAATTTCCTCATACAATATAGATAGATCATATTCTTTCCCTTCCCTTAACTCTTCCCAGATCCTTCACACCTCCCTCCCCACCCAACTTCAGGCTCTTTCTCTCTTTCTAGTCATTTTTAATTCTAGTCATCTAAGAGCTAGTCAATAAGGAAAACAAGTTTTTGTGCTCATTGTTGTTTAATTAAAAATGAACTAGCCTAAGTGTTCCCAGATGGGGAATGGTTAAGTAAATTATATTCCTTCCTGCGGTAAAACTATACAGATATTAAAGTTACCTTCAGAGGATATTGAGAGACCTGAGGAAGGGCAATGAAACAATATCAATGTTTAAAAGCTGGAAACTCACCTTACCAGGAAGTTTGTCCCCAGGTGGGGCGGAAGGGAGGCAGGTGCGCAGCTGAGGGGGTTTTTATTGAAGGAGCATGATTAAAACAAACTAAACCAAAGCTCTGGGCAGAGACTAACTAGTAGAAAGACAGCTGTTTTCTTTTATTTCTTTCTCTTTTTTTTTACTGACTTTGTTTTCACTATCTCTATATTATTGTATAATATTATAATTATCATGTATCATTTACAGTGCCTGTGTTTTTTAATGTCGAACAATTCTACCCAGGGGAAAAAAATCAGACACACAAAAATGTAAAGACCCAAATGTTCGCCAGTGTTATTTGTTAAAAAAAAAAATGGTAAATGAAACCTAAATATCTAATACTAAAGAAGAGTGAAACAAATAATGTTATATGCAAAAGACATTCCTTACACAGATTAATTTTAGTGGAATTGATTTGAGGGGTGTAAATATTCATGAATCAAATAGCACTCTAGACCAGAGAGCTCCATCCCCCAGCATCACAGATGCGTCTGGAGACTACAGAGGGTATGACATAGAAATAGCCTAATTGCAACCATTGTATCTTCAGCCCTCTACAGGAATAATTTATCAAAAAACACATAAGCTATGAATTAACTGCTATAAATGACAAATGAACCATTTTCCATAATATGACAATATTCTGAATGTTTTTTGTCACATATAGTTGAACTTAAGTTGTATGCCTGTAACACACACACACACACACACACACACACACACACAAAGAAATAGCCTAATTGGTCACAGCTCTACATTTGCCATATTTAGTTTGCAAGTTGTGATTGGTTGGAAAGGCTACCATGTCTCAAATACTTGTTAAAAGAATATGCTCTTAAATTAGGTCACAGCTCCCTTATATTCTAACTTAGGTTGCAGTCTGCTGCAGATGGAGGCACCTTTAACCTAATCTCATTTGACAAATTCAATGGCATATTACCCAACTACTAAAAATTGCTTCATGAAAAGCACCTGACACAGGAAACACTTGAGAATTTTTCCCCCATTCAGCAAGGAAAATAATGACACACAATTTATGCACATTAGACATTCAATATATTTTATTTATTAAAACACGGGCAGACTTCCTGGTGATGATTGCCGAGAAAAAAAGAAAGATTGGGAAGGAGCATACAGAGGGCTTCATCTGAACTTTTAATTCTGTGGAAGTGGCACGTGTATACATGCACTCACCAGTGAAGGTTAATGGTCAACTTTGGGGGTGTTCCTCTTTCACTCCCTACCATATTTTCTCAGACAAGATCTGTCACTAAACCTAGAGCTCAAGGATTCAGCGCATGCACCTGTGCGGAAGCCTCGTTCATCTGCTTGTCCCTTCTCCACCTCACTCCAGACACGTGCCAACATGTCCAGCTTTTGTCTGGATTCTGGGGGTCTAACTTCAGGGTCTTGTGCTTATACAGAAAGCACTTTCCCCACGACTACCTCGCTAGCCCTGAACTTTTAACATATTTTTAGTTATGTACATGTATGTGCACTCTGTATGTGCACGCCACGTGTGTGCAGATGCCCTCACAGGCCAGAAGTGGCTGTCAGATCCCTTGGAGCTGAAGTTAAAGCTGGTGTGGGCCAACCATCAACCAAACTCAGTTCTTCTGCAAGAGCTGCACTTGCTTTTAACTGCTGAGTCATCTCCCCACCCCAGTATTTCATTTTTCAAAGAAAAGAAGGCAGAAAGGGGGCTAGAGAAGGAGAAAGAAAATATCTGAAGCAAGTAAAAAGGTAATGTTTTGTTGTGAGTATTGGGTAGCAGTTATGCTAATAACCAACATTTATTGGGCATTTAATAGATAAATACTAGAAGTATTCTAAGATCAAGTAATTTATTTAATCTTCAAAATCACTGTGACATAGGTGTCCCATTATCCACCTATTTTACAGAGAAAGAAAGAAAGCCACAATTTCCTCAGCAGGAAATAGCACAGGATTTCAGACACTGGCAGATTTGTTTCCCTACTTAGGGATTTAGTTTTGTTAGCCTCCGTACTTTTCTATGCTTTTGAAAACTGAATCATTGAAATTATTTTGTGGAATTCATCTTAACTAGATTTAAACATCCATATTAAAAATGCCAGAAGGGGAAAGAGATACAACTTAAATAACAATATTATGCTACTATGTGAGGTCTTGGGTTCAATGTTTAGTCTCACCTTAAAATTCAAAAATATTGAGAGGATAGATAAAAATAATAAGGGTGTTTTCTGGGTAATACAAAGCACATAGCTTTTTCTAACTGGTTATACTAAACATCTTTTGACACTTGGATTTCAATTTACTAGTTGAATAAGAACAATCAATCATTTGCAAATTAACTTTGTTTTGATTTGATTATTTTTACCTTTATTTTATGAGAATCTCATATATGAGCCTTGTATTTACATCATTCCCCTCTAACGCCTCTCCTCCAACACTGCCCTCCTCAAATTCATGGCCCGTGTGTGTGTGTGTGTGTGTGTGTGTGTGTGTGTGTGTGTGTGTGTGTGTGTAAACCTGCTAGATTTATTTAGTGCTGCTTAAATATATGGGCTTAACCTATTGGGGGCTTGTCTTTAGAGAAGACTCATTTCACCTCTATCGGCAGTTATTAATTACCTCCAACTCTTCATCTAGGCATGGGACCATGTGAGGTTTCCCCCCTTCACATTGGCATGCAAATTGCTATTGTCATCTTTCAGGTTCTCTTTAGGCAGCCATATTGTTGACATCTCATGGGTGCAGCATTCCTGTCATATATAGAAGACACTATCTTGTAGCAGATCCCCTGGTCCTCTAGCTCTTACAGTATTTTTGCCTCTTCTTCTGTGACATCCCTTCACAGATAGGGAACCTTCAGTATAAGGCTTATGTTACAGATGTATCAATTGGGATTGGGCATTCCATGGTCAGTTGTTCTCTGTATCTTGACCAGTCTTGTCTTTCTGTATGTTCACCATCTGCAGCAAAGAAGCTTCTTTGATGAGGGATGAGAGCTATACTTATCTGCGGGCAGAAGGATAAGTATTTATAATGCAGCTATGAATTATACTTGTTTGGAGGAGTGGCAGTAGTAAGTTCTCCTGCAGGGTCTTAGGTCTTACCAGCCATGAGTACTGAGCTAGGTTTACCAAGTTAGGTATGAATTCCCTCCTATACGTCTTAATACGTCTTAAGTCCAACAAGAAAGCTCTTGGTTGCCATCAAGATGTAAGTATCACTTTCTGAATATCTTGGCATTCTAGCCATTGTGGTTCATAGGCTTCAGAGCTGCATAGGACTACTGATTTTTGAGAGCAGGGGAAGGTGTATGCCTCAGCTCAAAGAGAGACAGCAAGTTCACCATTTCATTCCCTTCATGGTGCAAGACTAGATGCTGACAGTCCAACATGGTGAGATCTCATCACTACAGGTCAAAATGCTAATCTCTTTCAGAAACACCCATACACACCCAAAATAAGGTTTCACCTGTTATCCCTGGGTGTCCCTTATCCCAGTCACATCGACACATAAAATTAACTATCACAAATGTGAAATCAAGCAAACCTCCTTTAAATGGAAACTCTCCTCCTTACTGGCTGTGTGAGCATTTGCCTAAACTTTTAGTTTTAATTCTTTCATCTGAAAATCAAAACTAAAAATACCTGACATTATAGGATTGGTGTGCAATAAATTAATGTATTTAAATGAGTTCATGCATCTGAAGTGTCTGCCATTGTTATTGGTATAGTTATAGCGTGTTGTAAATAACCCTTCCATAAATTACTCGTACTATATTTACTTGCAGTCCAAAATTCCCAGGAAGGGAGATGCCTCCAATATCCTCTCAAGTCAGAAGTTTTGCATCTTTGTAATTATATTAGGCAAGGTTCTCTACAGTAACAAAACTTTTAGAATTTATATATTTATGAAGGGTATTTATTAGAATGACTTACAGGCTGTTTAAACTAATCCAACAATGGCTGCCTATGAATGAAAAGCCCAAGAATCCAGTAGGTGTTCAGTCCGTGAGACTAATTGTCTCAGCTGGTCTTCAGTATTATTGGAATCCCAAAGAAGTAGGCTCTTGTGCCAGTGAAGGAATGGACTTGCTAGCAAGATGAGAGCAAGCAGGCAAAGGGCAAAAGCTTCCTTCTTCCATGTCCTTAAACAGGCTTCCAGCAGAAGGCATGGGGGAGATTAGAGGTAGGTTTTTTCCAGCTCAATAATTCTGGATTAAAGGTGTGTCTTCCTGCCTCAAGATCCAGATTAAAGGTCTGTGTTCCTACCTGAAAGATTAGAAGTATAGATCTTCCTACTTCAAATTAAACAAAAATCCCTCACAGATGTGCCCCTCCATTTGGATCTCTCAGTTCATTCCAGACTTAGTAAAATTAACAACCAAGAACAGCCATCGCAGTAATCAAAGGAATCCCAGAAAGATTCTAGCGTTTGTGTGCCGATCTTTGGCATAGATTTTTTGTGCCTTTGTTCTTGAGTGTATTATCCTAGAGGCTCTTCATTCCCCGAGTGCCTGAAACTCTGACCCCATGGTTGTTCCTTCAGTTAACTGCACGTGGGCTTCCTTCTGCCTGAAAGCCTGAAATGTTGGCCTACAGTGCTCCTCTTCAAGTCTTTACTCAAATGTCGTTTCCTGGTGGGTTTTTCCTAAAATTCCTGCGGTTTCCTATCCCCCTGTCCTTGCTTTACTTTTCTCCCCAGGACTATCACCATCCTGCAAGCTGCATAGTTTGCTTATTGCCTGCTTCTCCTACCTAAAATCCAAGCTCCATGAATACATGATTTTGTTTGCTTTTAATTACTATATTCCCAGATCTAATATACAAGCATTGATAAATATGTGTTGCATGAATCAGTGTGTTATGTGAGCACCATAAATGAGAGTAGCTGATTTATTAATAATATGAACTACTTCAGACACACTACAATTGATGTTTCCAATATTTATCCTGTACCATCAATGAGGACACCTGGTATTTTGATCACTAATATGCATTATCACAGACGCACTGTAATTAATTTAGGAGTTTCTAAATTTATCCAATGATGAGTTTGGGATGAGTCCCCAATTCTCGATCTAAGAAACAAAAAATTAATTGCACTTAATAGACTCCACCTCCTTTTGATTTATAGAGAAAAAAATCTATTACGTATTTACTACATTATATCATATGGTTTATAGTGCCTTGCAGAATTTCCTAGAGAGAAAGTAAACAAAGTTTGGATCTGTGGAACCAAATGAAACAAAGAATAACAACCTACCAGGCAGTCAGGCAACATTAGTACAAATTCTGCTCCAGGCTTCACATAGCACTCAATCCTCTGTGCCATCTAGGAACCAGTGCCGCTGGGGCTGTCTTTGCCCTGAGAATTTATCTATGATCCTGTAGCTGCTGCTGCTTTGTTTCCTCACCGTCTCCTACATCTCATGGGAGAGTGTTTCTTTAACCTACTTTCCATGTAGAATCTAGCCACAAGGGAGTCCTGGGATTATGGAGGAAGAGAGTCAACAAGGCCAGAGCATCCCTAGTGTGATAACAAACAAAGCTTCTCCCATCTGCTTGAGGTTTTTTGTTGTTCTCCTTGTTCTATGAGCATAACCATACATTAATGCTTTTCCTCTCCTAGATCTCTGTTTTTAAACAATACATACTTCATATCTGTAAGACAATATATAAGTGCAAATAACTGTAGTTTCATTAGGATTTCTTATTTTTCTAAAAATTAAACTTTTAAATGAAAATATACTTAAATTGGAATATCTTTTCTGTTTTACCTTTTGGTTCAAAAAGGCATGCTAAAATTAAGACAAAATGGGTATGAGAGAATCAAACAACTATCTGTTGTGCTTCACCCTCTTGCCACTCATAGTCTTTAAGTATTCTTATTCCTGCACTAAAACTTTCCTATCTTGGTGCTGTTCATTTCTTGTCTGGGTTTGCTGACAATCCCATCTTGATATCAAAGATAAAAGAAAATGGACTATGTGTGTGCATTATAACTTGGATAAATTTCAAAAGCATTACATTAAAAGGAAAATCTCGAAAAATACATGCTGTTTTCACTTCATCTGTATGGAATCACCCAAAATAAATAAAATGATAGTTATAGAAATTTATGTTTCTTAGTGGCTGAAGTGGAAGGGACTTATAGCCACGGAGTGACAGCACAACACAGATATGTATTTATGGGGACTCTGTTTTGTGTCTTTAGAAGTGGCTACTACGGGTGTTACAATTCTATACATCTGTTAGAGTTCATGGAACTACACACCAAAAAATCAATTTTGTTATGAACTTGGGGCATTGTTGACTTCCTTCCTCCATATTCCCTCTGTGCTCAGCCACATGATCCCTCATCCAGTCATGATTGGGTTCACCAAAATCTTAGCTACTGAATGATGAGCCTCATGATCCCACCTATACACAGGTACTGTAGTCTCTACTTTCATCACCAGATATGACAGTACTAAGAGGTACTCCTCAGGATCCTCTGGACTCTATCTTCAAATTCATGGGAAATATCATCATAATATTTTTAACTTTTCAGTCCACTGCAAAGGAAAGTCTCAAAATAACATGTGGTAATTTCAAGTTCCAAATCAACTTTATCCCCTAGAGGAATATTCCTCTAATTAATACTAAGACTTTGAAGCTAGCAGAAGCCAAAATATTGGATTTAGGATATCCAAGTTTTGCACCTTGATTGCTAAATATAATAATGATAAATGCCCCCCCACAGTCATTACCCAGTTAGAAGAAATAGCAATATGTATTAGTTACTTGTTCACAGACTTTATTTTATTCTGAAGGGTACAGCCCCAGTGTTGGAAGGTCTTGCTTCTCCACTCACAGGGTTCTAAGTCCTGCTAAACTATCCACTGTGCTCTAAGTCAGCGGCTTCATAATGAGAGTTTTGTGGATTTAGTAGTGAACTCCAAGAATAGAGGCCTTAATTATTTTGCTATAAATTGATTCTATTGACCAAAAGCAATACTGTGTGAGATGGCATGATTAAAATAAGGCCTTCACTAAATTAACAGAAGCAGCATGGTAGCCCCCAAATTATCCAGATTGTTGTTCCATTGAGGACAAAAGCACCATTTGTTCCATAATGGAAGAAATACAGTGCAATCAACAGAAGGAAGGTTTGTCCCTCGTTATAATATCAATGGAGGAAATTCAATTGATCATTCAGCCGTGGTAGCATCCAGTCTATCAGTTCCTTACTAAGACAAGTGTAGTCTTCATTACTGCTACAATAGGCTGTTCATTGTTTATTGCTTCATTGGCACCACTCCAGAGGGTCAGAGTTGACTGACATCAGCATGTGAGTCAACTGACTCACTTGGTCCTACTGCCTTTGGTTAAAGCAAACATTCATTGAGACATTAATATCACATACTGCTTCTATCTCAAATGGTTCCTTCTCCACTATTGTTCAGTCTTCCTTCCCACCAGACTTCTGATCCTGTTTTCTCCCTGCTCCTTCACTATATAGCCAAACCTCTTCACCTATCTATGAACTGTGTAGATCTGATGAGACCATCGTACTGGTAAAATATTCCCAGTTGTATGCACTGGAGAAGCTGGAGTTCCCTTCTCCACTGTCCTTCAGGGATACCCATGACTTATTTGGAAAGTTGGCCCTTAAGTTTTTACAAGACAAAAAAGCAAGAAAAAAATTAAACCCATTACAAGCAAAATGTTACACTAAATGAGACAGTAAATGCTGACACAATTATTCCTGTGAGACAAATTATTCAAAGGGTAGCAAGGTCGATTGTGAACCATATATTTATATATATAAAATCAGTGTTTGCATCTATTAACTAATATTGACCTTGCTATGGATAGGAACATTACAGGATATTCAAGCAGTTATAAAACAGAAATCCATTATATACACATATGAAACTGTCAGAGAATTCATGTGACAGGACAGGTTTTAATCATTTTTCAACTTTCCTATTTCAAGAGAAATGTAAGTGTGATCGGCATGCAGATTCTTCCAGCTCATTTCCCCAGATATCTCAGGTAAGAGCAATGAAGGAAATAAAGTTTCACCATGCAGATCAGGGATATGCAGTGGGATATGACCATAACCCAAAAGAAAAGACTGGGTGACTGGACACGAGTTCTAAACACGGCTTAAAACTTTAATATGGAAGTCAAGACCCACGAAACCACTGAACCTTGGAGAAGGATTAGCCTTTAAAGTTCACTAAAAAATCAGAGCTCAAGTTCCTGTATCTTCTCCGTCATCTCCAATCTCTTCCTCAAGAGACTTTCCAGCTAAATAAATAGAGAAATAAGCAGTCCCATCATCAGGAAGCCAGTGTCTTCGGAGGCAGCCATCCTATCTCTGGACAGCTCACACAATATGAACATCTTCCAAGTTGCCAAAACTGTACCCGCCATGGTCATAATTCTCACTCTAGGGTGCTCACAAGAAAAGCCTCACTCCTGTAGTAATAATAACCTTTCAGATAGTTTTCTTCCCACAGTCTTTTGTCTGAGATAATATCATGATTTCATTTTGTGTGAACCTGAATTTTCCAAAACTGCTCTTTAAGCTTAGATTCAAACTGATACGCTCAACATCAGATTAGTCTGTAAAACAACAGAGAGGAACACAGCTGTCACGCATTCTACAGGGGTTAGTTCTCTACTCCAAGTTTATATCAAAGTGATCTGGAAGTTACACTAATGTTTGCTATAGTAGGAAGACTCACCAGGAGCCGACCAAGTGTGAGGCACCTCAGAGAAGGCCTCTCCTGCACCTTCTCATTCAACTCTCCTGACAGTCTATGGGTAGGTTCTATTTTCGCCCATTTTTAAGTGCCTTAAAAAATACTTTGCCCAAGTTAAAAAACTGCAGAAGCAGCAAAACTTGGATGCCATCTCAAATGTCAAGAAAAGTCATGTCCACATCCACTAAGCACTACTTTCTACCAGCACTATGCCTTTATCTTAGGTGGGAGATGCTTTGTTCTCATTGTTTGGAGCACAGTGAGGCAGAGCGAAGTTTAGCTGAGTGCTACCACAGTAAGAACCAGTCTGTCTGAACAGGCTTACTCATAGGCTCAGACCTTACATGTATCTCTTCCTAAATTATCTTACTGGATTTACTGTATCATTCTTTCCTCCTAAAATGTTCAGATACTGAAAAAAATCATTTAAACTCAGTGTTTTTGTCTCTGGTACCTTTTTATAACTGAAATGTTAAATAAAGGTTTCCATGTGTTTAAGTTACCAACTTACGCTATGTAGAAGGTGACCTGGGAGAAGTAACATAAAGGTAGACAGGTTTCCAGATACAACCACTCATTCATCTGTGGTATCAGCAGAGTCAGTGAATGTCCCATGCACCCTCTCACCCAGCCCATGTGCCTCCATTGTTCTACTAGGATATGTTGGATATTTAGTAGGCATATATCTACTAGGATATATTATTTCTTAAGTATCCTACTGAAATACATATTTACCCTCATCGCTCATAGCCAGCAAAAAGTAAGACCACATCAGCATGAAATAATGTTTAATAGTACATCTATTTAGGTCATGGTGATTGTCATTTCTGCTTCTAAGGATTACGTTTTGAAAAACAAGATGCTAGGTCACATATACATTGATTGTTATACTATTGTACTGTAATTATGTAATTATGGATGGTACTTTATGTATCATCAAGAACTAACTTGGGTTCCTGTAATTTCCCACACAGCCTAAAACATCTTCTAAATTGATTTTAGCAGACGGCACGTTTATTGTATTATACATGCTCATGATCTAGATTTGTTGGGCATCTTTGAAATTGACACTGTGATTGTAGGTTTTTTTTTTTAAAAAAAAAAAAAACATTTATTTTATTTTACTGTGTCTGTGCATGTATGTGGTCACACACATGCCACTGCGGGTCTGTGGAGGTCAGAGGACAGCTTGCAGGAGTCACTTCTGTCCTATTATGTGGATTCCAGGGCTTGAACTCATGCTACCAACCTTAGCAGCAAGCACATTTACCAAGTTATAGAGTTTTACTTGCAGTTTGTATTTAGTTTAACTAATAGTTTCACTTTTTTCTTAATCAAATTATCCAACCCTGTAAGTTAATTACCTTCTATTGTGAGTCATACATAAGCTTTTTCATCAATAAATGTTTGTCTCCTGAGTAATAATCCTTTGAACCTACAAATCTATCATATTGTCTGTCATGGCTTTGAAACACCATAATAAAGTCAATATGTTTAGCAATTTCTAGTTGTGCTTGATTTCATTGTTTAGCATTTATTATTATTTATTCGAATAAAACAGTATTTCCTTTCAGTTCATTGAGGATGCAACCTCTTAACCTAAAATTCAAGCATTTGAATGTTACCACTGTTATTACTCACAAAGACAATTATCTCTAAACAGCCTAGAGCCTGGGGCATGGTTTTTTTGACATTGCTTGGGGTCTCAGATTTCAGGTGCAGTAAAACATGAAAAATACAAAACTCTGATAACTGAAGAATATTATCATTATTGAGGATAATTGTGTCCATATTTCAAAGCAGTACAAAATTGAGAATTCTCAAACCTATATTTCTGTTCTCCACTATCCAGCTACAATCTAAAACATAAGTGTTAAACTAAGGAGAAATAAAAGCCATATGTCTAAATCTAGTATCAGGAAATATTTTTGTTCTAAATATTTTAGATTATGTTTTTAACTGTCTTTCAAATCTCTTTCAGGTAATTTTTGTAAAGCTAGTGTTACTATTATCTTGTTCCAATTAGCTTTATTTTGAATGACTCTGCAATGCTATTATCCCTCTGGGATATACAGAAGGTCACTTTCCTTTTCTAAAATATAGAATTATTCAACAGAGCTTACAAACTGTACTGGTAATGTAATTCTTACTATACCTCTGAGAGAAAATGATCCTTCAGATAGGTTCAGAGCAAGTAGCATTTGTAATGCTAATGTATTTTGCCCAAGAATGTCTCAGCTGGATCAGTTCCCCACGTGTTCATCAGGTCCTAATGAGGTTCTGGTAATAGAGTGGAGAAAGACACAATTCTCATTTGTCATGTCTGCTCAGAAATAAAAATTGCATTAGTCACGTATAGAATGCCAATGAAGGTTCCTTTGATAACTCTGATCCTCGGCATTTATAAAGTAGAACTTGAATTTTTCTATCATAATCCTGATTGGCATTTGATGACTTTTTTTCTTTTAATAATAAAATAAGGAATGACAAGCATTTTTTTAGGGATGCCCTGTCAAATGAGCATCATAGCATAGTAAATACAATAAAACAGACAGAACTATTTGGCCAGGAACCAGCTCTGCTCTCTTAAGAATGGGACGGAAACAGTTTCTAATCATTGCTGAAGTCTTGATCTGGCTTTTGATTATTACCATTCATCATTTCCTCAAAATCACCATTTATTAAGCTGGTCATTGAAGTCTTTAAATTCAGGTCCTTAAATATACTTCCTGGCCTAGTAGCATAGCAGAGATTTTACAGTAAATTTACAAGAGTGAGCTAATGAACAAGAATTTGGTCTTGTATTTATGTATTCTTGTTTTCACAAAGGGTCCTGTTGTGAGCAAGATGGTACATACACATAGTTAGTATATCAAAAGCTATATTCTATTATGTTGAGGGTCATCACACAGGGTTCACACTCTACATTCCTAACTAAGGCCCTAATCCTATCTCCCCAAAGCTGCTCACCTGTGTGACGTATCTTAGCTGAAGGTCAGGTCCAATCTCTAACAGAAGTCTCTGATTCAAGGGTCAGGATCCTGATAGAGACTCTCTGCTGCAGGGCAGATCAAGGTAGAGTCTCTCTAGATGTGCAGAGCAGAGACAGAGTATTGCTCTTGGTCTCTGCTTATATACCGTCCAGTGGGTGTCATGGGGTCTAGGACTGTGCCTGGGTATCTTGAGTGAGTGATGTCACTGAGTTCTGATTATCAGGTGCAGCCTTGGGTTAGTGGGGATGCTGACTAAGCCATTTTTACATGTCTAAGGGGCATTTTTTTACTATGCTCATTACAGGTCTTCAACACTCTGAGCTGCATCACCAGCCTTTGAGTGTTTGGGGTTTTTGTTTGCTTGCTTTTGTTTTGAAACAGGCCCTCCTGTATGCTCTGGTTAAACTTGAATTCTGGCTCTTCCTTCCATTGCCTCCTAAGTGCTGAAATTGTAAGTGTGTGCCAGAATACCTGGCATCAACTCTTCAATTCATTGTAGGAATAACTTTTTCTTCTTTAAATCCAGAATACTTCCTCTCCCTAACCAATCTCTCCCGAGCAGCCTTTGAAGACTCTAAAACTATTTCCCAGTGATGTAGCACACTTCACATCATGACCAACTATCACAGTGAGAATTATTAGAATAGGTCGGTTACATTGATGTGTTAGGAAGAAAGCTTATTCAAACACTAAGTGATGGTGATCTAGTGAGTTTGAATCTGTCTTTTCCCAGAAGGACACTTGCCCATGAAGGTGAACCTGAGCTGCTACATTCACAGACAAGACAAATCATGAGAGGAACATTCTCCAAAGTAAGACTCTAATAAGAATTCTTAAGAAGTCAGCAATGACAAAGGCCTGAGCTTTGAAGGTTGTACATGAGACCTAGAAGAAAATTCAGGAGACAGCTTGGAAAATTCCTCTTATAGAACACAACACTGAGTAGGGAAAACACAAAACGGCCCCTCGGAATTCACATCCTCAGGCTGGTCCTCACCTGAGCCTGATTCTAGCGGAGGCAAAGCACAGATGAGCAAAGTTCTGTTTCTGTGTAGGTAGGCGGTCCGGCTGCCCCATCCACTGTCCGGGCCCATGGTGAACCGAAGCAAATATAAATAAACAGTCACTGGAAGTATAACTTGTCAATATGGATCTCAAAGGCCTCAGATAAAATTCCAAAACATACGAACATACGGCCAAATCCCAGAGCATCCGCAAGGACGCAAATTACCTCAAGGAGAACCACCAGGGGCCGCAGATGGCGGAACTACGACTGCAGATACTGTAATTTTAAAATAAAGAAGAAACATCACACATTTTAATATGCCTGAAAACACAAAGGGAAAGTCAGAGGATACTGAAAAGACAAAGGCGATTTTAAAATACTGAGAAAACGAAGGCGCTGGGGGATGACAGATGAAGGAGGAAGACCATGGTGGGGAGTGAAGCTGTGACCTCCTCCCCACCCGAGGCCGCCAGCGATCGTCAGTTTCAGTCAGGCCGAATATCTGTAGGTATCTACTGAAACTAGAATTAGACATCAGAAAATCCTCTTATGCCCTCACTATGCAGAAATTTCTTAAATAAGATAACAAACATTAAGGAAATTGTTGATAACATTGGCTACATAAAACTTAGAACTTCTCTTCTTCAGGGGACACCCTGGAAATATTAAAACAAACCCAAATGACATGAACTAGGGGATATCCTCAGGAGAAGAGAGAGTATCTAGAATGTGTAAAGAATTCTTATAAGCAATAAGAATAGAGAAAATATCAAACTCCTTTCAAACATCCTGCCAACAGATTTAACTTTCTGAATACACACAATGGTTCTGAAATCTCTATCCTGAGGTCTTGTGTAATGTCAGTTTCAGTAAACTTAACATCGAAAAGAGCTTTTTCTCTCTAAAATCAGCAAAATCATATTTAGGATTTACTTTTATTATTTGCAAAAGAAAGTCCGTTCTCTACAAAGCTTCTCATGTTTTCTGTTGTCACTTTAATTATTGCTATTTTGATTTCTGAGCCTAACTTTTTAAAATCTGTAATACGTCTGGTCTTTCTATGTCAAATATCCTGTTCAATGGCTCTACATGAATCATAACCATATAGAAGAATACTGCTGAGCCTAACCCAGGACAGTGATTTTTGGTTTTACAAGTCATGAAAGTAAAACTATGATACGTGACTTCACACATACTCTAACTGGGCAACTATATAAAAAGTAAAATTGTGTTCTCAAGATAAAACATATATTTTTTAAGTTGCATGAATAAGTGGCTAAAAATAAAATAAGTTTGAAGAAAACACAAGGGTATCCTTTATATCTCAACACAAAAGAGGATCTTAACTAGGTCATGGTAAGAATAAAACATATAAGAATGGGTGATAGATTTGCACTAAAATTTAATATTTGTGCATACTGAGGAAGGGGAAATACAATCAGGATATATCATATGAGAAAATAATCTATTTTCAATAAAACAGAAAAATGAAAAATGTGTATACAAAAGGAAATCAATTTTAAAAATAGAAAAATAAGCCAAAACTGAATGAAAGATTATATATCAAATTTCTGCCAAGTGCTTAGTTACCAGAATATATGTATAACAAAAAATTTTATGACAATGACAGTAGATAATAGGCAAGGGTCCCAAAAAGGGAAATAACAGAAAATATCAGGGACTCAAATATACAAGGACTCAGTGGTTACAGTCAGCTATCAGAATGCCAAGAATTAAAATGGAATAATTGTTAAATGCAAGGTGTGGCTGTAGAGCAAATGAAACTTTGACATGGCTCTTGGGAGTGTACATCAGTACAACACTCAAGAAAATATGCTACGCCATCATATAATAAAACTGATACATCTATACTATGACCTGGTAATTACAATCCTAGGAATATATGTCTCCTTCCAAAATGTTCTCATATGTGTACCACAATACTTGTCAAAAAATGGATACTGGCATTTTTTTATTATAGCCCAAAACCTGGAAACAATCCAAATGTCTGTCAACAATACAAAGTAAAAACAAAATACAAAAAAAAGTTGCAGTATGTATGATGAAATTTCACATACAACTGTGAAAATCAAGTCAGGGCTGCAGAGAGCAACTGTGGATGAATCCCAAGGTCATGCTATTAAATAAAACTCAAGCCACAGAAAATGCATATTAATAAAGTTCTATTCACATTAGACCCAAATTCATATATTACTTACATGGACTTTTTTTCTCATTTAGCGAATACTGTTATTTCACAGTCTGAAGGCAAGAAATATACTTGGCTGGAAACTTGAAAATCATTTTATTACATTTTTACTTTCCTGAGTCGTTCTAGAGGCTTTCATTAATCCTTTTTCAGAAATTATTGAGGTATAAATTGAAAGAAAGGAAAGGAGAATGAAGTGTGAACAGCAGAGTGAGGGAGCTCCACTCATTTCCTGGAGTGCCAAAATCAACATAAATCTTGACTGGGCACAGTGGCACATGCTCTTAATGCCAGCATGTGAGAAACAGAGACAAGCAGATCTCTGTGAGTTAGAAGACATTCTGCTCTGCATAGGGAGTTCCAGGCCAGCCATGGCTACACAATGAGACCCTGTCTCAAAAGGCAGGGCTTGTTTCCATATGTATTTTGTTTCCATATATATTTTGATGTGATGATGACTGGTACCCAGGATCTGAAGTTAAATTTGAGATTCAACAGAACCAGGGGTCCCAAGGCTATTCTGCTCCAGAGCCCTTTACTGGCATTCTGCTGAGCTTTTACTTGGATAGTTCATCAAAGCAGGGACAGAGAAACAATGAAAAACATACAGAGTATTTCTTATTGCAATCACCAGATGTGCTCAGAAGACAAATGGTCTCCTGACTAAATGGAGGCTGTTTGCGTCATGCCCTTAAGCTGATTGCTGCTGAGAAGAGTGGGAGAAGAGATCCTGCCTGCAGCATTCCTTGGGCAGGCAGAGGCATTCCTCCGAGGGGAGTAAAAAAAGCTCCATGGAACAGAGTTCACACAAGATAGTATGTGAAAGTCTGTATGCTACACACCTGAATTTTAAGGTTTTTTCTTCTATTTCTGTGTAGAATGGCATGGGGAGGGGGGCATTTCAATTGCACTGAATCTATAAATTACTTTTGGTAGGACGGCGATTTTGCCAAAATTAATTACTCAGCATCTTCTGCTAATGGTGTTGGGGAAACTGGATATCCACAAACAGAAGAATGAAACTAGACCTTTATCTCTCACCACTCACAAAATTTCACTCCAAATGGACCAAAGACCTCAACATAAAACAATAAATCATGAAACTGCTAAAATCCAGGGAAGGAGTTCACAGCAGAACAAAGGCATAAGTACGGACTTTCTAAACAGGAGTCCAGTTGTTCAGGAAATAAGGCCAACAATTAACAAACGCAGCTTCATGGAACTAAAGATCTTTGTACAGCAACAAAAACAAAAAGGTGGTCAACCAAGTGAAGAGGCAGCCCATACAAAGGGAGGAAACTTCCGCCAGCTATACACCCGACATAGGATTAACACCTAGAATACACAACCCAAAAACCAAAATGAAGAAAACAAGCCAATCAAAAACAGGCTGTAGATCTGAATAAAGAATTCTCAAAAGCAGAAATACAAATGGATAATAAATTCATTTTAAAGTATTACGCATCATTATTCATCAGGGAATTGTAAATTGAAGCTACTTTAAGAATCCATCTTGCCAGGTGGAGGGGGCACACATCTTTGATCTCAGCATTTGGGAAGAGAGGCAGGAGGATCTCTGTGAGTTCCAGGCTAGCCTGGTCCACAGAGCGAGTTCCAGGACAGGCTCCAAAGCTAAACAGAGAAACCCTGTCTCAAAAATAAATAAATAAAGAGAGAGAGAGAGAGAGAGAGAGAGAGAGAGAGAGAGAGAGAGAGAGAGAGAAAGAAAGAAAACAAAACGAAAGGGAGAGGGAGGGAGAGAGGGAGGGAGGGAGGGAGAGAGGGAGGGAGGGAGGGAGGAAGGAAGGAAGGAAGGAAGGAAGGAAGGAAGGAAGGAAGGAAGGAAGGAAGGAAGGAAGGAAGGAAGGAAGGATGAGAGTCAGTCCATCTCATGGCAGTCAGAATGGTTGTCACCAAGAAAACAAATTCTGGCATGGATGTTATTCACTGTTGGAGGGAGCACAGACTATGAAAATAGTGTGGAGACTCATCAAAAGGCTAAAAATAGAACTATTGCACTATTCAGCTATTCTATGCCTGAGTTTATACCCAAAGGACTCACATCCTGCTACAGAGATCCTTACTCATCCCTGCTTATTGTCATTCTATATAACTAGAAGATGGAATCATCTAGATGGTTCTCAGCTAATGAATGGATAATGAAAATGTGGTAAATACACACAGTGGAAGAAAATGAATTTTCATCAGTAAAGAAAAAATGAATTTGAAGATAAATGAATGGAACTGGGGGGATTGTACTAAATGGGGTAACCCCAACATAAAGAAAAAATGGCGTGTGTTCTTCCTCATATGTGGATCTTAGCTTCCTTACTGGCTGGTTTTGTGTGTCAACTTGACACAAGCTGGAGTCATCAAAGAGGAAGGAGCCTCAGTTGAGGAAATGCCTCCATGAGATCCAGCTGTAAGGCATTTTCTCAATTAGTTATTAATGGAGGTGGGCCCAGCCCACAGTAGGTGGTGCCATCCCTGGACTGGTGGTCCTGGGTTCTATAAGAAAGCAGGCTGAGCAAGCCAGTAAGCAGCACCCCTCCATGACATCTGCATCAACTCCTGCCTCCAGAGTCCTGCCCTGTTTGAGTTCCTGTCCTGAATTCCTTCAATAATTAACAGGAAAAACAAAAAACAAAAAAACAACAACAGCAATATGGAAGTGTAAGCCTAATAAACCCTTTCTTCCCCAACTTGCTTTTTGGTCATGGTGTTTCATTGTAGCAATAGAAACCCTACCTAAGACAACTTCAAATATCCAGTCATGTGTCCTTCTTTGATGACAATGTTCATGTTCTGTCCTTTGCTTCCCTTTTATAATGAAGTTTAGCTCTTTCATTACTCAGATTCAATCCTGTATCTGAACGCCACTTTCTGCCTAATATGCAACATATCTTGTATAAAAAATCTGAACTGTTAGTGGTACAGTTGATTTTCACACTGCTGATGCCACCTCCTTCTGTTATTTCAGCTGCTGAAGTGGAGAACTCTCTAAAAACATTACCAAGGTCTGAAAACATACTATCTTCTATCTACACCACAGGGCTCCTGCCTTCTAAACAACTAACTCAAAATAGACTCAAGATTAAGTAGTAAACTACTTAAGCAGAGTGACTCCAAAACATTTCTTGCCTTATTCCATTTTTCTATATCCATAGCTGGGAATGTATTTTTTTTTCTTTTTACTTTCATGGTACTAATACAATACTATGTTCTAAGTGACTATCAATAAATACTGTTGAATACTGGGAGGATGACTGAGTTTTGGTTAAGCTCTTGCCACACAGGCATAAGGACCCCTAGAACTCAGTAAAAAAAAAAAAAAAGGAAAAAAAAAAAGCCAGTTATAATTGCAGCATGTGCCTGCAACCCCCACCTAGCCAAATCGGCAAGCTCTGGGTTCCATGAGAGAATCTGTCCCACTCAAACATTTCTGGAAACACCATCACAGACACACCCAGAGAGTGTTTCCAAGGTGATTCCAGATCCAGTCCAGTTGCCAATGAAGATTGACCATCACTACACCACCCCCATGCCAGGAAGCATTCTGACATGAAATGCCCTCTCTGACAAGCCACAGGAGAATCCCACAGCAAAGATGACCTCCATAAGAGCTGGGGATGGCTGATGTGCTAAGCTGGAGTGTGGTCCTGGAGGTGTATTATAAAAGCAACCATTTTTGTTGTTTCTGCTTCCCTGAAAAGTTTCCAAAATATAAACAGTGAAGAGAAGGACAAATTAATAAATATTCAGGCTTGCAGGGTAATGAAAAGAATCAATCATTTCAAAACAATTTTATCTCCAGGATGACTTCAATAATTCAGGAAATAATAACCTATCCTAAATACATTCATTGATTTTCAGAAAATATATATAACCTTATGTTTCTGAAGAAAACAGAACAAATGACATCTAATTATCTATTGACTAAATATTCTACAAATAGTACTTTTGAGGTTAATCTAGAAATAATAAAAAATGAGTGCATCAATGCTTTATTTATTTAGTATTTTAAGATTGAAATTACTGCTTTAAAAGGACATTATTAACAATGATTTTCCATAGATGAGGATCTAGAGAGTTGCAGCTTTTCTTCTATTTTTAGAGTGTTTTACACTTTGTGTGTGTGTGTGTGTGTGTGTGTGTGTGTGTGTGTGTGTGTGTATAGGCAGAAGCCAGGGAAGGATGTCAGGTGTCCACCCTCTCCCCCTAGGCAGGGTCTCTCACTGAACCTGGAGGTCACCTTTTTTTTCACTAGGCTGGAAGCCAGCAGACCCCTGTGACCCTCCCTCCTCTCTCAGCCACCGCCAGTGCTGGAGTGAGAGGTACACCTGCCTTTGGGAGTGCTGAGGACTGAACTTGGATCCTCAGGCTTTTGTAGCAAACACTTACCCACTTAGCCATTATTTCCAGCCCTTCTTTTAGAATTTTATATAGTGAATTGCATTACTCTTTTTTTTCTTTTTTGGATTTTTGAGACAAGGTCTCTATATGTATCCTTGGCTGGCCTAGAACTAGTTATGTAGACCAGGCTGTCCTCAAACTCATAGAGATCCACCAGTCTCTTCAAGTCTTGAATGCCGGGATTAAAAGGTATGGGCCACTGTGCCCGGCTGCATTACTTCCTAATAACTGTTGTAATCCGAACACCTAACATGAGGTCTACCTCTTCATAGTATTTTAGGAGTGCAATCCATTGTTGTTGTGTATAGATACTGTGATGTACAGCAGATGTCAATCTCTAGAATGTATTTATTTTTCTTAGTTGGAAATACATGCCACTGATCAGTAACTCTGAATCTCCCATCTCCCTACCCCCAAATAACATAATTCTCATTGACTGTTCAGATTTCATTGTTTTTAAACACTTCATCTAAGTGAAATTGTGCAGCATTTTTCCTTGTGTGTTAGGCACATTGCACTCAGAATAATATGCTCTAAGTTCATTTATGTCTGGATATGGTACAGAACAGTTGTGTGCTATTACACCAAACACACATATCACTCCTTTCTTTTAATCCATTCATCTTCTCCTATGCATTAGGCTAATCACACATCTTGGCTTTTCTGAACATGTTGCAATGAACACAACAGTATTAAGACCTCTTATAAAGCCTGATTTCAATTCTTTTGGATGGGATTGCTGGATCACATGATATCATATTTTTATATATCCTTATTGCATTTATTTCTTCATTCAATGTAGGGACAAATTCCAGGACAGGCATGTAGAGGCCAGATGACCACTACAGTATTGGTTTTCTTCTTTCACTTTGTGGGCCCTAGGGATCAAAGTGAGGCAGGTGGTCCGGCCTTCAGTGGCTGGGCCATACCACCAGTAGCTTTGGCTCTCCTGGAACTCACTCTGTGGACCAGGCTGGCCAGGAACTCATAGAGATCCGCCTGCCTCTGCCTCCCAAGAGCTGGAATTAAAGGTGTATGCCACCACCACCCAGCTATATTTTCAATTTTTAAGGATCCTCCATACTATTTTCTAAAACATCTCCACCATTTTGTATTTCTTCAAGCTGTGTTCAGAGTTTTAATTTCTCCATATACTCCCCAAATCTAGTCATTTATTCATTTTTTAATGGCCATCCTAACAGGTGTAAGGGAACATCTCCCTGTAGTGTGTGTGTGTGTGTGTGTGTGTGTGTGTGTGTGTGTGTGTGTGTGTGTGTACTAGTGTTAGAAGCATAAACAATTTATTAAGAGAGAAAATACTCATTATATTATCTATTGACATTGTTTGGTGATTAGTATTATTGAGCAGTTTTTCATTTATTTATTGGCCATTTGTATGTCTTCTTCAAATGTGCATTACTTTTAAATTTGACAAATTAATAGTCTTTTAAAATATTAATGAAGTCTTTATGTAATTAATGTTAATGATTTAAAATATGAGGTAACATCTTAAGCATTGGAATGAATTTTTTACTGTATCGGTGACCTGCAATCGTTACTGATGAGTAAACTCTTCAAAATATACTTTAGAGAAGGGAAGCTAAGCAGCCCACCCTCTTCAGGGAAAGACCCATTCCAATCTGACTTCTAGGAAGTTGACTGTCATCTCTAAAACTCAGAATAATAATAAATTAATCTAATCTAAAAGAAATCTACAGGCAGGTAAACATAATATACTAGAATTTAAACTAACAAAAAAAGGGGATCATAAGGACTCAAGTTCTATCCATGGTGCGTCTATATTTTTACACTATAGCAGATAAACTTTCTCTGTATGGAGCAGATAGTAAATTTTTAAGCTTTGAAAGGCACAAGATCTCTGTTGAAATTATTCTACTCTGCCTTCATAATTCAAAGACACACATGCATGCGGTAACTATAATGGTGACATTTCTTGGTTTTAATATTATAGAACTGTCTCATTATTCTCTGTCCATGAACGCTGCGTAAATGAGGAATAAGTATGAAAGAAAATCTGTGAAGTCAAAGTGACCTTGAGAAGTGCCTAACTGAATCCAATGAATCTGTCCTAAGTTGTAGGAGAAATGAAAGGGTGTCTTGCACTGTGAGACAAAACATACAGGTTCTAATTGCTTCCTTCAAGAAAACTTAGTTAGGAAAGCTTGGAGTCAAAGCTTCCCGATTCTGCTGTAGCAAGCTTTCTCCTCGGACTTTCTTTGGACCATCAGCTGGCAAATAATGACCTGGAGACTTCTTATTAATCATGAAAGCTTGACCTTAGCTTAGGCTTTTCCCCAACTAGCTCTTATAACTTAATTAGCCTATATATTTTTTTAATCTACATTCTGCCATGTGGCTCAGTTACCTCTTCTTAGTATGGCACACCCGGCTGGCTCCCAGTCTGCTGGTTAAATTGCACACATAGATTCCTCCTCCTGGTTTCTCTCTCTCTGCCCAGAAGTCCCACCTATTCTCTCCTGTTAGCTATTGGCCATTTAGCTCTTTATTAAACCAATCAGAAGGTGTCTTAGGCAGAGACACATCTCTACAGTATAAACAAATATTCTGCAACATTCTGCCTTATTCCTGCTGCCAGTTCCAGCAACAGTGATATATATATGTATTTGTCTCTAGGGGTTAGGTGTTACTTCCTGGCCTTCTGGAAGTCCACTGTCTCCACCATTTCAGTGGTAGACTCTCCAGCCACCATCATTTGCCTATAGATAATAGCTACCACAGTTCTTTCATGGACACTGGAGCTTTTCTCACAGTGTATTTCTCAAAGCCTTGCAAAGATGGTAATCATGGAGTCTTCTCCAGGATTACAGTAGAGGTTGGGTTAGCAGTGGTTCTCAACCTTCCTAATGCTGTGATAATACAGTTCCTCAACTGTGGTGAATTCTAATTACTGAAATTTTGCTACTCTTATGAATCATAAATATCTGATATGCAGGTTATCTGATATGCAACCCCCAAAGGAGACAAAGCCTATGGATTGATAGAGGGAAATTAACTGGGCTCTGGGCTAGAGGGAAATTAACATGAGCAATCCACTGCAGTGTACTTAACTCTCTAAACCTTTAAGCTCCTTCCTTGATAGGATTTCGAAAAGTTCTAGATCTTCAGCCTTTTTGAATGTTAACATCAGTGAATTCAGTTTCAGCACACCAAGCCGACCATTACAGCGACTTCAAACTGAGCATGCCAGTGCACTACATCCCAACTCGTTATGGACTAGGCTAGCGCAATGTTGTAGTCCATCTCGATCTGGCAACTAAAAATCTATTCCCAGCCAGGCAGTGGTGGCACACGCCTTTGATCTCAGCATTCAGGAGGCAGAGGCAGGCAGATCTCTGAGTTCGAGGCCAGCCTGGTCTACAAAGTGAGTCCCAGGACAGCCAGGGCCATACATAAAAACCCTGTCTTGAAAAACAAAATAACCAAACAACAACAACAAAAACCAATATTCCCATATAAACTCACCAGGTTCCTGACAAACTTGCAGTTCTTTTGAGTATAAATCATGCTGTACTGAGTCTTACTTTATACTGACTTAACTGATGAAGGTACAGCATGGACACAGTTTACCAAAATGCACATGTTTTGTGAAGAACTAGAACGGAGGAGTTAAAGGGCTTCAACCACAAGGGTGTGGCAGAAAGGCAGAATGCTAAGTGCCTGCTTGATCATTATGTAGGGTGTACACATGCCTAATCATCAAGTGGATCCCATTAGAAAACCACAGTGAACATTGACTCCTCCTAAAATTATAATGAAAACAGGACCTTTCAGCCTTGCTAAGGGCAGTGTAAAATAGCACAACCGCAAGGAAAATTGACAGTTTCTTATGCACACTTACACTACGGCACAGCAATTACTCTCGTGGGAAATCATGCAAATGAAAGCCTACGCCTACAGAAAGAATTTCAAAGATGTACAAAGAAGCCTTATTCATAAGAGCCAGCCACGTTCAGCATCAGAAGATGTTGCATCTATATTAATACATTGGAATGCAGCCTAGCTGTGTGCAAACACTAGCTCGTAAAGCATACAACATTATTCATTCAGCAATGTTGAAGACTAGCAAACCACTCACACACAGAAGAGAGCATATTCTATGACTCCATTCAAGAACAAGCAATGGTGATAGGAACCAAAACCACAGTTAGCTGGCACTGAACATAAATCTAAAGACTCCTTCCATAAAAAAATTAATTTCATCCTAAGCAACAGAAAATTTAAAATGTCTCTGAGAAACAACCAAAAATTATGGTTCTTACCACAATGTTTTGTGTGTGTGTGTGTGTGTGTGTGTGCATCTCATTTATAGTAAGTATATTTTATTTGTAAAATTAAAACATATAGCAATTGTCTCTACAGAACAAAAGCCCAAAAGATAATTTACAATTTTTTCTGCAAAAATATCTGAGTTATAATAGTTTTTACTTATAAAATATCTGAATAAAGGAGAACAAAATACAGCTTTGTGGGCATATACTTTGTACATATATACCTAGCAATGACTTTGTGTCTCCACCAGGTGGGAAAAGCAGCAGGCAGATCAATGCCACTGATAGATTTGCTCCAACTGTAATTCCGGTTCTGTGCCTCCTACGTGGTCGCCAAGCAGAGAGTACAGACATCTCCCAAAGACAATTCATATTAACCAGCTTAGGAGACTGAAGCATAAAATACGAATACCAGCTTTCTGTGATATAATAAAAATAATTGCCACCTTCCAAGAATAACTAAAGTCTATATGATCAGTGTGTTCTCTTTCTAGTGACAGATCTTCAAGGGAGATTAAAAAAAAAAAAGAGTTTCTACCATCAGTTTGAGCTTTATAATTGTGTAAATACTAACTGTCTTCAATAGTTCCAGTGACAAAATCATGATTCATCTTCTTATTTAATAAGACCCTGTAGACAATCACCTGTGTTTTTGCCCTATAAAATCAGGGAAATGAAATTGCTTCTTCAGTTTTTCCAATTTCTTGAAAATTTCTTTGCATTTAATGGGGAAAAAAAAACAGTTTTCTCAAGTTACATAGATAGCAATCTTCCTGATTACCAATGTCAGAAACCCAACTAAACTTGGTTTAAACTAAAAAGTAGACTCTGCTAATTCATGAAAACTCATCTATGTGTGTATGTGAAATAAGCCCGTATTAAGCTGTTGGGGTAGGAGAGTAATGTAGTGACCCTGTTTTATCATTCTCTCCTGCTGTTTTCAGGGGCCATCTCTGAATGCTTAATAGCCCATCTTCTCTCTCTAGTTATCTCATTCTGTCTGTTCTCAACAAAATATATATACAGTGGACTCCTAAGGTTGGTTCAATTAGGTTTCTTAAATGCAATTTGTTAGTGTAAAACTCACCCATCATAGAGAACTGAAGTGTGGGAATCATAGGGTTAGCTGAAGTTCCGGTGCCCAGTTGCCTTCCTTCCCTCCTTCCTTCCTTCCTTCCTTCCTTCCTTCCTTCCTTCCTTCCTTCCTTCCTTCCTTCCTTCCTTCCACTACTTTGACAAGAGATTACCTATGGGATGACTCAGCCCTAACAGGCCTAAGGGCCAACTGGCCCAAACTGGTAATGAAAGCATGTGCATAAGGTACTTCCTGAGAGCCAACCTGGGTCTGTCTAAGGGCCTTAGCAACAGCAGCAGAGCCATGATCTGAGATGACCTGGATCAATGAGAGGCAGCCATGTCACATCAGCACATGAATATTCATCAGACCTTCTCCCAGGGTGGGATGGAAGGTATTTAAGGCTTGCCTCTTCCTGAAGAAACCGAGCTTCTCGTTTTCAACCTGACTCCAGTGTCTTTGACTCTGTGGCCTACTCATGCCCTCCCCCAAAGGGAACCTCACAGGACCCTACAACAATCACCTTCCCAACCTGTTTTTTTAAGAAAAGAGGTCAAGCAGAGGGCTCTGCCTTCCTGTGTTCACTTCCTTCTCTCAAATAATTTCTGCATACCTTCCTTTCATCCCTTACTCCATTTCTCTTGCTTCCATAATTCTGAAAAGGTGCTTCCTAACTTCTTGTTTCTGGCAAATGTTATTGAATGTAGGTCCCCCTCCCTCTTTTGTTGGCTTAGATTGAGAAGAGGTAACTGGAGGACAACGGGTCTGTGGGTCTATTGTCTGCCTGCAAGTAAAGGGAGACAGAGGTAAAGACTCCAGTTCTGTAGAAAGAAGAGAAAGAATTGGAAGAGGATCTTCTAAAATCTAAAGCCCATTCATGACACTGTAAATTTCATTTAATACCCGGTATCTGGGATGGTACTGAATTTAAATTGTTTCCTTTTTGTGAAAATAGATTCTTTTCTCACATACTACATCCTGGTTACGGTTTGTCCTCCCTCTACTCGTCCCAGTTCCTTCCCACCTTCCCTTCCAGATCTAACTCCTTTCTGTCTCTCATTGGAAAGAAAATGGTAGTATAAGGGATAATTAAAATAAAATAAGAGAAAACAAAATGCATCAGAATTGGACAAAAACAAACAAACAGAAGGAAAAGAGTCCAAGAGAAGCCACAAGAAACAAAGATCTACTCATTCATACACTCAGAAATCCTATCAAAACACTGAACTGGAAGCCATAATATATATGTGAAGGAAGAAAGAGAGAATATGTGTGTGTGTGAGTGTGTATGTATGTAAGATCATTTTTTTTTAAATGGGAAAGCCCTAGCAAGATACTGTGAGACTAGAAACCTCCAAAGATCCTGTTGAGTTCCCTTTCTGTTGGCCATCTACTGCTGGGCATATAGCCTACCTTTAAAGGTCTAAAATCTAAAGCGTATTACTGGAACTGCAAATTTTGTCTAATGACTCACATTTTCTGGGATTGCCACTGTATAGCCATTAAAGGCACCTCCATTAGGACTTTTCTTTAAGTTAGATCTTGAAATTAGCTTACTAACTAATCAGTTGATGGGCTTTTCCATGTATCCTTAGGCCATGGAGGTATCCAAAACAACATCAGCTATTGCCATTGTTTATGATTATCCACCATAACTAAATGGTAAGACCCTATTGCTGAAGACACCACACACTGCAGAACACAGAGAAATCAATCTCAAACCAACCCATAAATTTCCTCCATGCTGACTAGCTCGCACAGGGCCAGAAGCTGCCATACAGGCTGCTGCAGGGTGAAAAATATAAATGCTCTTGCCCAGTATTGGATCCTACATGCTAAAATACCTTCCTGCCAGGCAAATGTGCTCACTAGTCCAACAGTGGTATGGCTTTTATGGGACAAGAAACCACTCTTCTAACTGGATTTAAGGCCTGATGTACAAAGAATTCCTGCCTGACACTGTAAACCTGTCTACACGTCCATGGCTGAAGAGATCATAGGCTCAAGGGTGGAACCTAATATTGCTATTTTTCTAATTATCATGTTACCAAACTGTCTTCTAAATGGTTATGTCTACATCACAAATGTGGACTTCTCCCAGCCTCAGTCAGAAAAGCTTCTATTTGCAGCAGAGATCAAACTCATCAAAATCCCAGCATACATGGAAAAGGAACCCAGGACTACCCCAAACTGGGGAGTTCTTGGCAGCTGATAACAGCTAAGAGAAGAAACCTTCTTTGGGAGTGTGGTCCTGGTAGGCTGCCCATGCTCTGCAGATGGTCGCTTGCTCAGGCACATATGGGCATCACTAGATGGACTTAGTTGGTGATTAAAGGGGAAAAGGAAGAAGAGGACAGGAAGTGGGGAGGTAGACATGTCAAGGAAGATATGGGGGAAATGAAGGGTTAACAAGATTTCACTGTAAACATACGAAATTCTCAAAGATTACATAAAAAGTAAAATCAAAAGCCAAGGAATCCTAAGAGCAACTGTAATATTTATCGGGTGTTTAGAGGGTGTTAGGCATTGTTCTAATTACATTTTGAATTTCAATTCACTCAATCCACAAAAAATCTTACAAGAAATACTGGATGCCCTATCAGCTTTCTAGTGAGGGTAAAAGTATCCTAAAACAGACAAAGGGAAGGTGTCAAGGTGAGATCAGTGCGAGGATAAAATGAGAAAACAAAAAGTACCTGACACTCCCTGGTGCAGAATAAGCATTGAAGAAATAATTACTGTAAAAAAATTATCAGACACATCTCCACATGGATAGATTACCTGCTTTCTAAATGTCTTCTTCCACATGAATGAATGTATAACTTCCTCCATTATTTAGGGGTCTTAGCCCCAACAGAGTGTACGGCAAGTCCCATGGTCCTCTCAGGACATTCCTCGAAGCTGTCCACATTATTTCCATCTTTTTTTTTCTTTGCTTTCCAGTGGAAGGCTGATTTTTCTTGAATTGTGATTTCTGTCTAATCTTCAGTGTCTTGGTAAGTTATTTCTTGTTTTACCAAAGACCTAACTTTTGAACTAAGAAACGGGAGAGAATCTTTGACTCTGCTACATATCCTTTTCCTCTAAAGCTTGGAGTATGACTCATGACCATCATACTTCAAGAGTGCTTCTTGATGGTGAACACTTTATTCATATATCGATCTAACAACAAGTATAAGAAAGAGACCAATGTGCATTTAGGAATTTATGAAGATTTGACAATAATCAGTAAAACTTAATTTTGGTATTTTTAGTAACAGGGGTCATTTTGAGTTAATATCTATGATGACTAATTCCATGTGTCACACTGGAAGGTGTTTTGGATAGGATTTGCATTTAAACCAGTGACCAAAAAATAAAACAAATTACCCTCAATAAAACTGGCAGACCTCATCCAATTAGTTGAAGGCTTAAATAAAACAAAAAGGTCTGTCTCCCTGAGCAACAGGACCTTCTTCAGAATATTGCCTAGAGACTTCATCTGCACCATTGTCTGCTCAGGGTGTTAAGCTATTGAAGACTTCAGGCAGGCCAGATTCATGATTCATGATCATGATCACATGACCCAATCAAACTCTTTTACACACACACACACACACACACACACACACACACACACACTCCTGATGAGTAGGTCTCATAATACTAATGGTTGAGACTTTACATCTTAGTGCTTCTCAAATGCTTCCTTTAGCACACTCCAGGGAGTGTCCGGTCTTTACTGTCTTCTTAGCTTTGTTCAGAGGCTTTAAAAACAAAAAGAAATGGAGATTCGTTTGATTTGCTGATTAATTCTACTGATGTGTGCATGACTCCTGCAATTCCATCTAACTTAATGTCAGCCAACCTTAGATTAAACAAAATCAAAGTACTCTTCAGAGTCCTTCATTATGATACCTAGTGAAACTGATTTTCTCATTGTTCATTAATCTTTTGCTTAATTTACTGAATATTGTTTAATGCCTTGTGTACAATTAAATTTCATAAAAAGAAAAACTTTTATTTAAATTAGTTGATAAGTATTCATTTCTAGGATGAGTGTTATCACATTTCCAAGAATGTGATAACAAACTGACTTTTATGATTCTTCTGTATTTTTCCAATGAATTGTGTCCAGTTTTAAGATCTAAAAGCATGGTTTGTTAGATGATAATTCACTTTAGGAAATATGTCAGAACTACTACATTATCTACACAGAAAGTTTATCTCATTCATTATTTCTGGACATATTTTCTATAAGCCATTAGATGTGGATTACACACCAGAGTGAGTACTGACAAGATACCAGAGAGAACTGGTTCCAGAGGCCACCTGGTCTACACAGTGAATTCCCAGACAGCCAGGGTTACATAGTGAAACCTTGTCTCAGAAAAGAAAACAAAACAGACCTTGTGTACAAACCCTTGCCTTTTCTTTCTGCACTTTCATACCCACATTCCTTTGGCTGCAAAACATAATCTCAAATATTATAAAGCTTTTCTGATTATAATTTTTATTGTTTTCACTTGATTTGGGTGCTTATATGTTTTACTGTCCATGTGTTGGTGTGCTTAGCTGGGAGGTGCTACAGCCACTGGAGATGTTTTACAATAATGGTGTTTGTATCATTTTTACATTTCCCAAAGGTGGAAGGGAGGGGAATCTGATTCTGAAATACTTTTGATTCTAAGCATTGAAAATAGAAGTTACGAAATTAGGAACAAGGAACTAGCTTAATTGATGAAATGCTTGCTATTGATAACACAGACCTGAGTTTGAGCCCCAGGACCCAAGTAAAAAGAAAAACACTAGGGGTAGGGGAGGTAGAGACAGGCAGATCCCTAGGATTCACTGACCAACCAGCCTAGCCAATTGGTGAGCTGGTCATGAGAGACCACGTCTCAAAAAACAAGGTAGATGGCTGCTGAGAAGCAAGAGTGAAGACTGACTTCTGGTCATCATACATACATGCATACACAGGCACATCCACATATACACCCCCCACAGGAATACCTACATACATACATATACCTAAAAATAAATAAGTAAATAAATAATGAATTTGTGAAATTGTTTCTAAAAAGTACATCAGCAGATTTGTTTATAAGTATCAGCATTTAGCTAGTCCTCACCAAGGACTCCTTATTCTCAGTATTGGCACCAAACCCAGACACTTAGCACATTCAAGATGCTCTACTGTGAAGCCACATTTCTAGCCTGCTCAAGAACTTTTCTAAAATGAATACACATAGCATTAGTTTTTAGAAAGCTTCCCAGATGAGTTTAACATACATTCAGGTTTGAGAACTAATTTAATCTCAAAGCTACATGTGGAATGACAGGATAATTATGAAGTGACTTTGGGAGTATGAAGTAGAGAAGACCATTTGTAAAAGGGATGGGATGTAGAAACTATGACCAGAAGTCAGATCAGAAAGTGATTCAAGTAACTTAAAATAGTCGGTGATCAAGAAAAGACTTTGGCAAAGTGCATAGAATTTTAAACTGTAAGATTTGATTTTGTCTCTGTAGTTCCAGGAAGTAAGCCATATTCTAGTTCAACAAATGTATACTAACTGCTCCATTAACTCAAAGATCTGAACCAGAGATTTTCAAATGTACACAGATTTAATTTTCATTTCATGTTCTTCTTACCATAGTATTATGAGGTAGGCATTATGTATGTTCTATAAATGAGGAAACTGAAACCTAATAGAAATAAAATGTTTGTTTGTTTGTTTAACCCAAGATCACAAATATTCAGAGCAAGGTTTTCCAGACACATTTATTGTCCTTTACATTATTCTCCTAAAAAAAAAAAAAAGCACAAAAAGTCAGCTCTGGGGGTGTAATGAGGAAAAGCAACCTCAGCCTTTAGGACTTACTTGGGAATGGCATGGACAGACATGAGATATAGTGGATTTTCCTTTATTGAGGGGATCAAACAAATGAACATAACTACTAGGAAAAACTATTGAAGAAGGATTTCAATGACAGGTAACATACCAAATTGCAGATATTTGAATATCTTCCAGCTTTGGAACCCTTAAATCCATGGCTTCAGTACATAAAAGTTACACAACAAATCAGGATACACCTAAGAAGAAAATATGTGGGTGAGCAACAGGAATTTTCTAGAGAGAGGACTCTGTAACCATGTGCTCCAGAAGTTACTTCCTACTTTGGAAAATGTCCCAAAGATGGCTTGGATTTGGAAAGGGCATTTCAGGAGAGACTGTTATCACAGAATCCAGAGGTCTATTTATGATACATCAAACAATTCTATGTAGAAGGCTTCCACAGAGACAAGAATAGGGTATAATAAGGGGGCCCCTGTGGTGATATTGTGTTCCCCAAGATATTGTGCACCCTAATAAACTTATCTGGGGTCAGAGAACAGAACAGCCACAATATTAAATATAGAGGTTAGACAGTGGTAGCACACGCCTTTAATCCTAGCATTCCAGAGGCAGAGATCCGCCTGGATCTCTGTGAGTTCAAGGTCACACTGGAAACAGCCAAGCATGGTGACTCACGCCTTTAATCCCAGGATGTAACGGCAGGAGGCAGAAAGGTATTTAAGGCATGAGGATGAGGAACTATGGCCTTGTTAAGCTTTTAGGCTTTTAGCAGCAGTTCAGCTGAGATTCACTTGGATGAGAATTCAAAGGCTTCCAGTCTGAGGAAACAGGATCAGGTGAGGAATTGGCAAGGTGAGGCAGCTGTGGCTTGTTCTGCTTCTCTGATCTTTCAGCGTTCACCCCAATACCTGTTTTTATTAACAAGACCTTCTAACAATTTGTGCTACAGGCCCCTGCAAGTGTTATGGCAGGCAGGGAAACAATCTTCCAAGAGGTGAGAATGAAAACTCGGTTTAGCAAACCAAACTAGTGGGAACTCATGAAATTTAGACCAACACTTGTGGAGCCTCCACGGGACTGGACTAGACCCTCTCCATAAGTGAGATAGTTGTGTAGCTTGATCTGTTTAAGAAGCCCCCTGACAGTAAGATCAGGATACATCCCTGGTGTGTGAGCTGGCGTTTTTGGAACCCACTACCTATGATGGGACACCTTGCACAGCCTTGAGGCAGGGGGAGGAGCTTGGACCTGCCTCTACTGAATGTACCAGGCTCTGCTTACTCCCTATGGGAGGCCTTACCTTCCTGTAGGAGGAAATGGGGAGAGGTGAGTTGGGGGTGAAGGCTGGAGGGGCAGGAGGAAGAAAGAGGGGATCTGTGATTGATATGTAAAATGAATAAAAAAAATTCTTAATGAAAAATAAAAATAAAACTTAGTTTAGAATGACTTAGGCTGGATCAAACTTTGGGAGTCTGATGCAGGCAGTTTATTGCCATCATATTTATAAACAGTACAAATTGGAAAAAAGTTTCCAGGTATAATACAATCTCTGGTGCACAAGGAGGCATAATTACATTGAAATTTAGCTCAAAGCACGCATCATTTCTTCCAAGAAGATGTGTTCTAGAAATAGGCCAGGAAAGCATCTGGCATGATCTCGGTCATGCAGATGACACAGAGGTCATTTGGACTATTAGCCATCTAGTCCCAGTTGTGAGAGCTTGGGGGAGCCCCTGGCTATACAAATAATGAAAGGGTCATTTAGACTATTAGCCACCTCTGGTCCTAGTTGTGGAAGCTTGATATGGCCTGGCCCGACAGATAATGCAGATCACCAGGCTGTTAACCACCTCCAATTCCTTGCCTTCTGAATGAAAGAACAGGTATTTCTTCTTTTCAGGAGACACTACTCTATGATTAACATTCCTGGTGTCCTTGGAGATGTGTGGGCAAAAGGACCTTTGTGGTCCCAACATTATAAGATTAGAAAAACAGGAATGGCCAGGGTGGCTCTGAGTGTTTTGTTTTTATTTTGTATATATGTGTATGTATGTATACATGCTTATGTGGGTACATATGTTTGTGTGCGTACATGTGTACATCTGTGTGGAGGCCAGAGGTCAACATTAGCTGTATTTTTTTCAATTGTTCTCCATCTTATTTTTGAGACAGGGTCCTGAAACTCCCTGACTAGGCTAGGCTGGCTATCTAGTGGGCCCCTGGGATCTGCCTCTCTCTACCTCCCCAGTACTGGGATTATAAATGTGCACCACATTGTCTGGAATTTTTATGAGTTTTATGAATGTATAGCATAAGTCACTTTTTTTGAAACTATATTTCTTAGAACAAATATAAAGTCTCTAGGAGACGTCCTCTGCAATAGTGAACAAGGGTATCAGAATGGTGAAATTGCTAGCAATTTCTTTATAGCTATTAAGATACAATTTTCTATCCCAATGAACTTACTCTACAAAAAGAAAGCAAAGACATTTTTTACTCATGAAGTCGGGAGAAGAACTAGCCTGACATCACACCACAACACGGGTTTCAAGAGAAACACTGCCAGGTTGGTGGGTTATGAAGGTGTAAACCAGAATTACTGGGGGAGAATGGTGGAAATAAAGGAAGTAAAGAACAGATAATAGCAAAGGAATGTCTCCTGTTAATCTGTGTGTCTGAGTAACATAAAAGAAAAGCAGAAATACCTAGCATGTATCCTTCCTTTTTATGGGGCCAGCAGCAAATCATTTTGACTCTTTAACATTACCCTATAATATTATTTTTATTACTGAGGGGTATGTGTGTGTTCTTTACATTTCATTTCTTTTTTATTTTATTTTTCTTTATTAAGAAATTTTCTACTCACTCCTCATGCTATCCACAGACACCCCTCCTCCTCCCATCCCCAGCCCTCTTTCCCAAGGCACCCCACATCTCCACATCCCCCAAATTGAGGTCTCCCGTGGGGAGTCAGCAGAGCCCAGCTCATTGAGCCTAGGCAGGTCCAAGCCCCTTCTCACTGCACCAAGGCTGTGCAAGGTGTCACACCACAGGTACCGGATTCCCAGAAGCCTGCCCATGCACCAGGGACAGATCTCAATCCCCCTGTCTGGGTGCCTCCAAACAGTTCAAGCCAAACAACCATCTTCCATATCCAGAGGGCCTAGTCCAGTCCCATGGGGGCTCCACAGCTACCAGTCCACAGTTCATGTGTTTCCACTAGTGTGGTCTGTCATCTCTGCACATCCTCCCATCATGATCTCGACGTCCCTCGCCTGCAGTATCTCTCCTCTCTCTCATCAATTGGATTCCCGGAACTCAGCCTGGTGCCTGGCTGTGGATCTCTGTATCTGCCTCCATCTGTCACTGGACAAAGGCTCCAAGATGACAGCTAGATTATTTGCTAGACTGGTCACCAGAGTAGACCGGTCCAGGCACCCTCTGGACCACTGCTAGCAGACCAAGGTGGGGTCAACCTTGTGGATTCCTAAGAGCCTCCCCAGCACCCTGCCTCTTCCTATTCCTATGATGTCCTTATCTATCATGGAATCTTCCTCCCTGCCCTCCCACTCTGTCCCTGTTCCAGTTTGACCCTCCCACTTCACTATGTTCTCATCCCCCACTGCTCGCCCTCTGCCACCCCCCACATACCCAGTCCACTCATGTAGATCTCATCTTCTTCTCCTTCACAGGGTCATCCATGTATCCCTCCTAGGGTCTTTTCCTGTTAGCTAGCCTCTCTGGAGTTGTGGGTTGCAGTCTGGCCATCCCTTCCCTCCCATTTAGTATCCACTTCTGAGTGAGTACATACTATGTTTGTTCTTCTGAGTCTGGGTTATCTCACTTAAGATGATATTTTCTAGATCCATCCATTTGCCTGCAAATTTCATGATATCATTGTTTTTTACTGCTGAGTAGTACTCCATTGTGTATATGTGCCATATTTTCTTTATCCATTCTTCAGTTGAGGGGCATCTAGTTTGTTTCCAGGTTCTTGCTATTACGAATAATGCTGATATGAACATAGTTGAGTATGTGTCCTTTATTTCTAAGGAAAATGTCTGTCTTCTTGTATACCCTAGAATACCATATACTAGATGACTTAAATGACAGATACTTACTGACTCACAGACTGGAGATTACAAGTCAGTTCAAAATGTCAGAGCCAGTTCATTCTGAGAGCTGTGCTGGAGAATCTAGTTGATGCCTCTCCCTAGCTCTGCCCATTTGCTGGAAGTGGTTGGCATTCCTTGGCTTATAATGGGCTCATGACTCCAGTGTCTCTGTTCACAGTCACATATGTTGTGCCAAGTGTGTATCTCTCCATTTATCCTTTTCATAGAGACACCAATTATATTTGATTAAAAGATCCATATGAATCTGGGGCTAAAATTACCATTAGAGGTTCATGTTGGAATATTACTCCATCTTAACAGTCACCGCCATGTTAGGATAGTTCAGTTGGCAACAGAAAGTACATGTGACAGGACTCAGAATTAGGATTGGTCTACAATTTCTGGCTTCCTTTTGTCTAGATTAAATTCTGTATTTACCTAGAAACAAATATCTCATAGGCTAGAATGTGTACTCACCTGAACACTTCCTGTTTCTACTCCATTCTATCTAAGTCTTACAATTTGTGCTCTGGAAAGAAAGGAAACAAAGGAAAAGTCAGAGCTACTTGTACTTTGGGATTCTTGGAAATCGTAAGAAGTGTCCCATACCATCACCTAATCATGCATTCATCTAGACTTTATCACTCATATCCAGTCTTCAGGAAAAATGGAAGTGACTGCAAGTTGACCTTACTTCTCTAGAGCCAACAATGAGTAACCTTAACAGGTATGCCTTTACAGGTATGTTTAAATTCAACCCTCACCAAGTCTATTCATGCAATACAGATGTGAAAACTGAGGCTTAGAGTTCCCACAGCCAGTGGGTGGGAAAGTTAGAATTTACACCTGATCTAGCTTCCTCACCGCCCTGAGATCTGAGGCTCCACCCTGCATCATGGCTGTACATCTTAGATGTAGTTCTAGGGCTTTATCTGATAGTGTAGACTGATCATGATGCATAAAGGGCACTCAAACAAATGTCACGTCCATACACAGAGTCTATCCAATGGGTCCCCCAAGGATCTATCATTGTCATCATGTTAATTGTTGCATGAGTGGGTCTGCTACAGAAGTAATCATGGCCCTGTCTTATTCCATCTCTCTTTCCATGAGATGAAGGCCCTGATCAGATATAGCTCCCCCCCCACACACACACACTTCCTGGTCAATCCTGGGATTCTGAGCCTTCACAACTGTGGTCAAGTAGATGTCTACTCTTTATAAATTGTCAGTTCTCAGGTCTTATGTTATAGCAACACAAACCAGACTAAGAAAAGTTCCTCATTTGTGTTGTCACAGAGGCCATGTAGTATGTAGGTTTTTGTCTCATCTCTCATCAAGATCTTTGCACAGATGGTTAGTCTGCAGGAGAGTTTAGATGCATGATATATAAATAAGTAAAATTCACAAATATTTTTCATTCTGATATAATTAATGCTTTAATGAAACCACTTAATGAAGTGCAACAGATAAAAGAACTTGTATCTCTATAACCTAATTATTCAAGGAGTAAACATCTGGAGCATTGAATAATGATGTCCTAGGGCCGAGCAGAAGGAAAAAAGACAAATGAGAGGGACATGTAAAGCCTAAAAATTCCAAACCACAGTGTAGCGGCCCCCCCCCCGCCGCCGCCACTGCCGCTGCCACCGCCTCTCTCTCTCTCATTCTTGAAGGAAGAAGCAGCAATAAAATTAAACAGGGAAAACACATGGGCCTGTCTCCTTGTTCATTTATTGGTTGCTGTTTTTTCATGACAATGTGTAATTAGACATGGTAGCCCTCAGAAAAAACATGGCTAATATAATAAGGCCTATCCTTTATCTTTTCAGTGATCCATTCCATTCCAAATTAATTCACTTGCCATCATTAAAGTATTAATATTGTCTTTTTTTAAAAAAAAAATCTTTGCTACTGAATGCCCTACAAAATAGTTTTCTGCTCTTTTCAGGATAGGAGAATAAAATGTCCTCACTTAAAAAATTCTCCTTTCCCATCCCTGACACTTCTTTATAGTCTCACAGTACCCATTCTTCCCTTTCATTATACCATTTACTGTCAGGCTTTATGCTCATAACCTCCCAAAGATGCATGAGTTGCCTTTAAGGTTTTTGTTTTAACCAAATAAAAAGTTTAGAACCATTGTGGAGTTTTGAAATAGAATATAGAATGAAAATTAAGCACAAAATGTCTTACTATAAAATTTTGTTCTTACAAAGGAGACAATCGCCCATTCTGTGATGTGTTCTTCTTTCCTCATTATATTATTTTGGATGGGCTATCTACAACTAGACTCAAGAAATAGCCTCTTTCTTGGGAAAGTGAATTTGTCCTTGAGCGGTAACCACTAAGCTCTTTTTATTACATACAAAGAAGGCTGAAGAACTCAATCTCCAATTTCTAATCATTTCTACCTCTTTATTCCCTCCTTCCTGGGTAACTGAAATAGGACTATCACCAAAGAAGAAACTACTCAAGAAGAAATTAAGTGTTCCTGAATTTTTTAGAAGCCTTATGAATAATAAATATATAAATCTCCATGCAATAAAATAATTGACAGCATTAAATCTTTACTATTCACCTTTTAAAATTATATTTACAAACTTTTCATTATTATTACATACAATGTATTTATAATTATGGCAGTAATTTCTAGGACTTTCAGGCTTTCCTGCAACAGGCAAAATCATGACTTACAAACTGTTTTTTGTTTTTTTGTTTTTGTTTTTTTTTTTTGTTTTTTGTTTTCGAGACAAGGTTTCTTGACAAGGAAAAAAAGCTTTGTGCCTTTTCTGGAACTCACTTTGTAGCCCAGGCTGGCCTTGAACTCACAGAGATCTGCCTGGTTCTGCCTCCTGAGTGCTGGGATCAAAGGCGTGCGCCACCACCGCCCAGCACAAACTATTAATATTAACAATATTGGAAGAAGTCCTTCCTCCTTTGAAGGGAAATGATATATTGTCATTTAATAAATAAACATCATTTTTTCAAATATAGAAAATATGTTACTAAAATAATAGCAATTTCCCTAAGTAGAAAATTTTTAAATGTCCATGATCACAGCTAGAAGACTCAGTCCATTCCAGAGTTTTCTGGTCCTTTAAGAGTCTTCTAGAATAAAGTATAAAAATAGACAATAGTCTACCAGGTAGGTTCATGGTATTGACAACATGAGGACAACTAACAGGACACTTCAATCCTGTCTTGGAAGGAAACATGGAAGGTTCATGTACGGGTGAAGAATCTGCCCACATATCATTCTTTCAATGCTGCATTATTACCATAAACATCTTTTATAGTAAATACTGATATATAAAAAGGAGACAGGACAATCTAACGATTTAGCTTTCATCTGTAATTCTAAGATAGTGTCCTGGCAAGGAAAGGGGCCTCAACTGGTAATCTCACCTCTGCATGCTGTTCCGGCATCTGCACAGCCTTAGCCATTAGCTCTAGAATTTCCTCCAGATAGATCAAAGCACTCCTGGTATCAAATCATAAGGAGCACTGCTCACATCAATGTGTTTCCTTCCCAAGATTATAGATATAGATATATCTCAAACTTACATAAAAGCAATACAGAAAAACAAAAGAAAAAGAAACACACCTGAAGGTATAGACAATATATTTCCCATCTTCAGACTTGTGTTGCTTAAACTGAGGTCAGGATTTCTACTTGGAAAACCTGTTTTAAAACAATCCATGGACAGGAAAGATGGCTCAGCTGTTAAGAGTGTATACTGCTCTTGCAGAGGTCCCAAGTTTGATTCAGGGGGACCTGTTGATTCTGGCCTCCAAGGACACTTGCATTCACATGCACATCCCGCCACAAAGCCACACACAGAGATGCATACTAAAATTAAAAAATAAATCTTTTTTAAAAAGCTTAATTCATTTTTACAGAGGCAAGTCTCCCAGACACCAATCTACCCACCTTATACCCATCCCTTTCCTCTCTCCTAAAGGAAAAAAAAAATCTATAGCCAGATTAGTAAGCTGAAAACATAGTTGGTCACGCTTAAAAATATAAAAGTTGAGGGCAGTGGTGGCACATGCCTTTAATCCCAGCACTCGGGAGGCAGAGGCAGGTGGATCTCTGTGAGTTCGAGGCCAGCCTGGTCTACCAAGTGAGTCCCAGGAAAGGCAAGGTGCAAAGCTACACAAAGAAACCCTGTCTCGAAAAAAACAAACAAAAAAAGTAAACAAAAAATATAAAAGTTGACTGCACATTTAAAATACATAATCTGTAGGGAAAAAATTCTCTCTTGTCATTCTTGTTTCTTAGGGCTAAATATAAATGAATCTGAATTATCCCCAAGGAAAGCAAGGCGCTGCCAGGCCTTAGCTATTAAAGGTATAGCTGCCCAGAGAACTCCAGCATACCAATAGATAGACTGGGGCTGGAAGGAACAGGTTTACATGAACACTTGTACAGTAAACAACTGTAGATTGGAGGTAATCCTCTGAGACACACTGGCCTAGGCTGTGTAGAGCAGATAAACTGCCCCCAGCTAACATCTCTTCACTCACCTCCCCCATTCCTGAAAACTGAGCTGTAGTGCAAGGTGGCAAGTACGCTGCAGGTCAAAAACTGATCCCTTTGGCTGGTCAGACCCAAGCATGTCTTCCATATGGACACTGAATCCATCAGTGGTTTTTATCTTTACCCACAACAACCAGAGGAAGTTGCTCTGGCTTACTTCCCTGTACCATCCTCAGACCACCACGGTACTCGAGGAACTTTTGGTGACCTGACAGCCCTATGTTAACAAGGGGTGTGGAGGAGAGAAGGGATCCATGATATAATTTGCCCCAGGTCCTGCACCAAAGGCTGCCTGCTTCCTAGAACTGATCATAAGAGGCACAATCAATAACACATTATCCAGACTTTTGAAACTCTTCAAGGGTCAACTAGCATAGGCTCTTGAATTTCACACTCGAGAAGTCGACTCAGTCTTGATTTTAGTTCAAAAGTTCCAGTAATGAGGAAAATACTTTCTTCTTTCTGAGGAAATTCACTAACGAATTGGCATTTCACATGTAATAACACTTAGGATAAGTCGAGAACTGAAGAGGAGAAAAGCCTTCTCCTTAATAATCAACCAGTGATCCCTGAAATACTCAGGCATTCATTCAATCAATACGCTTTCTTCCTCTTATCAGCTGAGAGACAAAATGCCATTTAAACATATGTGAGTGAAAAATGTTAATAGGATAAGTGGGAAACCAACAGAAGTATACTAAGATATGACTGTGCTGAATTTTAATTGGAAAACTTCTAATCCAGAAAATCAATAGGGAAAGCCGATGAAAAACACCAACAGCCCACGTATAACTGTGTATGTTTCTAGGAAGTTTCTCAAGAGACATTAATGTTTAATAAGAGGGTGGCCAAGGCCTTCTTAGTGTGTGTGGGGGGGGGAGGTGTTTGCTGTGCTCCCACCTCAGAGGGAGAGTCAGTTACTACACTTACTCCACAGAGGGAGAGTCAGTTACTACACTTACTCCACAGACATGGTGTTCCCTGCTGTGCTCAAGTACTGTCCCAGTCTAGAGATTCTGGAAACTCTGGGGAATGTGACAAAGTTCTTCCTCTCACAGAGTACACTTGTGAGTTGAGAAAACAACAACAAGAAGTAAATCAGACACTTCAACAGGTAACACTATGAAGAAAATAAATCGGGTCAATAGACAAACCTCAGAAGACAGATTTAGGGATGACCTGAAAGCCGGACTCATGTCAGGGCAAAAAGCTGTCAGGTGCTCTGCCAGGCCAAAGCTCGTGAAGTGATGGTAGATATTAAAAGAGATGGTAGATATAAATCCAGCTGGCAGAGATGGCAGATATTAAAGAAGCAGGCAGGACCAGATCCCAAGTCATCCCTTAGAGCTGGCAAAGACTGTACCTGTTATGGTATGAGAAGTACGGAACTGAGGAGAGTGGGCACAGAACAGGATCCAGAATCACTTACATATTTTTAGATGCAGACAATGCTTTCATGTCAGACAACAGGATACATCAGAAACATTAATAATATAAGAGCAAATAATCCAATCAGTGAATGGCCAACTGAATCAAACACAGACTTTTAAAATAAATACTTAAAATGGCCAATAAATGCTGTTGTAGAATATTATTTTAAGGTGTGTTACTTTTGTTTATGTTGCATTTGTTTAACTCTGTGAAGCTGTGTTACTGTGCCTGTGTAAAACACCTGATGGTCTAATAAAGAGCTGAACAGCCAATAGCAAGGCAGGAGAAAGGATAGGCAGGGCTGGCAGGCAGAGAGGATATATAGAAGGAGAACTCTGGAGGTGGGGGAAGTAGCCAGAGGAGGAGGACATTGGGGGCCAGACATCCAGCTACACAACTAGCAATGGAGTAAGAAAGAAAGAAAGAGAGAGAGAGAGAGAGAGAGAGAGAGAGAGAGAGAGAGAGAGAGAGAGAGAGAGAGAAAGAAAGAAAGAAAGAAAGAAAGAAAGAAAGAAAGAAAGAAAGAAAGAAAGAAAGAAAGAAAGAAAGAAAGAAAGAAAGAAAGAAAGGTATACAGATATAGAGAAAGGTAAAAGCCCAGAGGCAAAAGACAGATGGGTTAATTTAAGTTAAGAAAAGCTAGCTAGAAACAAGACAAGCTAAGACCAAGCATTTATAATTAAGAATAAGTCTCGCCGCGTGGCGGCGGCGGCGGCGGCGGCGGCGGCGGTGGCGCACGCCTTTAATCCCAGCACTCGGGAGGCAGAAGCAGGTGGATCTCTGTGAGTTCGAGGCCAGCCTGGGCTACCAAGTGAGTTCCAGGAAAGGCACAAAGCTACACAGAGAAACCCTGTCTCGAAAAACAAAAACAAAAACAAAAACAAAAAAGAATAAGTCTCTATGTGCCATTTATTTGGGAGCTGGGTGGCAGGCAAACAACCAAAAGCAAAACAACCAACTACAAAATGCATAAATAAATATTCAGCTTCTTTAACTACCAGGGAAATGCAAAACAAAATGGCATTGAGAGTCCATCTCACCCCAGTCAGAATGGCTACCATTGAGAAAACAAAATATACTGGAAAGCATGCAGGTGTAGGAAACCTTTAAATGTTGTAATGCTGTTGGTAGGAGTATAAGTTGATCCAGCCACAATGAAAATTGGTATGGAGATCCCTCAAGAAACTAAAACTAGAGCTAGCATATACTGCTACTATACCATGCCTGTGCATATACCTCAAGGAATCAAAGACAGCATAAAATAGAGATGCCCACATACCCATGTTAAATATGGCTTTGCTCATAACAGGCAAGACATAGACTCAGCCTAGGTGCCCACCAACACATGAATGGGTAAAGAAAATGTGATTTCTATACACAATGAAATATTTTTCAGCCAGTAAGAAGGAAAATGTGTTATTTTCTGGAAAATATGTGGATTTGGAGCCACCAACCTAAGTTAAGTAACCCAGACTCAAAAAGACAAATATATATCTTTCTAATATACAATATTTTGATACAGTTTATTATTTTACAATTTCACATAATTTATTTGGATCATATTCACCCCCTACTACTCTAACTAGCTCTCCCTCCACCAAGTTCCCAGCACCCCCAACTTCAATCCTCTTTTTTTTCATAAATAACCTAAGTTCAGTCTGTGCTATTCATACACTCTTGAGTGTGGGTCCATCCACGGGATCGTGGTAGACTTCCCCGAGACCACACCCTTAGGGAAACTGACTCTCCACTGATGTTTGCCTGAGGTTGGGATCACTCCATTAGTGTTTGTTCAGCCTGCTGTAATTCTGGGCAAGTGAGAGCTGCAGTAAAAACGTTTGAGCCTCGCCTTTCCCCCTCTCACCTACACCATGGACAGGCTGGCTTCCTACCTATTATCTATACCAGCAATTCTTTTTAAAAATTAACAAAATTAAAATTAGCAAAGATAAAATGTGAGATCCTCCATTACTGTTTTCTAAAAAAAAAATGCACACATGTACAAATGTCAAATATTATGTTCCCCAAGGTTATAGCTATTTTATAGTCATCTTCACAATTTGTTTATACATGGGATGTATAGGTATTCTATAAGATCTAGCCATCTCAGTGACTGATAGTTAATGGCACCAGATTTGTTCCGGCCTCCTGGTAAATCCCCAACATAAAATAGTAATGTATTTGTGTCCAAAGCAATTCATGTTATTAGTAGCATTCCCCAATACCAATGTCAGACTCAGTCTACCCAAAGTGAAGGCCTGCCTCTTGCATGAAAGCCACTTTGCCTGTTCTAACAAATCTACTGCAGTTCCCATGTCTCAGTAAAACTGACATAAGCCACTAAAGCTCTGGATCATCCCATCTCCACTACATACATATGGTCTAGGCACCACAGTTGCATCATAAAGATAAACTTCTTGCCCTTCAGGGATTGCTGACTGCCTTCTCACCTCCCTGCCCCCAAGTCACACTGCTATACTAAATCAATGTCCATGAGTCATTTCCTAAAGCCATCCCAAGTCTCCAAATTCATGCCAGCTAGAAGTGAGTTGTCAAACAGAGGAAGCCAACCTAATCCAGGCTTATAAAATATCATTAAGAAGCAGCATCCTCTACGCCCACACTGGGAGGCGCCAGCAGCTGCTGAACGGAGCTCACAAGAGACATTTCTAAGGACACAAAGACAGAGTCTATGACAGTAAATTCACTACACAAAAGTCCTTGCCAACCCTGTCTGTCAGGGTTTGCTATTTACTACAGACTGATGACATTTGGATGTTTTTAACTTTGTCTCTTTCCAAATGCAAGCACATTTCCTGCTTCTTCGTCATTGCATGGGATTGTGCTGGAAGTGTGGAACTTTTGTTTAAATTTATGTGTCACTGGAACTTGGGAGCATCAGGAGGCCTGATAGAAAGAAATGAATGGAGAGCTTGGCCTTTAAGAGAGTGAGAGGTATGTTATGACTGTACTCTAATTTCTGTACCATTGCTTGAAATAGCTATTATACTTCTTACGGTTTTTTTAATTTTTTAATTAATTAATTAATTAATTTGTTTTTTTCAAGACAGGGTTTCTCTTTGTAGCTTTGGAGCCTGTCCTGAATCTCACTTTCTAGACCAGGCTGGACTCGAACTCACAAAGATTCGCCTGGCTCTGCCTCCCAAGTGCTGGGATTAAAGGCGAGCGCTGCGGCCGCTGCGGCCACTGCGGCCGCCCGCCACCACCCGCAACTTTTTTTATTTTTAATGTTTGCCAACCCAAGAGGTATAAAGCTATATAACAATGCTAAATTGGCTTGCAATTTGTACCTGTTAAATGCATTGAAGTGTCTTAATATAGTTGCTGGTTATTTAGATATGCTCCTTTGTGATCTGTATATGCATATTATGGTTTTTTATTGAGTTTTGGGAGTTACTAAGCTATAAGATCTCTATATCTGTTTAGTCTTAACCCCTCAGCCTCTGCTTTGTTTGTTCCAAATCTAATGAGTATCTGCAGACTTGGCTCAGAGATTTCTTCCATCTTATAAATTTTTGTTGGTTATTTTCTCAGGTATGTCTTCTAAAAAATCTTATAACATTTTTATTATTATTATTATTATTATTATTATTATTGTTATTATTATTAATAGTTTCCCCCCATGAATTATATCTAAACTGTCTCATAGATATTTTTCTAGACTCCTTACCACTATATAAACCTTTTAACTGTAATTAATCTTGTGTGTATGATATGTAGGGATTCAGTTTTATGGCCCTACAGATGGACATTTGTGACAACACAAACTGTTGAATTATCCTTTTCCCTGTACTGACATATCTTGTAATATGTTACAGTCTCACATTTCCTGAACTATGGCTGGATGAACCATTTATCTATTCCTGTACCAGTTCAATATGGCTTGAGTCATGCCCACTTCACATTGTGTCTTGGTACCGGGAAATCTCTTCATTGCCCTTCTTTTAATTATGTGCTTTATTATTTAACAGGACTCAGTAGTCAAGAATACTTGCTGTTCTTACAGAGGACCTTACTTATTTATGTTTCATTTTCTTCCATTTGAGATTTGAGATCATCTTATCCAGTTCCAAAATCAAATTCAAGACGGTATACTAACTGGGATTGCATGAAATGTATAAATTGATTTGAGATTAGTTTTTTAATAATTAAAATCTTAAATATATTTATTTTAGGTTTATGTGTTTTGCCTGCATGTATGTATGTGCACCATCAGTGTTCAATGCCTTTGAAGTACAGGAGAAGGGTCTGAACTCATGGAACTGGAGTTAAAAATTGTTGTGAGCCAATATGGAGGTCCTGGGAACTGAACTCAGGTCCGCTGCAAGAACAGCAAGTGTTCTTTACCCCTGGGCCCTGTTAAGTTTCTTATCTGAGAATATAGTATGCATTTTAAATTACTCAACCTTGATTTTCTGATGCCTATAACATTCTCTGCATATAATATCTAGAAATTACCATACTTTTCTTCAAATAGGTTCTCATTTGTTAATTCTTTTAAATATAAATTTGGGCTGGAAAGATAGCTTAATGCTTAAGAGCAGTTACTGCTTTTCCAGATGACACAAGTTCGGTTCCCAGCATCCACATCACGTGATTCACAACTGCCCATAACTGCAGCTCCCAGGGCATCTGGCTCTCTCTTCTGACCCATGTGTGTGGGTACCTGTGTGTGTGCGCGCGCGCGCGCGCGTGTGTGCGCGCAGGTGCGTGCGTGCGCGCCCTTGCTCGCATGCATATACCTGCACATGCACACACACACTCAAATAAAATATTCATTTTGGAAAATATAATTATATATAAAATAATTAAAAATATACGAATATATATTTATAAAAATATATATCTTGTAAACCACCATTGTTCTGTTGTGTGGAAAGCAGCCCCCTGATAACATTGTACAAAGTTACTGTGATTTATATGATATATATCACATACAGCCATCTCTGCCATTTTGGCCACAGAAGACTGAACTAAATATCATCATGTATTCTAAAGCAGCCACAGTAAGCAGGACATTAAAAAGATCTAATCCTTTGAGCAGTTTGGAGTAAAGCTGTGTGCCCAAGACAAATGTACTGTATTGTGCACTAACACCAACGTAATTCACTCCTCTTGCTGAGGATGAAGTCATACGCACACAGAAGTGGGTCAGTAAAGCACTGAGTGATGAAGAGTCACTCTACCTCTCCATTCAACTCGTCTGCATACCCATCTTAAGAATGTTGGCTAGTTTCTTCTTCTTTGTCTCTGTGGATGGGTATTGACAAAGCTCTACTCACAAACCTTTGTTTTCTAATGAATGGCATTTCCAACATATTTTCCATATAATCACAAAAAACACCAGAGATATTCAGTATTTTAAAGCATTCACATATTTTTGTTTTGTTTTGTTCTAATAAGCCAATCTCTGACTAAGCCATAATCATCGTTCCTTTATTATAGGTAATGTAATTGAGCTTTAGAGAAGTAGAACAACTAACTCTTCCATGTCGGTGGATCTTAGGTAGAAGAGCCAGAATATAAGATGGTCTAGCTGGCTCTCGTGCTAGTTCCCTGGTCCCACAGCAGTGGCTCTCAAAGCATGGTCCCCAGACCAGCAGCAGCGAAGCATCACCCGAGACGGTGTTCAAAATGCAAATACTTGGGCCACATCCTCCAGGTCAAACCTTGACTAGGACCTAGCCATCTATCTTTTAACAAGCTTTCCTCACCAGGACGCTGATACCAGTTCAGATTTGAGAACCACTGCTTTATGCCATGGCCTCTATATAACCTTTAAAAACAAAGCAAAACAGTTTTGTGGGTAGACGAATGACTTCCTAAAGAAAGTGTGCTGGATGTTGAGCCTTAGGAGAGGAATCAGAGTAGATTTTGAAAGGATATTGTACTGCATGTGGTGGGCATGCCTGTCATTCCAGTTCTCAGAAAGCTGAGGGTTGAGAGATCAAGACCAGTCTAGGCTGTATAGCAAGACTGTCTCAAATGAACAACAGTGGGACGGGGGAGGGGGGCAATTCTAGCATTTCATTCTGTTTTCTCTATTGTACTACAACCTCTGAAAGAAACTGCTACTTGGTTCAGTACTTAAATAGTAGACAGACAGACTGACTGGATTTTGTTCAGCAAATTAATTTTTGATGGATAACATATGATGCCAGGATTTAAGTGAGACTGAACTTGGCATTTCTGTATTTTCTGTGCACAGCTTTCTTTTCTTTAGTGAATCTCCAAATTCTTAAAATCCTCAGTTGAAAATACTCATGCCTTTTCTCACATGGCTCTCAGCAGAAGCACCATGTGCTCCTGCATCACCGAAGACAGTGTGGACAATTACACTCATTATCTTTAGCAACAAATTTATTACTGCCTGAACAAACATAAGAGGGACTCCCCATTTAGTCCTGTTAAACTAAGACGTTTTAGGAAATGGATAAAAAAAATGAACTCAGACGAACAAGGAAACTAATGCATTTTGTTTTGTAAGAGATATGCTTATCCATTAAAATCAGAAGTAGGCACAAATTTAGTAAGTGGAAGGCTCTGAGTAGTATTCTCATTCTAATTCACATAATGCAGAAAAACTGCAGTTACTAATTCCTTCTATTAGAGATAATCCCAGTGGTGCAGAGGCCATAATGGAAATGTAATATATTTGTTTTCCATGGCAGAAATGCCCTGCTGTGATTCTGATGAACACTGCCTAGCTATATACCAATGCATATATGAGTATATAATTTTGAATGTATAGAGTTCTCCCAGAAAAAGTCCTATACACTTAAAAAATATATCTAAAGTGATTCTGGGAGATAAAAGATAATCAGGCAAAAGATCCCACTCCCCCAAAAGTAGAAAATAATTTGCATTTACCTGATGTCTAAGGACATTTCAACCAAACAAGAAGCAGATAAGGAATATTGTAATATAAATGCACATCATACACACACACGCACACACACACACACACACACACACAAAGAGAAAGAGAAGGTGTCACACATATGGAGGTCACAGGACAATTTGCAGAAGTCAGTTCTTTCTTACCACGCTGTGTGTCCTGGGTTCTGAATTCAGGCCTAGCAGCAAATGCCTTCGCCAACTGAGTCATCTCACTGGCCCTCACATCCGGCCTACCAGAACTACATGGTAAGAGCCTGTTGTCGAAGACACCACACTCTTTCATTACAAGACATAACTCAACCTGGGACTGATTAGGAAATTCTCCCCAAACTGACTAGAGTTCATAGCACTAGAAGGTGCCATGCAGGCTACTGGAAGAGAAAAGAAATCGGTGGTCTTAACCAGCCCTAGACCCTTCCTGATACAGTGTGCATTTGGTACAACAGTGACAAGACTATTTATGGGGTAACCAACTGCTCTCTTGATTGGCTTTGAGGTCTGCCCTGCAGGAGGAAATTCATGCCTGGTCCTGGAAACATGTTCAAAACACATTGCTTAAGAAGTCATCAGCCCAAGGTGAGAACCTCTAGATATTATTTTAGTAAAAGGTCGTGTGCATCAAATGGCCTTCTAAATGTTTATGTTTATGTCCATAGAGTTGGCTGCTCTCGACTTCAATCAGGAGGCTTCTTACTACAGTGAGGAGTGGTCAATGCAGAGACTAGTAAGTGTTCAAAGTGATGAGAATAAGCAAGTGTGGACATCCAGCTGCAGATGAAACATCTGACATCGGTACCTCCCCTCCACAAGGCTCAGAGTCCACCGAGGGAGGGGAGCAGGAAGAGTGTAAGAACTAGAGAATGGGGTGATGCTATGAAATGTCCTTCAGTGCATGGCAGGATGCTGTAAATATGACCTCACAGCAGCTGTGATGACCTGCACAAGACCACACCAGTTTAAAATACCAGCATGAAGACAGAGGGCTCCCAAGTCCCCACCTCTGACTGAGACGCTATTAACAGTTGACGGCTGCTAAGGGAGAGTCATTTTCCTTGGGGAGTGGTACTGGTAGGCTGCCCATGCTTCATTGGCATGTAGGTGTCCAAGAGCCTTGCTGCCACACGGGTCATGCTGATCTGAGTAGGCTGTGCTGCACACTGGTGCCATGGTGACACGTGGGACAGATCTGTGGTTGAGGCCCATGTCTGGGTCCATGGCCCTACTGCAGCCAGGGTCTAAGTTGATGTCCTTGGCTCCTGATACCACCAAAGGCTATGGGGATGTCTGGGGTCTGGCCTGCCACCTGAAGCCATGTTGGTGTCCAAGAGGCATGCTGCAGCTGTGCCATACTGATCTGAGTGGCCTGCTCTGCCACCCGGGGCCAGGATGACCCCTGGGCCTGGACTGCTATCCAAGGCCATGTCTGGGTTTATGGTCCCATCAAAGCTGGGGTCTATGTTAACGTTTTTTGGCCCATGTTGGACCAAAGGCAACACAGCAGCCCTGGATCTGGGCTACTACCTGTGGCCTTGTTGCTTTCTAAGAGCTGTGCTGCCACCAGAGCCACACTGATCTGAGTGGCCTATGCTGCCACCCAGGGCCATGATGTCATCCAGGCCCGTACTGCTGCCAAGGGCCATGTCTGGGTCCATGGTCCGCTGTAGCTTGGGGTCTGTGTTGATATCTGTGGCCAGGGGGATAGGAACCATGCATGATGAAATTGGAGGGCCATACTGAGCCGACCCCACCCTGCACTGGATAATGCAGCAAGAGAGCTGGTCCCAACCCTCACCATGGCATGGGACAGCTGGCCCTAATGACATTGGTGTAGAAAAGCTAGCTCTGCCCCTTGCCTGAGGAAGGCAGCCCCAGTGGCCCAGGCTGATCAGCTCAGCTGCTACCCAGACCTGAAGCTAGGCCTTGGGTTGACCTACCCTAACATCTGCCCCATCCATGTCCTGCTGGAGTGCAGAAGGGACTAGTCCTGTGAAATGACACCCCCAAGATCTCCACGACTGGGGCAGCTGTGCGATATCCAGGAGGAGTTTTGATGAAGGTCCAGTGATGTTGGTGTACCACAAACCAGAGGCCTTGAATCAGACCAATGATTCATTTGCAATGAGCATTTGCGCGTAAGGCTGATTGGACAAAAGGGTATGCTTCGTGACACACCACAGCTTCCAATGTCACTAAGATGGATGAATGAAGAAGTGTTAAAAGATGGAGGAGCGAGGTGCGTTTTTTGGTTGTTTTGATTAATTGGGGGGCATACTGCAGGAGTGATGTATATGGAGGGACTGGGAGGTGAGGGAGATTAGGGTACACAATGTGAAATTTCCAAAGATTCAATAAAGAATTATGTTTAAAAAAAGATATACAAACAAAATGTAAGTATTAATACCTATATAAATCTTCCTAGTAATTTGCTCAAACTAAAAAATAAGTATTTTGGTAGAAGAAAAGATAAATATTATATATCCTATAAGAATCATAGATCTTAATAATTGGAAAAACACTGATGAAGTATTTGTTTGTTCATTCATTTATATTCTTCATGCTGCTGCTCAGAGGTTTCAGTTGATTTGGATTCAGAGGACATATTTTTAGGCAATAAAATATACATCAATGTAGAGAATTAAAATCAAAGAGAAGATGACAAATTTATAAACAAAACAGAAATGCCTGAGTATTAGTTGTCACTTTCCAGCCTCCTTGTTATTAGGGGTCCCTGTGACATCATCTAGCCAGTGAATTCAGGGGGAAGTGATGTAAAGTATGTTCAAACTTGCCTGTCAGCATCTCATGCAAACTTTCATCTCTCTATTCTGCTCCTTCATGTTGGAGACTCCATATTCTAGATGGTAACAATCCAATCCAAGAATAAAGAATGCTGTCTGGCCTGTTTTTTAAAAAAAAAAAAAAGGAATGACAGAAGAAATATCTAGATTTACTTTGGTTTTTCTTTTTCTCCATTTGTTACATGCCCCAGAAAAAGACCTAGTATTAGGAATCATGCAAGCTCCTGAGGCCTAAGCCAAGATTCTTTTCTCTAGTCACAGATGAAGAAAGAGTCCTTCAAAGGGTAGGGGAAGCCTGGGTCTTTTCACTTCTGAACATGCCACAAATACTCAGTGATGTGACTTTCTGTAAGGGAGCTAAAATGTGAGTGCAGCCTTCTAGCCAGAAAACTGAGAGAAACAGAAATCGCAGCAGCTTGAGGAGGAGGCCCTTTACATCTGTGTACTTCTCTATGAGCCATCAGAGTGCTTAGGCTTACTCCTGAGATGTGTGTGCTCAAGACAGATGCGAGAGAATGGTGAAAGCTTTTGTGCTGAAGGACAGTGCAGACCACACCCAGGTAGCAGCCTGATGCTCAGTGGCTCACAGGGATGGATCCAGACAGCTATAAAGGTTCCAAAAGCTGGACCACTGGCATAGAGGCAGCCTCACCAGGTTAGCTGCCTGCTAAAATAACCACAGTGCTCACTAATTCTAGCAGATTTTTCCAAGACTCAGAGACTCTTAACACAGTACTCAGAATATTCAGGTGCTGTACTGAAAGTTCTTCCTATACGAAAATATCAAAATAAGTTTGATACTTAAGAGACAGCTATCACCAAATGCCAACCTAAGAGACAGCAATCACCAAATGCCAACCTTAAGAGACAGCTATCACCAAATGCCAACCTAAGAGACAGCAATCACCAAATGCTAACCTTAAGAGACAGCAATCACCAAATGCCAACCTTAAGAGACAGCAATCACCAAATGCCAACCTTAAGAGACAGCAATCACCAAATGCCAACCTAAGAGACAGCTATCACCAAATGCCAACCTAAGAGACAGCTATCACCAAATGCCAACCTAAGAGACAGCTATCACCAAATGCCAACCTAAGAGACAGCTATCACCAAATGCCAACCTAAGAGACAGCTATCACCAAATGCCAACCTAAGAGACAGCTATCACCAAATGCCAACCTAAGAGACAGCTATCACCAAATGCCAACCTAAGAGACAGCTATCACAAATGCCAACCTAAGAGACAGCTATCACCAAATGCCAACCTAAGAGACAGCTATCACCAAATGCCAACCTAAGAGACAGCTATCACCAAATGCCAACCTAAGAGACAGCTATCACCAAATGCCAACCTAAGAGACAGCTATCACCAAATGCCAACCTAAGAGACAGCTATCACCAAATGCCAACCTAAGAGACAGCTATCACCAAATGCCAACCTAAGAGACAGCTATCACCAAATGCCAACCAAAGAGATAGCTATCACCAAATGTCAACCTTAAGATGCCTGAGATGAATGATTAGACAGATACTTGAATACAGTTACTAAAGTCATTGCCAACAAATCTATTTGTGTACTTCAGATTCTGAGCTGCTATGATATACACTGCCTACCTCTGACCCAGGGGCCTCTAGAATCTAAGCAAACTTGTTACAAGCAAAATTCCTGACTTGACAGTTTAATAAATATCAAGAATTACAGAAGAAATAGTACTACAGCTCTTAATAGACACTTTAAAAAAATAAAGTAATGTTAATGACTCCATTCACTCAGTAATGTATTACAATTCTGTCTTTCATACACTTAACCAATGTAGTTTACTTCAGAAATGTAAGAATGCTATAAACACTGAAAATCAATCAATATAACTTACCACCTCACTAAAATAGAGGAAAAAATTATATACAGTGTTCTCAAAAAATAAAAAGGCATTTTAAAAAATTTGTGGAAAAATAAACTTCATTCATGAAAAGTTCTTTAAATTTTCCTTGAGGGCTATGTAAAGAATTTTAGAATGTGGTCTGGGGCTAGAGAAACGTCTTAGTGGTTAAGAGCACTCACTGCTCTTGTGGAGGACCTGGGTTTGCTTCCCATCATCCACATGGTGGCTCCTAACCTTCTGACAACTATAGGCCCTGTACACATATAGTGCACAAACCCATAAAATTAAAGAAATAAGGATTAAAATAAATAAGAATGTGATCTCCTATAAAGCTATAACTATGCAAATTTTCTGATTATAAATAAACATACCTACAGACTAAAAACCATGAGAGGACTAATTTATATTAGGAAAGCTCTGAACAAAAAGTTGAAACCAGGGAATCTGCTTGGGAAGCTCACACTCTATGACACAGGGAAGACAGTGACTAGAGACCAGACTCTGTTGCCTGGCAGGCTGAGATCCGTCCTGGGCCCAGCTTCTACCACCTTGTTAACTCTGTAATCTTGGCAATATAGAAAGGACCTTTTTTGGTGCCAGCTTATTAATTTGTAAGTGGAAATACAACAGTACCCACTGCACAGGTCTTCTGGGAGGATAAGGGAGCAGCAGATCCTTAGCACTTAAGCAGCTCCCGAGGAGAGCGGACTCTGCATAGAGGGAACCAATGGGCAGCATCATCTGTGTACTCTTTCACAGCTCCTCCCTGTCTCTCTCCTCTAACCACAGGGAGAATGAACTTCTCTCTGGTACAACAGGTGCTCATTCCACTCAGCCTTCCAAAACCACTGTGAAATAAGTACTGATAGCATCCTTATAAAAACTGAATTGACTTACTACACAGATCACCAATTAGGTAATTATTGTATCTTGTTTTGGTTTGTGAACTTCTCTGTCTTCTTGCATAACCTTTTCAACATCTAATCCCGAGTCACTACTCATTGATCTTATATGTTGACTCTCAAAGGAAAAATCTCATTTCCTGTACTTTACCTTTCCTCTGTCATCCACACATCTACCCATTCACTACTTTCCCTTAAAATACCTTATTTTATAGAGTGTGAGTCTAGAAGCTACCCTGGGTCCATCTACTTTGTCTAAGTAATAAACAAATCATGTGGCATATGCAGAAATGTGAGTAAATGGGGTGTTTACTACGTGTAGGAGTCATTGTGAGGGCAGATTCCAATGGCCCTTTCCCTTATTGAAAAAAGAAACAAGATATAAATGCACACAGGAGACTCTCCCTGCTGTTTGGAAGCAGTCATGGCTGTTTGGGAGTGTTTTCTTAGAAGTAAGTTGATCAATTTTTCTGTACTTGATGCCAATGGCTGTGTCAGCATGGCTGATTTGGAGACTAATTACATGATTTCATAGCTATTCTGGGAAAACATGAACATACTGGAAATAGAGTGGGGAGGGGTATGAGAGTGACTGAAAAAAATGGAGACAAGCCAGATTGTTAATGACTTCCACAGTGCTCAGCAAAACTATTTCCCATGGTCTCTGTTGATACACAAAATGAAAGCCCTCCAAATTATGGTTACTTAAGAAGTGACCATGATGTAATCTTTTTGTCCTTAAAAAAGAATTTAAATTCTATTTTAAAAAACAAATATTATTCAACAAACACTATAGTAATAAGATTTCACATTAGACTCTATTTAACTGGCCTGTAGAGGTTCTCACACAAGAATAAATTAGATAGGAAGAACAGTAATCTCGGGAAGGTCTTCAAAATCAAAAGGAAGAGGTACATGTGCTAACAGCAGATCTACTCAGGGACATTAAAGAACTCAGGACAATCATTTTAAGTGGCTCTTTCCTATACTAACAGTAATATACAGGTGACATCTAGTAGAACTATATTACATTCACCTTCTAAGATAATTTAATTGTTGAGTCCATTAACAATCATTTCATATTAGAAAGATACCAACTCAATTTGGCTTTAACAACAAAGATGTCCGTGTTATCAAAACCCCAATTCCTCCATCTATTCAGTCTGTCCTGCATAAAACAGGTTTCATTCTCAAATCTGTGTAAGTGCCTCCCCTACTGGTAACAGTAATATGGATACAATAAAACCAAATTTATGCTATATCTCAAGATCCAGAGGAGAACAGCTGTCTGTTCTGACATTTTCTCTACATTGCATTTTTTGTTACCTTTCTTTGGGCTGAGCAGGAGCCATTTTAAATATTATTATTCCAGTCTGGTTATACACCCCTATATGAAGTCATTGTGGTCATAAGAATGAGCTATGACTGGTTTAATCCAAGGCAGCCTGTATGCTCTGCAACAGACATGTGATGAGCTCAGTTCTGTGCTCAGCGACACTTCCCACCTTTATTATCAGACCACTGCATCTCCCCAAGTGGAGAGCTCCTCTTCAGAGCACTTTCAGAACATGCTCTCAAATGTCTCTGGCCAAGACCAAGGCAACCATATACATTAGCAGGAATGTTTGCTAGCTCAATTTCTATTTCCCAGGGATGCTTTCCTTCCTTTTGTGAATGGAAATCCCCCTCACAGCCTAAGCAGTAACTGGTAGAAATTTTTGTTCAGAATGATATTTTTTCAATATGCAGCAACCTTAAACAGCAGCATTCTTTTGGCAATTTTTTCTTTTGTCTAATTTCCCATGTGATGTCATAATAGCCTTGTTTTCTGCTTCTTTTGCCCTGTAGCAGAAGCAGGAAGATTATGAAAGTGAAAGTGACATACTAGATTAATCTGTTACAGACAAGACATGTGAAAGAACTGGGTTTACACCACATCATGGGCTGGAGAGAGATGTGAGGAGCTGCCCATTCTGCTTCCATCGTCATGGTATTGCCTTAAACTCTGAATCACTTGACTCTCAGCCTTCAAAGCTCACCAATGTGGTACACAGAGCACCCCACTGCATTTTACCAATGTTGTCACCTTCACCAAAACTGTCATATAAACTTCAACACATGTATATTGACTTACAAATGAAAGTTTGTATTGCCCTTGTCCCATGACCTACCCCTTCTTTACCTATAGGAGGGGAGGGAAGGAAGATGGAAAGATTTCACCATTCTTACAGCATCTAGACTTTGATGATTAATTTCATCTGTGACCCTACCCAGGCCATGGAGTCACCAAATTAAGCATTACTTCTAGGTATGTCTATAAGAGTGTTTTTGTAAGAAATTAATGTTTAATGAAACATTATTTTATGTATGTCTATGAAAGTGTTTTTGTAAGAAATTAACATTTCAACAAGAAGACACAGTAAACTAAAGCTCCTCCTCAGTATGAGCAGGCATCATTCATTCGTTTGTTTGAAAGAACTGGAATTTACACCATCTGTCCTGGTTCCAGTCCTTCCAACACAGACGGAATTGTACTACAGTTTTCTTTCTTGCAAATAGTAGACAATGGGACTTCTCAGCTCCCATCACCTCCAAAGTCAATTCTTCACTATAAATAAACAGACAAACACTCAGTGAGCCTGCTTCTATCTGGAGCCCCAACACTGCACTCAAAGTGACATAATGAAGCCAAGAAGAAAGATACAGTGAGGCACAAAAGTGGTCTTCCAAGGTGAATCAGCCTATCACAGGTTTAGTTGAATTAGTCTATTACAGGTTTATTTTAATTAGGTTAAAATTTACATTCTATATGGTGAATTTTTCAAATTTTACATGAGTATACTCACACAATCAATGCCTCAATTAAAGAATAAAGTATTCCCATACTGAAAATAAAATTACTATCTCCTTTCACTCTGTAGCAATCCTCAGACAGCCACTGTTATGATCTGTTACCAGTTTAAATTTGTGTACTCCAGCATCATATAAATGGATTCACAGAATGTTCATGTCTGAGTCAATCCTTTCAACATATTGATTTTGAAATATATTTGTGTGGTGGTAGACATCATTTTTTGCATGTTTATTTTAGGGACAGGGTTTGCTCACCCATGAATGCACATATGAAGGCCAGAGAATGATGTCAGGTGTCTCTTTCTGTCACTCTGCATTTATTTTTTGAGACAGGATTTCTCATTAAACATGGAGCCAACCAATTTGATTAAGTGGGCTCATCAGTGAGCCCCGAGGATCCATCTTTCTCCTCCCTCCCAAAGCTATAGTTTCTGATGTGTGTAGCCACACCTGGCTTTTATGTGGGTGGTGAAGATCAGAACTCAGGTCCTCAGGAAGGCATAGCTAACACTACCCACAGGGCCATCTCTTCAGCATGCACTGCACATATATTTTTCTAAATATAACCTATTCAGTCTGTATTTCTAAATATATACTTGGTCCACATAGTGTTACTTACATGTATGTTTTGAGAACTGGCCATTTGCCTCTGGACAATCAGCTGGCATGCTCTTCCCTGGAGAAGTCCACCTCATCTGCTCCCAGCTTTCTTCATTTGCTTACCTATCATTCTTTGAGTAGGATTGAGGCCACGTGGGCTTTTCCCTGTCCCTTTTGGTATATCTAATGGTGTTGTTTTTGTTCAGCTCACAGTTGGGCAGCCATGCTGGTGAGACAGCATGTCATTACAACCCTAATAGTGGCACACATACTATGTCAGGGACCAACAGCTCTTTAATTGGACTTAAGACTTGGTGAACAAGAGGGAAATCATGGCTAGGACTGGAAACCTAACTAGCTACTCCATGCTAGAGAAGTTATGCTTATTGGAAGAGAATCTACAATCACTAATTTACTAAACCAGAATAATCCCTAACAACAATCTATAAACAGATGTCCTTATACCCACAGATAAGTGTATTCTTCATTTTCATCAAGGAAACTTCTCCATGAAACAGACTAAGACTAATACATAGTGGGGGAGCCCAGTTCCAGTGGTTATATCTACAAAACACTCTCACATGTAGGCATCAGGGAACATTGTGGAAGAGGGATGGAAAGACTGTAAGAGCCAGAGAACCAGCAAATTGGCTGAGAGATTGTGTCTCCAGTTATTTGTGTCTAAATACCATCCTGCACTAAAAGGAAAACAGTTGTTTCTAGGAGAAATGGCTGATTCAAGGACGTCACAGAGAAAATACAATGTGAGCCTGGAGCAAGAGATTTGTTTGTTGAGGTAATTATTTTAGAAATAACATTTTAAAAGTTTTTTATAATCCATAAAAACACATGGGTCTAAAACTAAACATATAAGAAATCGGATAGTTATACAATCCCAATGACATTCCTCTATGAAAGTTATTAGTAACAGTGAGGGTAAAAAGTAACTTTACAGAACAAAAAATTGCAGACAGCACTTTCATAAAGTGTATTCAGTGAATATTATAAAAAGTATGACAAGCAGAATTCAGCAAAATGCTCATAGTCTCCTGCCCAAGGACCTGTTGATGTGTTAGCTAGGTGGCAAGGGGATTTTTATAGATGTGATTATGGATCTTAATAAGATGGGAGGGAGACTGTCCTGGTTGATCAGTGTGTTCAGGGCATCACAGGATCCTTAATCATGGAAGAAGAAACAGGAATTAGCAAAGATGTGAGTAAAGCAGTGATGGCAGTGAGGTGATTACTGGCACTGGAGACCATACATCAAGGAAGCTTTAAAAAGGAAGAAAACAGATTTGCCTAGAGTCTCCAGCAGGAATGTGCAGTACTGACATCTTGATTTATGCCCAATATACTCATTTAAGGCTTCTCATGTCTGTAGATGTGGGGTGAACATTAACATTGTTTTAATCACTAAATTTGTAATATATATATATATATTTGTAATATATATATATATTTGTAATATATATATATATATATGGCAGTGAGAGAAATGAGTGCAAAGGGATGCACCACCCACAAGGACAGAACACAAAGATCTCTGCCAAAGGCACAGCATCTAAATCTACTCAAGTGGAATGGCATTTTCCAAAACAATGTTTGTAATTCTCTTGTCAAGGATGTTAAGAGTCAAAGAACTCTTGCTTTATTGAAGTAGACTAAAAAGGTGTAACAATTAACATCTGTGATTTTGTACCAATTTTTTAAATAGAAGACATAAAAAATAATTAGTGAAGCCTGAATGAGATCTGAGATATGAATAGTAATGTGTCAATTAAAATTGAGTAGGAAAACATCACTGTAGGAAATGCGTGTCAGTATTCATGGGGGGAGGGGAAGTCAATCAGCAACTTAGTCTCAAATGAGTTGGGGAAAAGTTCATTATAATACACTGGCAACTCTTTTACAAGGTGATATTGATTCTATTTTGACTTTTAAGTGGAGAAAATCTATGTACATAAATTATTCTTAAGTCTCCAAAACTATATAGATTTGGAAAGTGACTTTAACTAAATTAATAAAGGTAAATAACTAGTGACACACATTAGTAGGTAAGGATAGGCAACTAGTTGTGTGGCAGAATGGAATATTAAATAACCATTAGAAATGTCTAGACTAGATTTTTACTAGATTTTAGATATTTCACTGCAGGAGATAATTCTATTATATTATATTGGATCATTTAAAATTGTCTGGCTCTTAATCTCAATTTTCAACTGTTTTGTTCTTCAAAGTTGAATTTAAATTGAGCTTCTGATTCTAGCCTCATTGTGTTGGTCAAAGCAGGCACATGGGGACCTTTGATCTCTATGGATGTCGCTCACCCAAATTCAGTTCTTCAGTGATGGTGGGAAACGCTGAGATGAGGGACAGCAAGTAAGGGAAGATGCTCCAGCTTAACTCCATGCTTTTCATAACACATTCCACTTTCTATTATTCTCCCCAAATGAAACCCCTTGAGTGGAGGATGAACATCAAATTGTACGGGGATTGTAGAAAAGTACAAAAGAAAGAACCATTGTATTTCTTTCCTAAAATGATAATGATTTTAGCCCAGCTGTTGTTCTATACATTTTATATACTATTAAAGGATGGGATGGGGAACTGGGAGAAGTAGAGGGAGAAGAAACTGTATTCAGGTTATATTGTATGAGAAAAGAATCTACATTTAATAAAAAGGGGAAAGCAATTTGCATTTTGACTTCACCAGTTTTATACAAAATGTGCCAGGGTTTCCACAGTATTCTCTGAATACAGCCTGCACAATTTTTGTCTTAATATCCTACTTTTTGTTCACAGCTCATCTAAGTGCTGACAGCTCAAACAAACAGCATATGCTCTTCATTCATTCTTCACTCAATTATTTGAGCAATTATTTATTAGTGACTGATTTGTCATTTGTGAGAAGACATTTTTATTCATGTGTTTAACTATCAAATCTCTCTTGAGAGGCCTATGTGGAGGTAGTGGACCTTCTTACAAGTACCCTTTTGGTTCACAGTACTGAGCTTTGACCTCCTCTTCCTCCCTCACCCCCCTTTCCCGTTTCACCATTCTCTACCTCTGCCAAATACTTTGCTACCACCTTTTATTGCATTATACTGCATTTCTGTTCATTCACAAAAATCATTTCACTTTCAAGTTTGTCTAAAATCATCCTTTTAGTTGTTATAATGGTTAAAATCTGTTTTCTCCCTGATGATACATTTAGCCTTGAAACATGCTATACCTGGCTAAGTTTCACCAATTCATGTTAAAAGAGCAAAGCCTTTTTCTATCATTACTCTTTAGTTGTCTTCATGCAACTTCCTTTATGCCTTATGTCACCTATTTCTTACACTTGTGCACCCTAGCTATATTAACTATGTATGAGAGCTCTATGTAAATGATCTCCATCACTTCTCTTCCTATGACATAATGAGAACTCAGGCTCTTCCTGAATAACAATAGTTTGGACCACTGTTAACTGATTACCAGATTTCACTTTCTTTTGTATTGTGTCCCCAATTGGTGATTTCATATGTGGCTACCAGTTACCCTGTGTGTTAACAATTATCATACACCATTTTCAATATTGTTCTGTTTTCCATCTAGTTCACTCCAGGTGATATACCATCCTTGAAACTCCTTTTTTTTTAAGTATTTTTTTATTAAGAAAATTTTTTATTCATTTTACACACCAATCAAAGATCCCCCTCTTTCCTCCTCCCACTCCCAAGCCTCCCCCCTCAACCTGCCCCCCCCACTCCCACCCACAAGAAGGCAAGGCCTCCCATGGGGAGGCACATTCAGTAGAGGCAAGTTCAGCCCCTTCCACCTGCCTCAAGGCTGCACAAAGTGTCCCATCACAGGTAGTGGGGCTCTACAAAGCCTGCTCATGCACCAGAGGTGGATTCTGATCCTATCTCCAGGGGGCCTCCCAAGCAGATCAAGCTACACAACTGTCTCACCATGCAAAGGGCCTAGGCCAGTCCCATGTAGGCTCCACAGCCATTGATCCAACTTTCATGAGTAACCTCTAGTTTGGTTTGGTCGTCCCTGCAGGTTTCCCCATAATGATCCTGATGCACTTGCTCATAGAATCCTTCTCTCTCTTTGACTGAACTCCTGGAGCTCTGTCTAGTGATTGGCTGTGGAACTCTGCATCTGCTTCCATCAGTCATTGGAGGAAAGTTCTGTGATGACAGTTAGGGTATTCATCAGTCTGATTTTTGGGGTAAGCCAGTTCAGTTCGGCACTTTCTCCACTATTGCTAGTAGCCCAGGCTGGGGTCATCCTTGGGGATTCCTGGCAACTTCCCTACCACCGGGTTTCTCTCTATCCCCATGATGTCTCTATCATGGTGTCTCTTTCATTGCATTTTCCCCTCCCTCCCTGTTCCAGCTCAACCATCCCGTTCCCTTATTTTCTCATCCCCTATTCCCTACCCTCCACTGCCCACCCCTCATCCCCAGTTTACTCATGGAGATCTCATGTATTTCCCCTTCCCAGGGTGGTCCATGTGTCCCTCTTTGAGTCTTCCCTGTTAGTTAGCTTCTCTGGAGTTGTGGGTTGTTGCCTGATTACCACTTATGAGTGGGTACATACCATGTCCTAAGGTTAACTGATCTCCCAGTTCTACCTATAAACTTTCTGGGAGAAAAATCTTAGGCCCTGAGAGACAGTGGAAGAGCACTTCAATCCATTTGCAGCCTACTAAATTCCAACACAGCCTTTCTTCAATGATTATTCTATCCCAAGATTTAGAGTATTTTTCTCACACATCACCCTGTAACAGTATTATCCTTTGACATCCATCCTGATTAATCTTATGGACTGATATATTGACCCCCCCCAAAAAAACTTCTCTTCATTTCTGCCCCCTTACCATATAATCATATTATAAAAGCATTCATCTAGTGGAGTATCTCCATTGATAAAATCTCTGGCTCTGAATTTCATCACACCACCCCTTCAATTCTCTCTATTTCATTCTTATTATATACCCCCACAGCATCTCATATTCCAATAGAACACTTAATTATAGATTATGAGGTAAAAAAAAAAAAAAACTTAAGATCATAGTATTGCTTAATTTTTACATCATGCTAAAACCTTCAAGGACAGAAACTACACGTTAATTTCCATTTTTATGTCTGCTTCTTTCTCATTGAAAGATAATTATCATATACTAGACAATCATAAATGTTAAGTGACTAAATGGACAATTCTGATTACTAAACGTTAGACAGTACTGATAAGTTTGTTATATGTTCTACACACACACACACACACACACACACACACACACACACACACACAATTTAGACAAATAGTGATTGAATGCAGATAGATCAGGGAAGAATAACCAGCAATATCTTCCTGAAAAAACGTTCCCTCTTTTCCCCTCCTCTTAAGATTATTTCAATATTTTAAGCACTATTTAAGCATTAGCACCTGGATGTCTTCCACGTAACCTATCTTATGATCAGAATTAATCAAAGGGAGCATTCGGAGAAGAGGCTGGCTTTAGTTGGGTGAGATACAGTGAGGTGAGTTAGCAAATTCAGGGGAAAATAAACAGAGCAGTGAGACCTGGTGGAGAAAAAAAAAACAAGAGAATATGAAAATCTGAAGGCAATTATTGTGTGTGTTTTTCATTTTGCAGCTATGCTAATATATTATATACCTGGAACAATTTAAGCAAGAAAACTAAATAATGTAGTATAAGACTAGAGCCTAATGTATGTAATAAATATATGTGAATTTGCACTGATATAAATAAATGAGTAAATTAATAAATTAGCAAGAATAAATAAATCTTCAGTGTAGAATAATTCCTAATAATGAATATAGATTCTCTACTCCCAAGGAGGAAAGTGTAGAGTAACTTACCACTTGTTAAATGGAGACTGACTAGAAACATGGCCTTTCCAAAGAGTGCAGAGAAGGGGAGAGGGGAAGAAACTTCACAGTAAAGAAATTTATCTAAAACTCCCTGGGCCAAGTGAGCAAGACTCACACCAATAAAGTTCATAAGTGGGAAGTTGTGTGGAGAGTATCTACATTTAATATGTGATGAAACTGGCCCTTTACCTCTGTAGTCTTCCTCCCCAAAAATCATAATCCAAATCTAATTATAAGAAGAGCCTCTGACAAATCCCAACAAAGCAGAAGCCTACAAAACATCTTGTTAGTATTCCTGAAAATAGTCAAAAGTCATCAAAAATATAGAAAGTCTAAGAAACGGTCACAGCCAAGAGCAGCCTACGTAGATGTGATAACTAAGTGTAATATGGGTCCTGGGTAGGATTCTAGAGTTGAAAGAGGTCATTATGTAAAAATCTAAAAACAAAAAATATCTAAACAAATGGACTTTTGCTGTTAATTCTGTCAGCAATGATTCACTAATTATGACAAACATAACCGTATTTTTAAGATGTTCAGAGTATGTGTTACCAGATGTGGGAGCTATGCCACCTTCTTCAGTTTTCTAAAATTGCACACTCTTCACGTGCATGTGTGTGTGTGTGTGTGTGTGTGTGTGTGTGTGTGTGTGTCTCGTGTGTGTGTGACATGCATGGGAGCGTGAAGGTATTTGTTCCCATACAAGAGCATGTGGAGGCCTGAGCAGGATGATGGATGTCGCCCTCTACTGCTTTCCCCTCCTTATAGCCTTGATCCAGGGTCCTTCCCTGGATCAGAAGCTCATCTTTTCAGGTAGGCTGGCCAGCCAGTGAGACCTCTGTGCATGAACAGTCATGCTTGGCTTTTTTCCTGGGTGCTGTGGACCGAAACTCGGGTCCTCAAGCAGAGCAAGTGCTCTTAACCACTAAGCAACCCCTAAAATCTCAAAATGTTCTAATTAAGTCTACTCATGGAAATGAACAACGCTGGGTCAGGATCTGTGGTTGATCTCCAAGTCTGTGTTCCATTTTGTTCATGAAATGGTAATGAATACCAATTAAAAGTCCACATTTCTTAGTATCTAAAAAACTTGGAAGTCTGAAAATATTGTTCCCTGATGATTTTCAAGTTTTCCTATAGAACAGTGAAGAAGGCTTTCTTCCAGTTCTTGTATGTGAACTTGGTCAATTAACTGCTAATGTAAAACCATTACAGATTTTTAAAAATACTTTTGCATGAAAACTGCCTTTCTGCTGGTTTTGGAATGTTGGTGCCATACAAACATAACGTACAGTGACACTATGAGGGAGCACTGAAGCACGCCAGTCACCAACCTATCAAGTACACACGTGACTGTGGCCATCCGATCCCAGTTATCTTCCAGGTGATCATAATAATGACTGGGGGGAATAAATGTTGGGTGTTTTGTTATCCAGTAAAGCTTCATTGTACACAGGTGTGCAACCATCAACCGAAGCATGAATAGTCTCTCAGGGCCTGCTTCACTGAAGAAAACTGACTCTCCCCAAACATTTAAAAGCAGCTTTAGTAATCTTCTGTACGTTGTCTCAGCAATAGCTCTTCAGAAAGGGGTAGGAGTTTATGATCCCATTCTCTTTTTTCCTTGAAAATACTTTGAACTTCTTAGATGTTCACTCATCAGATTTCTTTCTTTATGAGGTGCCTTTATACCCAAATTTCCTTTAAAAAAGTATCATTCATCTTCCATGCTTATAGCAAGTTGAACATAAATATAAAAAGGAGAGAAAGTTTGTTTTCCTTAATTTGAAAATTCTATTATTTATTTATTTATTTTTGGTTTTTCAAAACAGGGTTTCTCTGTGTAGTTTTGGTGCCTGTCCTGGATCTCACTCTGTAGACCAGGCTGGCCTCAAACTCACAGAGATCTGCCTGGCTCTGCCTCCCGAGTGCTGGGATTAAAGGTGTGTGCCACGCTGCCTGGCGAAAATTCTATTTTTAAGAGATGTGTTGCTAAGAGAGATTATCTGAAAGTCATTGCATTGATTGGAATAGAAACTCAGTTACAGATGCTCAAAATATGAAAATATAAACATAGAAACTTACTTCTGTCTCACAAAACAGGCAAGATATAATCATCCAGGGATGGTATGAGAACCCCATAGAGCTAGCCATTTTTTCCCTCTTCCTGGTGCCATTATCTATAAAGTACAAGATGGTTTACTATAGCCACATGCACATCACAGCCAGAAAGATGATGGAAAAGTGAATAGAGGGGCGGGCACATGGATTCCGGAGAAAATCATGTTGTGTTGCTGAGTTTTGCCGAAATCACACTGGTCACATTGGATTCACAGGGGGCTACAGAATATAATCAGTATCTGACACTCAAATAGTCTCTGACTATGGAAGGGAGTAGAATACAAGGATCAATAGAGTCATCACTCTACACAGTATGCCTGTCAGTCTGCTAAAATGCTAATACAAGGCAAGAAAATGAGCTGGCCTTGCTCTTAAGAGGTAGGAGAGAGAGCAGGATCAAGAAACAAACAAGACAAATAGTAGGAGGCAATGGCCCCCTTTGAAGAGTTTGAGTCTCTCTCTCTCTCTCTCTCTCTCTCTCTCTCTCTCTCTCTCTCTCTTCTCTCTCTCTCTCTCTCTCTCTCAACATTTTAATTGATTCTCTGGGAGTTTCACATGATGCACCCTGCTCACAATCCCTTCCCAGTCCTTTCACATCCCCACTCCCATTGCTCCTTTCCCCAAAAGCAGTAAAGGTTAAAAAAAAAAAAAAGGAAGTCCACTCTCTGTTATCTATACTCACTGGAGCATGGCATACTCAAATTCTAGTGGCCTGCCCCTTGAGATAGAACTGAGTACTTCCCCTCCCACACCTCCGCCAGAAGCCTTCAATCGTGGAGGGCTACTCTTGAGGATGTCCACCACACTTTTTAAGGGTTTTCTTCGGTGGCTGCCTGTCTAGGCTGTTACTTTGTAGGTGGGGGACTGTTGTAGGGTCTTCCATGTCTCTCTTTCTCAACTGTGTATCTGCAGTCATTGATAACATGGCAAAAATAGTCTCTTTGCTCTTCACAGTCAGCGGGAGCACGAGTCATGGGCCTCCACAGTTTCTGATGACAGCAAAGACCACGAACTTGTCCCTTGCTTGCAGCAGGACCATGGACCCAGGCAAGGCTCTCCAAGGCTGCATAGACCACGGACATAACATGGTCTCAGTTGGCAGTGCAGGCCACTCCCTTAAGCGTGGTCCCCAGTGGCAACACAGCCTACAGACATAGAAATGGCTTCGGTCTGCACCAGAGATCACGGACATCTATCTGCATGGCCCCTGGTGAAAACCCTGAGTAGGGATATCAACACAGACAACAGCTGCAGCAGGGCCTTGGACCCAGACAAGGCCCTCAGTGGCAGTGAGGACCCAAACCTCACGGTGGTCAGCCCCTGGCCACAGGCCTCCAAATGGCCCCAGGCTGCAGCACAGACCAGGGTCATTTGCTTGGCCCTAAGTAGAAACACGTGCCATAGACACCATCCTGACCCCACCAGGGCATGGCCAGGTGGGGCTCTGGTATTCACAGGCTTGGCTGGCTTGCCACCCCCTGGGGACCTGGGTGTGGGTGGAGCAGGTGCGCCCCCGCCCCAAGCCAGGGCATTGAGTTTCATTCTCTTATAAATTCATTGTAAATTCTTTCATAGGCAAAAAAGGAAAAAGGCTCAATTCTTCAGTTAAGACAGATTCATGCCTCAGTGCAAAATTTAGAGGGACAGATAGCTATGATCCCATCAAATCTTGAAAGCCAACAGAAAATTGTGGAAATCATCCAGTGCCTCTGGACTTTGGATTCAGGTATTAAGGAAATCTCAGCCAGGCGGTGGTGGCGAACGCCTTTAATCCCAGCACTCATGAGGCAGAGGCAGGTGGATCTTTGTGAGTTCGAGGCCAGCCTGGGCTACAGAGCGAGATCCAGGAAAGGTGCAAAGCTACACAGAGAAACCCTGTCTTGAAAAACCAAAAAAAAAAAAAAAAAGAAAAGAAAAAAAATCTGACATTGCTCTTACTAGATAAGAGATGTGAGGCACTGGCTGACACTGAATATCATCTAAATTCATAGCATTTAATCAAACAACAGCACTAAAAGCAAGATTCAATACAAATAAAATTTATAATTTCTTTAAAAAGTAGTATAGCATTCCAATTATACTTTTTATAATTTTTTTAGAATTTTTCATACAATATATTTAGATCATATTTTTCCTCTCCTACACATCCTCCCAAATCCTCCCCACTTCTGCCCACCCAACCTCATGTTCCTTCTCTCTCTCTCTCTCTCTCTCTCTCTCAAAAAAAAGCAAACAAAAACCAAAATGAGAAGAAAAAAAAAAACACCAAACAATAACAGAGAGCACACAAAATCCAATGGAGTGTGTTTTGTGCTGGTTGACTACTGTTGTGCACATGGCCTGCCCTGCAGTGTGGCTGAGATGCCCACTGTCACTCCACTGAAGAAAACTGATGAATTACCTCCCCCAGCAGTAAGAAGCATAATTGAAGGGAAAGTGGGCACAAAGTCCCAATTATACTTCTTACAATAACCATAAAGTCAACAATTTAAAAGCACGTTTAGTTAGGATTAACATTGTGTTAGTTTTAGCCACTGCAAATAGATATCAAGTATGACTCTCTTGACTGAAATGTAGAGTAAATGTAACCAGATTTTAAGAATGCTTCCAAAATTTCCTCACTACTGTATTTTGTATTCTGACCATGATTCATCAATGAGGAAAACAAAATGATTTGCTCAATTTCTATTCATTCCAAAAGAACCTGGACAGACTACAGTTTATCCTTTGAGAGAAAATTATACAACAGATGGACAACTATGCACTTCTGACATACTGAGACATGCCTAATTACAAAATAATTCATTGCCTCATTACCACTAGAAGCTCTCAAGGAGAAAGCTTAGCTAGACTCAAAGAAACAAACCAAGCTTGGTCAGAAAACTCTAGGTAAATCCCCCTATGATAGCAAAGTGATCTTTGTATGTAGGCCAGGCAATGCCATCCCCTTAGAAGCTCTGATTTAGACAAGCTGGTTCAGTCTTTACTAAGTGCATTGTAGAAGAGAAACTGAGAATGTATTGTCAACTATAAAACAAAACATCATTCTACCCTGTTTGAGCTCTTAATAACTGTTGTGGAATATTATTTTAACTAGGCAAATGTGTTGCATTTGTTTATGCTGTAGATTATTACTTTTGCTATATGAAAGTATATTACATTTGTTTGTGCTGCATTTGTTTACTTATATAAAAATGCATTACATTTGTTTCACCTTGCCTGCCTAGGGCACCTGATTGGTCTAATAAAAAGCTGAATGGCCAACAACTAGGCAGAAGAGGAACAGGCAGGGCTGGTGGGCAGAAAGAATAAGTAGGAGGAAAAATCTAAGTGTGTGTGTGTGTGTGTGTGTGTGTGTGTGTGTGTGTGTGTGAGAGAGAGAGGGGGGGGAGGGAGGGAGGGAGGGAGGGAGGGAGGGAGGGAGAGAGAGAGAGAGAGAGAGAGAGAGAGAGAGAGAGAGAGAGAGAGAGAAAGAGAGAGAGAGAGAGAGAGAAAATGAGGAAGAAAGAGAGAGACATGTGCCCGGGGCCAAAAGTCAGGCAGCCACCAGCCAGCCAGCCATGGAGACAGCAAGATAGTAAGATATATAGAAAGGTGAAAAGCGCTGAGGCAAAATATAGATAAAGACAAACAGATTAAAATAAGAGCTAAGATAAGGCTGAGCATTCAAAACTAACAATAAGTCTCCGTGTCATGATTTGGGAACTGACTGGTGGCCCAAAAGAAAAAGCCTGTTACAAATGACTTCATTCTTCTGCCTGGATATTCTCATAACTTACATCTACTAATTATTGGCATACAGACCAGGTTAACTTTGGGAGTACCTGACTTTTAGTGACATAATAAATACAGGTATAACTAGTGTGTTCCAAGTATTCATTTTCCGCACATACTGTGGCTTGCAGGAGCTTGAGTCAATTACATTGAAAATACATGTAATAATTTTAAGCCTGTCAGACACAACATTTACCATAACTCCTGGGAAGAGACTCAGTATCGCTAAATTATGCCTATGACCACTCTGATCTGGTCTCTGCACCCTTCGAAAGGTCTCAGGTAAATGCCCTTTGGGAATTCAGAAGCATTGATATGGTCTGGGATATTCTATATATTGCTTACCTTCTAAAACCACTAGTAATTCCCAGGTACACATTTCTTCCAACCTCCACTTCTATGATACAATGTTGAAAACTAGGATTCCCATACTGAGTCTAATTCCAGTGCAAAAAAAATGCATATATGAGGTGACAGATATGACATTTACCCTGACATGATTATTACATTATCCACACATCACAGTACACTCCATAAATATGTATAATTACTATATATCTATTTCCTGTAACTATTTCCAGTTCTACATATGATCGAGAACATGTGGTGATTGCCTTTCTGTGCCTTATTTCACTTAACATAATGATTTCCAGCTCCATCTATGTTGTCAAAATGACAAGATTTTACTTTGTTCCATGGATACTTGAGTGGTTTCTATTTCTTGGCTATCATGTACAGTGGTATAATAAATATGAGGGTAACAATGTCACTCTGACATGCTGATTACTTTTCCTGTACACCTGTAGTAGGACTGTTATTCTCATAACACATAACCTAATTTATATTACTATCAACAGTGTACAAGAATAAGAAATAAGATTCTGAAATTCTTTATCAAAATGTTCTCATAGTAAAGACAGGTAGTAACATGTGGTGATGTATTTTGTACCCTGATAAAATTTGCCTGAAGATGAGAGGACAGAACAAGCCACTAGATTAATATAGGTGCAGTCATAGGAAGATCAAATTGAACTCTAAAGAATATGCTAAATGAACAGAATGGGGTAATAAAGACCCCCGGAAATAGATTACATAATAATTTATTAACTTTGAATTTTCTCAATGCTAATGAGAAAGAAACAACAGCTGCAGAGAGACATTGGATAATAGAAAAAAAACTACAGAATTAAATCAGCCTATATACTTTAAAGATGTGCTCAGAATGGAAACCTGGGTATGTGTTATATTGGGGATAAGGTTTTGCTTTTGTTTGTACAGGAGAAAAAAGCTATGGATATCATCAAAATTGATAAAGGTTCTATTTAAACAAGAGAGACCTCTTAATTGGAAGAGGTGATAGTTCATCAACCAGCATGACCATTCAATTTAAACTAACTTAGACAACTAACAAATGCTTTTCATTTGATCAGATACAACTTGCCAAAAGGGAACCTCCCCAAAGTTAGGGTTGGGGAAGAATTTATTTTTGTCTTTCAGGACAATGAAGGCATCCAGCTAAGGAATTTGAAGAACAATGGACAAATGAGACATCTGAAGAAAAACGACAAATCATCCAGAAAAAAATGTCTCATGAATAAGATTTTCTGCAGTGAACCATGACCATGCCTAACAGTGACTTTGAAGTCTCCAAAAGAATGACAGCAGTGGTGGCACACACCTTTAATCCCAGTATCTGGGAAGCACACACACACCTTTAATCCCAGTATTTGGAAGGTTGAGACAGGAAGTGATGGCTGGGCGGAGAAAGGTATATAAGGCGTGGCAGTGGCTTGTTCCTTTGTCTCTCTGATCTTTCAGCATTTACCCCAGTATCTGGCTCTGGGATTTTTTATTAAAAGACCACTTAGATTTCATGCTACTGGAACACACTGCAGGAGTTAGTCATTCGATAGTATTCTATTACCATTACTATTTCAAACAACATAGTTATTCATAGTGTTGTGTTTGGAGCATTGTTGTATTATTAAATATGTTTCAATTGATTAGCAATGGTAAGGAGGAATGGGTTCCTTCTCAGAAGAGTCAAAAAGTTTAATCAAGATCAATAATGTTCCTAATAGAGAATGACACCACATGCAGTTCTTTGGCAAAGGAAAAGTAAGACTGAAGCATCATATGAAAAGAGGTTATGTAAAAAACAACTAGTAGGATTGGAACAGAGAAAGGAATTGCTCCTTATTTCAGGCAGTGCCTGTGAAAGCCTTTTATCCTTCTACACCAGGTTGAACCAACACAGAGAGAAAAGCTTTATATAAATATAACCTACATATAAAACATAAATAGATATTGGGGGAAAGTTAGCAATTTTTCCTACTGCCGAAGTCATATACTTCCTTACCGAGGCTTGCTAAAACATATTACTGCTACAATGTCTATAATTATAAAACACAATTATATATAATGTTATCCTCACGTCTAGACAGATGGCCCATTGAAACTCTGCATTCTAGTCCTGTTAGTGTAAGTCTCGCTCAATTCAACATCTACATAGTCTGTCTTCACTAGTCCTACCTACTTAAGATGCAATCAGTGTAAGGAAAGTATTATGCTTTGAAGTTTAATTTAACATGGTTATATTTAGAACAACACAGACACTCATGAATTATTACAGAAATATTAAAAACCAGATTGAGGGTTGCAGAGATGGCTTAGTTTCCCATTAGTACGAAGACATAAATTTTATTGTCACTATTATGTAAAAACAAAACAAAAATCAGGAAGTTAAGGCAGGAAACCTATAATTTTTATGTGAAGAAGACACAAACAGGAGGAACTTTGGGCTCACTGACAAGCCAGTCTAGTCAAATTGGTGAGTCCAGGTCCAATGAAGTCTGTCTCAAAAACCAAGTAGAGAATTATTGAGGAACACACTTGACCTCTGGCCTTCCCATGCACCCACCTGCACCAGCCATGTGCTTGCACACGTGCATGCGCACATCAAACACAACAGTTCTCTTGTCCTATAACTGATGTTCTGTGTAAAGACAAAGGATCTCTAACCCTCAGAGCACTTGATATTTACCAGACACTGCTCACAACGCATTGACTAAGCAAGAGCAATGGACACTGGCGAACTTTCCTAGTATTTGCAGTTTGGCTTAATGTCATAGCAAGTGATTTAATTCATATATTGTCATTATTTTTCATTGTTAATCATGAAAGAGTTCATGGATAGTAGTTAGTCACATAGTAAACTGACACCTTAACCACAAGATTTTGCATGGTGTGAGCTAGATATGCCATGATGTGAGCTGCTTCCCTAGAATACAGATTCTGTGAAGGCAGAAATATTCTCTCTCTTGATTGGAACCACGTTCTCTGTGTCTAAAATAGTGCTCACCACAAAGTAGGTTCTCAGGAATATCTTCTGAATAAAATGAGTAAACGTATCATAAATGTGCAAACTCATGGAAGTGGTGAAGCATTTGTTTCTTCTCTTCTGCTGCACATTCAGCGAAGAAAACTGGATGCACACTGACTGAAAGAAATGAGCATTAATCTACAATACATCTTTAAATGCTAGAAAGCTTTGCCACATCTGAATTCAAAGCATAATCCCTACTCCTGAGGTTTTATTATTAAGTTTGGACCTGAGTTCTTGCCTTCGATCTGCTATATCATATCATTAGCAATTCAAGCTCAAATTTCCGTCTACTGGTAAAGCTGCTGCTCTGAAAAGAAAATCTCGCTGAATGATAGAGACACCTGCTGGTTAAATGATATGCTTTAAAATGTTGCATCTATATCAACAAGAATTGAGCAGCAGACTTAGACTAACACTAAATGTGACAGTGTTAAAACTGACCTCCTTCCACTGAAGAATAATAAATGCCAGCAGCTCTTTTCTTTTTTAATTGCCCATGAAGTGATACTCTGAAAAAAGACTGCATGCTCCTGCAGACAGAAGCCACTGCAAAGAATATTTAGCCTCTAATTCTTTTGGTTAAAGTAAATTGATGATTTTTTGGTATCAATGAACATTTAAGAATCTACAAAGCTGAGATACTGTGCCATATGCTGGCAAATTAAAGCTCTGACATGGTAGCGGTGGGTGATGGATCATCTTGGCTTTGTCTGGGCATGTGTTTAGCTCTAGTCTTAGGCGGGAATACTGTTCAAAGTCTTTAAAAAGAAGGAAGGTCTGCAACATCTAATAACATGAATAAACTTTCCAGATGTGATGCAAAATGAAACACCGGTCACAGAAACAAACACATTATTCTACTTAAATGAGGTATCTAAAATAGTCAAATTTGTAGAATCAAAGATTCACGAAATCAAAGAGCAGAATGGTGGTTAGCAGGGAATGAGGGGAGGAGGAAATGGGAATTATTTATTAATGGGTATAAAATCCCAAGACAGATGACTAAGCTCCAGAGACTTTCTGTACAAGGTTTGTACACACATCATATATATATAAGCTTCACACACTTAGAATTTAGTAAGGGAAATAACTACTGAAAAGTCAAGTAACAGAGCTGGAGAAATGGTTCAGCAGTTATGAGAACTGGCTGCTCTTCCAGAGGTCCTGAGTTCAGTTCCCAGCAACCCAACAACCATCTCTAGTGGGATCTGATGCCTTCTTCTGACATAAAGCTGTACATGCAGTTAGAGCACTCATACATAAAAATCAATAAATAAATCTTAAAAGTCAGTTAACATCTGAACATGACTTGGTCTACCACTTGTCTGAGCTGTGATCTTGCTATTTTATGCTATATAGGACAGTCACTTCCTACAAATATGTTCTTTATTGCAGTCATCTGGACAAACACCTTCACCTCCCAAACCCTGCTATGACGTTTGTGCTCGCTTTTCTAGGCTCTGCTTAAATATTTTCTCAGCAAGGCCTGCTGTGAGCTCTCTGTGTAAAGTCCACTTTCATAGCATCCCTGCTCTGATCCTCACTGGACAGAAGTGTGTGAAACCTCAGACCTCCACTCCCCTGACAACAACTGGAATTTTCTTTTGCTAATATTCCAATCAGTCTTAACAATGACCTACTGTAAAAGAAAAGGAACCGACAAGGGTACAGAGAGATGATGTCTGGGTTGAAGGATTAAGTTAAGCAGTGTAGAAATGAGACACAGACAGGAAGTGGACTTTGAGAAAAGGAGTTCTGAGCTGGAATTACAGCCCACAGGAAAGCCTTCAGGGAGAACATGACATAAGGTTGGAACAGGAGTGAGGTGCAGACTGAATAGAACAGATCCCTTATTCCTCCACTAGCATTAGGGTCCCTATCAGCTCTCCCAAAGTTTTAGAAAGCCAAGGCTATTTTAACAGAATTCATACACTGCATGGAGAGAAAAATTACATAGTATTTTTCTTTTACTTTGAAAAAATGTCTTTTTTCTAAAGCATACCAACTACTTCCATGTTTGGGTACAGAATCAACACCTTAGTATTTCAAATACTTTTATATGAATACATTAACTTTTCAAAAAAGGAAATTAATTGTAGCTGAGCATGAGGATGCATGCCTGTAATACTGGCAATCAGAGGACTGGGGCAAGAGGATTATGAGTTTAAGTGCTGCCTAGGGTCTGCAGCAAGACCCTGACTCAAAATAATGAAAGGTGGTGGGAGATAATGAAGGGAAAGGGAAATAAAGAGGGAGGGAAGAAATTTCATTACTACTGAATCTATGATGAAGTTTGTGAGTCTGATAAAAACATAGAGCCTAACACAGGAAATCACAGCTAGCAATACAGCAGATACCATTAATATGATGTACATGTTTTTATGCCATAACTTCTCTTATAGAAGATATTTCTCAAGTATATTTTTTCTACAAGACATTTAAATCTCAATTACTTAAGTTCAAGTGTATTTAAATTTTCGTGCATAATCTAAATACACACTGACTAAGAAGAGAAGTAGGTGTAACTACAGACAGATATTCCGGGATTCAAATCACATTCCAGACAATCTTTATAATAATTATTCAGGTTAAGGGTGTAGAGGTGTTACTGCGATAATAGATTTACATTTTAAATATCAATATTATGACTTCTTTGTTTTGTCATGCTTCCTTAGTCAAAACTCCCAATTCAAGGCACTTGGTAAAAACTAGAACTTGCCTTCCCAACAGCAGGTAATAGAAATACCAATCTTCTCTCAGTTTTCTGTCTTCCATATTCTTTATCTACTTTATCTGATGGTAATGAGTAAGACCCCTATCAGAAGGATCCTAGTCATAGGCCCATAAGAAAATAATACCACACAAAGAAGCAAAAATAAGCTAAACCTACAAGCCTTGCTACATTTTCTCACTCAGGGTTTTAGTGTTAGATCATGTCCTTTTGTATGATCACACCTACACATGATGTCTATGCTTCGACCACACATTTGCAGCATGGCCTCCATAAAGCCAGGGCAGGGAGTCACAGAGCTTCTGTATAGGTGAACATGTGTACAGCCTTGGAATGTGGCACATCTAAAGATGGCATGGAAGCTCTGCACCCCCTCCTCCATAATTCTCCCTCCATATCTTATTTGTCAGCAGAGTGCAAGCTTACCTAAGATTTTGTGGAGGAGAATGAGCTGCAAGTCTGCAATGTAAATGTGACGACTTTATGGCTTAGTGAAGAGAATCATACACACACACATACACACACACATTTTTGAAAACTGTTGTTAGGTACCATGTTCTCATAAATGTGTCAATTATTATTTAGATGTAATTATTATTTCATGAGAACTGCTTTGGGTCATTTTATTGTTTTTCTAGTTCAGGGCTTTCTTAGTTTCTATTTTTAATGCTTACTAGTCATGTCGGGCTTCCTAAGTAAGGTGTGCTATCTACATTGTTCTAGACAGAAGATTTTATCTCCAAAATTCCAAAGTAAATGAAACCTAGAGACTTAATATTATTAAACAATACAGACAGTATTTACTCTCAAGTCTGACTCAATAATCACTATGATATAAAAATTACTTATATACTCATAAAAGTTGAAAATGAAAGAATTCCAGTAAGACAAAGAGTACCACAGGCCAGTGATAAAAATATCAACATATTAATATACTGCTTCAAATTGATTTCTGAAAACGACCTCACACATCAACCTTCCAGTTAGCTAAAGAATCTGAAAACCAGATGTGTGTGTGTGTGTGTGTGTGTGTGTGTGTGTGTGTGTGTGTGTGTGCAAATCATGATGAAACTCTTGCCAACGTATATTTTGGAGCTACAGCAAGGTGATTCAAAGCACAGGCTCCTGAGCTAAGGCTACATTTCTGATTCCACCACTTGCTTGTGTAACTTGGACACATTCTATAACTTCAATTTGGTCCCTGGGTAAAATGTGATTCACTTGTAGTAACTACAATGAAGTATTTGGCATCTGTGAACATTAAATGAGTTTAATGCATATATATGACACACAGAGAATGATGACTTACATTATTCAAATCCAGGGGGTTATTTAGCCCTTTCTTACCAATTTTTTTTTAACAAAGACTTTTTTATATTCACCACAAAATTGATCAGGAAGTACAGAGAATTCCTACAAACCCTATGGCTTCACACACACACACACAAAAAAAAAAAAATCAAGAGTAAGCATTTGCTATAATGGATGGGCCTACATTGACACACCATTAACACAGAAAGTATATGGTTTATGTTAGAATTCATAGGGACTATTATATTTATCAACCTGTGGGGTTTTTTTTTGTTTTGTTTTTTTTTTGGTTTTTTGTTTTTTTTTGTTTTTCGAGACAGGGTTTCTGTGTAGCTTTGCGCCTTTTCCTGGAACTCACTTGGTAGCCCACGCTGGCCTTGAACTCACAGAGATCCGCCTGGCTCTGCCTCCCAGTGCCGGGATTAAAGGCGTGCGCCACCACCGCCCGGCAACCTGTGGGTTTTGCTACATCTATAAAGGCACATTTCTTTCAGTCCCACAGAGTCTTTGATGCTATTGGAACCCCTGCACGATAGTCTTTTCCCCCCACCCCTGGTGACACTAATCTTGCTGTCTCCAAAGTTTTGCCCTTTACAGAATATCACTGTGGTGGATGAATGAGAGTGGCCCCTGTAGGCTCACGTATTTGAATGCCTGGTCCCCAGTTGGTGAATTATTTGGAAAGGGTTAGGTGTGGCCTTATTAGAGATGGTGTGTCACTGGGGGCAAGCTTTAAGTTTCAAAAGCCCATGACATAACTAATTGGCCCTCTGCCTTCAACTTGTAGATAGGATGTAAGTTCTGAGCTATTGCTCCAAGTGCCTGCCTACCTGCTGCCATGTTCCCCTCCATGATTATGGATTCATCCTTTAAAACTGTAAGAAAGCCTCCAATTTTTTTTTTATATAAGTTGCCTTGTGTAGCAGGAATCTTAAATGGTCTTATTAATAAAATCAAACCCAGTGCCAGTTACTGGGGTGAATGCTGGAAGATCAGAGAAGCAGAACAAGCCACAGCCAATCACACCTTGCTAGTTCCTCAGCTGATCCTGTTTCCTCAGACTGGAAGCCTCTCAGTCCTCATCCAGAATGGGTCTCAGCTGAACTGTTGCTCAGAGCCTAAAAACTTAACCAGGCCAAAAGCTTCTAGTTTCTGGTCCTCACGCCTTATATACCTTTCTGCTTTCTGCCATCACTCCCTGGGATTAAAGGCATGAATCACCATGCTTGGCTGTTTCCAATGTGGCCTTGAACTCACAGAGATCCAGAGGGATTTCTGCCTCTGGAATGCTAGGATTAAAGGCGTGTGCTACCACTGCCTATCCTCTATATTTAATATTGTGGCTGTTCTCTTCTCTGACCCCAGATAAGTTTATTAGCATGCACAATATTTTGGGGAACACAATACCCACCACAGCCTTGGCCATGGTGTCTCTTCACAGCAATAGAAAAGCAAGACAATCACAATGGCACAGTTTTACCAGGCATAGCTTTTTGGATGGTCTTCTTCATGAATTAATATATATTTTGATTCTTCCCTACTTTAGCACCAAATATAATTCCATTCATTATATGAGGCTGGGCAGTGGTGGTGCATGCCTTAATCTCAGCACTTGTGAGGTAGAGGCAGGCGGCTATCTGTGGGTTCGAGGCCAGCCTGGTCTACAAAGCAAGTTCCAGGACAGCCAGAGCTACACAAAGAAACTGTGTCTCAAAAAATGAAAAAACAACAAAAATTCCGTTGTATGAACACACCTCATTGTTTAGCCACTCACCTTAGCATTTCTCCACCTTTGAGGCATGACCCTATTTTGGGGAGGTCACATATCAGATTTCCTGCATGTTAGATTATTCATAATTACAGTTATGAAGTAGCAAAGAAATAATTTTATGACTGGGGTCACCACGACATGAGGAACTGTATTAAAGGGTCGCAGCATCAGGAAGGTTGAGAACTACTGATTTAGCTGCTGAAACACGACTTGGTTGAATTCTAGGTTTTGTCAACTCTGAATAAAGCTGCTGTAAATATAGAGTACAGGTTTTTTGTGTACTTAAGTTTACAATTCATTTGGGCAGAGAACAGGAAAGGATGCTTTTATCATATGAGAATGTTATTTTGTTAAAAAAAAAAAAAAAGTGCTAGCCTGTCTTCCAAAGAGGCCGGACCACTTTGTATTACCGACAGCAGTGAGTGAGCTTCTTTCTGTTCCCACAGCCTTGATGGTAGTTGCTGTTGTGTTTTTGCTTTGGGCCTTGCTAACAGGTGTGTTGTGGTTATCCCATCACTTTTTTATTCTCTTTAATTTTGTGAAATGTGCGAGAAAATAATGCTTCCTAAGGGTAAAAGCTACATACATTTAATTAAAAACCTAAGGATATACTATATTTCCTCATCAAATGACAATTTCCAGTGTGGTTTATTAGAGGAAATCACTAAATTTTAGTAACCTCATCAGTAACTTCCAACTCACTGTTACAAGTTTCCCCAAAGTCCTTCAACGTGAGAATATTGGTGAAAGCCAATGGTTTTTCCTATTTATGAGAATTTCATGTATTTTTATATATCTTGTCATTTTTCTTGTCCCCCCCAACTCCTCCCAGATCCTTTACTTTCCTTACCCACCAATCTCATGCTCTTTCTCTCCCTTAAAAAGAAAAAACTCACTAAAAAACATGGAGTCCAAATTGTGCTGGCCATCTACTCCTGTGAACCAGGCCTGCCGTAGAGTATGGCTGATACAGCCAATTTCACGTCCCTAAAGGAACCGATTTTCCCTTTCCCAAGAGCTATCATTTGCAAACAGCTTCTTGATAAGAGGTGGGGCTTTGTGTCCACTTCCCCTCCTTCTTGCTTCGACTTTTAAAAGACCAACTTTAAATTTTCTATCACCAATAGTGAAGAGAAGGCAGAGCATAATATATCTTCGTTTTATAAACAAGTTAAATGCTTTTGATGCTTTTAGATGCTATTGAAATCATAAAAGAACACCAATGGGAACCCTATTGCTTAGAACCTTATTTTTGTTTGTTTTGAGATGGCTTCTATGTATCCCATGCTGCCTTGAAATTACAGGTGTAGGCCACTGTGCCCAGTTTGGGGTGCTTTAAATACAGCAAAAAGCAGCATCTTTGATGTTCTCATCAGTCTGCACTTTTTGCAGCAGAGAGAGGTTATGACAGGGAACCAAGACTGGTCAGTGTGCAGTTATGTGACTGTGGAGTCCCAGCACCAAATGGGACATTTATAACGGAATCCCTACACCAAGGCTAATGAAGATGGCAGCAGAAAAACAGAAGGAGCCAGGGGAATGGGAAGACTGCTGTGAAATACCATCACTCAGCAGCACACCACCGCTCCAGTCATTCCAGCATAGTTCCACCTCCAGTTATGGAGTAACAGGCAGTCAAGGCTGCTGAGGGAGAGTCCGTTTCCTTCCTGAAGTGACTGGCTTGGTTTCCCATGTTCAAGAGCTCAGCCTTACACTCAAGGACATTTGGGTCCCATATGTACTCAGTAACACACACAATAGAATAACAGGGCATGAATTTGATTTGAGCGGGGGGGGGGGGGGTGTCAGGGAGAACGGAGGTGTTGGAGAGGGTAGGGAAAAGTGAATACGATCAAAAATGCATTTACTCATGTATGAAATTCTCAAAAACCAAACAAGCCACTCCCTTAAAGCATCTGGTTCTTAAAGACTGGCACGGGGAGAGGGCTTATAGTTTGTTCATTTCTAAGGCTCCAGCTATTAGGGCCGCAGTTGGCGTCGAACACCAGCACTGCACTTGAAATGTATCAAGAACCGTGGTCTCCTAGAAGCGAGACGACACTCACGGAGGTCACCTGTCACCAACAATTATACCACACGCCCAGACATCGAGAAGGCAGGGAGACAACCCTGCTTTCTTCCGTATTCTAAGGCCCCTTCAAGCCGGCGCACACCGCTGCCTCCTCTCCACTTCGGATGCTCCGGGAGCTAAGGGACCCCGCCGGCGGGGCCGGAGAGAGGCGGTGCAGAGACCTGCCGAGGAAAGGCCTTCCTCGACGGCACCAGCGACAGCTGGGTGGCGACCGTCAGACGCCACGGCTCGCTAAGAGAATGGCGCCCGACCCCGCGGCGACCCACCCGGACAGGGGGAACCTACCAGCGCGCCGCCGCGGGCGGAAGTGACGTCGCGCGCGGCGCGCAGGGCCGCCCCCCGGGAGAGGCGGGCCGGAGTGGGGGAGTTGCTGGGAGGCCGGGGGCGGGGCGCGGCCGCGGCTCCGTTTCCGGTGGCTGGTTGCGCTCGCTCACCCCAGCTGCAGCCACTCTCTCCCGTGGCTGCTTCCTCCATCCTGGTATTTTTTGGAGCCTCCATCCTGGTTCTTCCAAAGTGCCCGGACCCAAAACAGGAAGTAAGTGCGATGGAACCTTCAGGTCCGGGCCTCCGCCGCAGCCGCTCCGCCCAGTGCGGCCCGGCCGGCCCCTTCGCAGGCCTCGGGCTGCCGCCGGCCGGGTGCTGCGGGCGGGGTCGGAGCTCGGCCTTCGCCCAGCCGCCGCGGCGGGCCCCGGACGCTGCTCCCGCGACCTCCGGGGCCGGCCCGTGCAGGCGTCGGCGGCCGGCCCGGCCGAGCGGGCGCCGAGGCGCAGCGGCGAGCCGGCGGGGGCGGAAAATGGCGGCGGGCTGGAGGAACTAAATGGCGCCGGGACCCCTGGGGGTGGGCCCGAGCCGCGGAGGACGGCGCCGGGGGCCCGCGGGGGTCTGCGTGCAGGGCGGCGGGGCTTGCAGCCTTGCTCGGCTGGGTCCGCCGTCGTGTAGGCCCCCGGGGCTGCCTGGGCGTGGGTGGGGTTGGCCGTGGGGGCGGGGGTCGCCCAAGCCCACCCATTTCCCTTTTGCTTGATCAGCCTGCGTGCACCTCGCCGCTGGTAGGCTTCGGTTGTCCACAGCGAGGGAGTGGTGGCTGTTGGCCGGACCTTCTCTTTAAAGACCGCGGGGACGTGGTCTGGGGTCCGGGGAGAAGCCTAGCCCTGCCAAGTAGTAATTGACGAGGTCGTGCCGAGCAAACGTTAGTTGTAAACCCTGTTTGGTCCTCCAGCGAGAACTTTTTTTTTTTCCCTTGAGACTCTCCTCGGGAGCCTTAGCGTTTCACTCCGAGAGAAGTGGTCAAGTGCCATCCTGTGCTGTTGAATGATACAGCATATGTTTTCATAGTAAAAAATGCGGTGTAGCCAAAGAAAGGGTGATACCCGTGAAAGTACACTTCTCCCTTTCCCGGGCTGAATTTTCGTGATTGCTTTTCTCAGATCTTGTACCCCTTTCTGACAGCAAGACTTCCTATTGGGACATCCTAGAAAGAAAAAAGCATTTCATATCAGTACTGTTTCTAATATTTCATGTCTTAAACTAGATATAATGCAATTTGAGACTTTTAATAATTAGACCTAATTTTCATTTTGTAAATAACTTGTGGCTTTTAGGCTGAAAATCAAGAAAGAAAAGAACCTTTTGTTGTTGTTTTTGGACACGGGGTTTCTCTGTGTCTCTCTGGCTGTCCCAGAACTCACTGTGTAGACCAGGCTGGCCTCGAACTCACTGAGATCCACCTGCCTCTGCCTCCCGAGTGCTAGGATTAAAATGCGCCACCATCACCCAGCAAAAGAACCTTTGGTTATGTTGAAAGTTTTACAAATATAAAGGCCATTTTTCTTAAGAATTTTCTTTTTCTTGTACTTCACATTTCTATAATGACTACTTATTTTAACCTTTAAAACCACAACTATAATAACAAACCAAAGTCTTATTAGCCTTTTATTTTGATGAAGTAGTGATAAAATTTATATTTGGCTAAAGTTAGAAAAATTTTTAATTTTACATTTCAAAAATTGTTATGCTGATTGTGCCGAGCTGGTCAGAGGCTAACAGTTGTCTCCCCACCCCAGAAAAAATTATTTGTTACAGTTAAGAAGGTATTTATTTTATGATGATTTTACCCATCACTTTATCTCTTTTCTCAGGTGCTTTTGTTTACCACCAAACAAGCTAATGTTTCTTCCTTATTTTATTTATTATGTATACAGCATGTATGACTGCAGGCCAGAAGAGGGCACCAGATCTCATTACAGATGGTTGTGAGCCACCATGTGATTGCTGGGAATTGAACTCAGGACCTCTGGAAGACTGGAAGAGCAGTCAGTGCTCTTAACCTCTGAGCCATCTCTCCAGCCCCTTCTTTCCTTATTTTAGTTGATAGTCTTATCCCAAACTATTGGGGTAGAAACCTACCTGTTCGGAATGTTCTGTTGGTTGCCATTGAGCTAAATAGTGAGCCATCTGCTGCTGTTGTCTTCAGCATTTATTCAGAAAGTTCTGGGCATTGCATGCTTCTTAAGAATTTAAATCTTTAGCATTTTGACCTTTTTCCTCTGAGTATTCGGGTATTAGTATTTTGAAGGAGGAAATCAAAGTTTTGGACTTAACAGTTTCAGCTTGAACATAGAATGTATCCAGGAAATAGTTACTAGTGTCCTCTGGTCTTTCCTTTTTTTTTTAAAGTTGTGCTTGCTTGTGCCATCTGTGTCTTTTCTTAACAAAGGGCTTTGCTTTGTGTTAAAGTGTAGCTGAAGTTTTCTCCAGTCCTGCCTAGCCCACAGTCAGGACAAATCTCTCTCACCTGCCAGTCCTGCAGCCCCTCAGACCCAACTGAGTAAACACACAGAGACTTATACTACTTACAAACTGTATGGCCGCAGCAGGCTTCTTGTTATCTAGTTCTTACATCTTAAATCAATCCATTTCTATTAGTCTATAAGTTGCCACGTGGCTCATGGCTTACTGGTACCTTACATCTCTCTTTTCATGGCAGCGGTGTCTCTGACTCAGCCTTCCACTTCCCAGTTTTCTCCTTTCTCCTTATCCTGCCTATACTTCCTGCCTGGCTACTGGCCAATCAGTGTTTTACTTATACAGAGCGATATCCACAGCATTAAAGAGCACAGGAAACGTGATATGGGAGAAAAATGAAGGATATCATTTTATAGGAACGTGTTATCAAACTATACATTTAGTATTCAACATCTATGGTGAATATGTTTTGTTTAGGGTTGCTTTCAACCTGTTGATTGCTTTCAGAAGATTATTATCACAACATATACACAGATTATTCTGGGTCAGGAGCATGAACAAGTACATAATTTAAAATTAGGCATTTAGCTTAGGTTATAAAAACTCATAAAGGCAGATTAAACAGGTCAAGCGAGCACACAGTAGGACAGCAGACTAAGTACATAGTCTTAAATGATCTCAAGGCATATTACTAGCTTGGCTGCAAGGTCCTGCAAAAGTTTAGTCTCTTCAAAGATTGGATATTTTTGGAAAGCTCCACAGGTTTTGTCTTAGTCTGTCAGTGCAGTGGCTTAAATTAACAGCTCTGAGGATACGTGCCTAATGTTAGACTAAGGAGAGAGCCTGGTGGTTTTGAAAGTATTGAAGAACTGGGAGACTTACTTTAAACTTACATCTATCTGTAGCAAACACATCGAAACTTTAGATAAGCATCGAGGTTAGGGAGGGTTCAGTGGTGACCACCTCAGCCATCCACCCAACAGATCAACATCTACTCTATGCAACTGGACTGTACATAGAGCTTTGTAGAGGCTGTCTGCTTAATACTGCCTTCTTAAGCCAGATTCTCAGTTTATTGATAGATGACATTCTCTTTCGGCCATGTATTTTAGAACTTTCTCTGCTTGAAAAGATTAAGAATTTATACACTTAAATGCTATCAGTGTCAACAAAGGTTGTATGTAAACTAAGAGCCAAATTTTTGCTGAATGAAGTACAAGGTATTTAGAGTTTGTTGGCTTTTGTGTCATTTCTCCATTTATCTTAATGGTTTTGTGAAGAGAATTCTTGTAATAAAAATGAATAAAAATCACAAAGTTTGTTTGCTTTGATACCATGAAGGTAAATTGGTTCAATTTCAATAAAAGAAGGAATCTATTGATTGCATTTGTGTTTTCAAGTTTGTGGGAAGATAGCCTACTCCATGATTAAATTCCTGAAAGAAGTTGTCAAGAACAAGTATATTGGACGGGTCCTATATAAACTTTTTACATCCTATCTGCTAAAGGATCATTTTGGCTCTATATACAGTCAGGTCATTCCTTCCAGCCCTGGTGTTTAGCATTGACCCTTCCCTCACTGTAAGGTGTTTCATGCAAAAGAAATTGTGTTGGGTTTATTCACTGCCTGGTATGTTTTAGTATTTGTTAAGGAAATGTGATTTTTCAATAAACCAGTATAAAGAACATGGTGATAATTTCTATTTAAAAAAATCAGATGGTGTTTTACAAAAAATGCTGTTTTGAAATGATGGTATCTTACAGTGTAACCAAACACATAAGCTCTTACAATCATCATTTAATTAGATAGGCAATACAATTTTATTGCCAGGCCAGGTATGAAATCTTGTACCTCCAAATGACCCCTATTACCATATAAATCACTTTATTCAATTACAGCATCATTGATAATTGAAGCAACACTTAAAGCAATTGAAGCATTACATTAAACTCCATTGACAAATTTATTGACACTTTATGTTGTGTATTATTTGTTTACCATCTTTTTTGTTGTTTTTGTTTTTTGAAAACAGGGTTCCTCTGTGTAACCATCCTGGCTGTCCTGGAACACCCTCTGTAGACCAGGCTGGCTTCAAATTCTCAGAGGTCCTTCTGCTTCTGCCCCCTAAGTGCTGGCATTAAAGGCATACACCACCACCATCTGGCTGTTTACCATTTTCTAGTGAAGCCATTAATCATGTACATTAATTCAATATCCTTTATCTTACCTACTTCTCAAACTTTCCCATAAGGTATACAAGAGAATTCCCATGGGTCCAGAGCTAGTAGGGTATCTTTTGCTCTGTCTAGATATGAGTCCTGGGTAGGCAAAGAGACTCTTCCAGTGCCAGCAATGCTGCATCCTGGCGTACCCATGACCTAGGATCTGGGCTGACAGACCACACATATAACAGCTAAGAACCCTGAGCCATATAGGTCTATTGCCCCAGGCTTTCATTTTATTGGAAGACTATAGCTCTACTAGGCCCTCAGGTTAGAGGTTAACTGCTACTGGCATTGACTGTCAGTGGTCCCAGAACTTGGCAGCTTTTGTAATCTCTGGGTTTGGGCAATCTTGAACAGTAGTTGTAGGTATTGCTCTTAATCTTAGAGGTTTCTTACAAGGATGCTGAGACCCTTTACTCTATAGCAGCAAAGATGAGTGGGATCTTCATCCTGTTGACAGTGACTAGTGTTAACAAACAGTTCTCAATGCCCAGTGAATTTGAGAGCCTTGGCAGCTTCCTGGGACTCTCTTCACCGCTTATGGCCCTTGTTGGCTTTCCTCTCTGCTCCCTGTCACTTCTTCCCTTCAGGTCTCCTTACTGCTGCCACTGCACTGCTTCCACTTCTTCTTGAACTTTCTTTTTGTGTAACCAACTAAACTTGTTCAGGTTAACATAAAAGGTAAGAAGATGATAATGGGGAAGCCTTTTTTGGACCTAGTGATGCATGCAGGTGATAGAAAAGGAATGTGTCTCCCAGCTGGCTCACAGATGTGATGGGAGTGTCTCGTTCACAGCAGTCCATACAAAAGAGCAAGTGTTTAATGCTAGTCGGGGCAGAGCCCCTCATGCACATGAGGAGCTTTGCTTATAACAATCAGACCTTAAGCTGGACCACCAGGGCAGGTGTTCCCCTTTTGACCTAGATAGGAGCAGCTGTGGGGTCATGAGGAGTTCATCAAAGCTTGTGATGGCAAAAAGTCTGGAGGTTGTACTTCCGGCAGGTTGGATTCTGTAAAGCTTTCTCAAAGCACCTGTCTGTAGACTGTTCAAATCAGTTGGTGGCATAACTCACTCAGCTGGCTATGTTGTTGGTAATCCTTTGCTCAGAGTAGTGGGGCACTAGGGGAAGGGTCTAACATTTGTCTAATTAGAGTCAAATTGTTCCAAGTCCCTACATCTTAGATTAGTTGAAGGAAAAACATACATTAAAAGATGCTCACAGCATAGACTTACCCTTAAAATTAATGGTGTTTTGCGATGCTTAACTCAACCCAATGCTCCAAGAAGAGGTAGGGCTGTCTGATCTGCCTCAGAACCATTCCAAAGCATTCTCCATCAAATGCAAAGTATTCGCACCTGAGAGTCAGTATTCTGAAGGTGCTGCTCTGTAGGCTTGTATGTTTTCTGACATTCCTCTATGTGCCCATGTATAGAATTTTGGAATTTATTATCTGCCAAGACTTTGCTGCTTGGCAGAGTTTCATTATTTTTGAAAAATAGCATATTAAATATGTTTTTAAGTTGTACATTAATAGGAAATTTCTTTTTAAACATTGCCTAAGATTTTGTGTGTGTGCTTGTGTGTAAGTTAGGATAAAGGAGGTTTTGTGAATGTTAATAACCTCAAACCCTTCCCCCAACACTTCTGATTAGACAGGTATTCCATACTTATTAAAATGGTAGGAAGTAATTAGTATTATTGGGGGAGGGAAGATGTATACATTTGGGCATGGTGGCACATGCTGGTGATCCTAGCACTTTTAAGTCAGGAGAATCGTAAGGTCAGGGCCAGCCTGGGCTATACAGTGAGACTTTATCTCAAAAAGAAATCCTAATATAAAAACAAAAAAGTATGCTGACCATGGTGGCTTGAAAGAAAATGCCCCCCAAAGGGAGTGGCACTGTAAGGAGGTGTGGCCTTATTGGAGGAAATGTGTCACTGTGGGGCCTGGCTTTGAGTTCTCTTTTGCTCAAGCTTCTCTCAGTGTGACTGTCAGTCAGCTTCCTGTTGCCTATAAGATGTAAGACTGTTTATTCCTCCAGCACCACATCTGCCAGCATGCCACCATGCTCCCCGCCATGATGATAATGGACTGAACCTCTGAAACTCTAAGCAAGTCACCTCAATTAAATATATTCTTATAGGAGTTGCTGTGGTGGTGGTGTCTTTTCACAGCAATAGAAACCAAAGTAAGACACTGATTTGTGTGTGTGTGTGTGTGTGTGTGTATAAAACTAAAAATTTGGAAGATAATCATTAAAATGTTAAAGAGAAATGGATGATTGTTAGTACTATATTAAGTCAGGAAATCTCAAAAATTAAATATGTCCTTGATGCTTTCAGTTTCATCTCTCTGTAGTGTTCTCTCTGTAGTATACTCTATTTTAATAGTATCCTCACTATTGAGTTTTCCTAAGCCTTATAATTGCATCCCATCTTCCGGTTTCGAGCCTATGTTGCCTCCAACTTCTCATGATTACCACCAGTAGTGTCTGTGCTTAGGCAAAGTTGACCTCTAAATTAGGAAGAAATGAAACTTTTTTTTTTTTTTTAAGATTCTTGACATTTAACTGTCCCAAAATTCAGGGTAATAACAAGACCAATGGACATGTGAACCTAAGAACTTTACATCAATACTGAAATGAAGAGGAGCATAAAAGACTTATTTCTTTATTGAATTCTGTGTTAAATAACAGATATTACTTGGTTGTACTTATCTTTTTGTTCCACCAGGTTATTGTATTCTAATAAGTAGGGTCACCTTGGGTCAGCATGGTGACACAAACATGTTGTTCCAGTACTAGGATGGCAAGAGTCAGGAGGGCAATGAATGTAATAGAGCCTGGGCTTCATTATGAGACCCTGTTACATGTTTCCCTCCCTCAATCATCTCTATTAGGAACTATAAGTGAAAAGTTTATCTTTCAAATGTGAGCATATGTAAGAATGATTATAAACACTTTATACCATTTACAGGTTCTTTTTCTTGAATTCATTAAGGTATTTGTTGTTTCAAGGTAACTCATCAAATGATGTGAATATACTTGAATGCCAGTTCACCAGTTAAATTGTTACTATCTTTCCTTCATTGTGTTTTCTCATTTCTAATTAGTGTAAGTGATACCACCAATGATTTGGGGGAGAGGGAGTCAAAACAGATTGATGATGGTGTATATGTGCTTCAAAAAGTTTCAGGTAGCATTGGGGTGTAAAAGGGTTCCAGTGTTAAGCATGATTTTTGTGTCTAATGAATTCAAATAAAAGCACTAAATTACTACTTGGTTTGATTTATTCATCAACATTTCTCTGTGTAAAGTCAGAAATACTCTTCTAACACTGTCATGAAGCACCCTTTTTTCTCCCATTCTTTTTACCCTCAAAGTATGTCTTGTCTTCTGTATTTAGGATTCTGTTTGCCACCTGCTCCCAGACCACCAAAATTGCTTCTCTTGAGATCATGAGTGGTCTCCATATTGCCAGATCAAATAAGTACTTCTCTGTCGTCTTACTGACAGATAATCATTTTAATGCCCATTGAACACTTCTTAGTCTTCCTTCTGCACCACCAACTAGTCCTCAGTCTCCTCTGCTTGTCTTCCTCTTTGCTTTCTTTTAAAGATTGATTTACTTTTTTATTTTAGGAGTGTTTTTCCCTGCGTGTCTGTCTGTATACCACTAGGCCAGAACAGTGGTGGACCCTGAAACTGATAACAGATGTTTGTAAGCTTCCATTGGTGGGAACTGAACCCAGGTCCTCTGGAAGAGCATCAGATGCTCTTCACCTGAGCCAGCCTCTTGTCTTCCTCTTGACTTCCATAGAAAAACTGTTCTTGAACTAGGATCTAAGCTCTCTTCTCCAATTTCTAGGTGTCTTTAAAAACAACTTATATACCATACTAACTCAGAATTTTTACAGGTAGTATTGATGCTTGTTGAGCACAATGTAAATATTCAACTCTCCACTTGGTACCTTCATTTAAATATCATCTTACATTTAGATATCATTAGTACTAATTAATAAAAATGGTCTGTGATAAAAATACCTCTTCTTAAACTGAAGCCAGAAGTCCAGGAATCTTGTCATGGGGTCTGTTTTCTTAGTCTCATTCTCTTTAGTCATAAAGCCTAGTTGGCTCTGCTCCCAAAGCATAGGTATTCTCTGGCCATTGTCTCTCCTTGAGTGTTGTGATATTTCCAAACCACAGTCGCCTCCTAAACCCGTCTTTCTAACTTACACCCTTCTCTGTTCTCCATACTGAGTGATCTGTTAGAAGTGTAATTATCCCCAGGAAATATTGCTAACCTGATAATAGAAAGGTTGGTTGGTTGTTCACAGATTCCTAGATAGAGTTGTTGACCTTTCCTCTTAATGTGGTTTCTGATTGCATAGATAATGTAAGTAATTTGTAATGTTTTAAGATAAAATAGGGTATTTTAGAGGTGCTAATCATTAGAAAAGAACATGTTAACTAGAAATGTTAATTTTTCATGTGAGGTGAGTTTGTACAGTGGTCCCAAGGTCTACCATAACGACTTGTATACCTAAGTCTGTTTTCGGAGGACATATGACTGCTTGAGGAGTGACAGCTTGGGTTAAGAAACTTCGTGTGAGCTCTAAGTAGATGAAGAGTAGGTGTTTCTGTCTTTTGCTTATTGTACTTACTATACTAGTTTTGAGGTTGGCTTCCATAAAATGCACACAGAAGAAAGTTGTGCTTCTTGTTCTTCTGGGTGAGACAGAGATGTGAGGCCAGAGTGCAACAGCATTATTTCCAGGACTCAAGGACTACTTATTAAGTCTTATGTAATGCTGTTAACTGTTTTAGAGTGCTGCAGATGCACAGGCATGGAGGAGAAACAATCTGGATAACATGAGAGTGATGCTGCTGGCCAAAGCACAGAGACGTGATTCTATGGGAAGGGCTGTAGCTAATCCATCCGTGGTCTAGGTAAGCCTGCCTTTACTTCAGAAACCTACCTAATGGTTAGTCATACTACATCATGATTTCCATTCATCTTTATCTTGAAAATTACATTCTTTTATGTAGTAAACCTATACTCAGTGGATCTTTACCATGTAAATATTAATATAGTTGTCTCTTTTGCCAAATACTTGTGTAAATTGTAAACAGTGTGTAATGGACTAATACCTTACAGTCATACCTACAGGTTTCTTTCCATGGTTATTCTAAACAATTAAGATTAGTCATCATAGAAAGTTAATATTGCTATTAACAATAACAGAAAGCTGTTTGAGTTAATCAGGGTTGGTCAGATTCTTACAGGTTCGTGAATCTAATTCTAAATAGTGGGCAGAAACTATGAAAGATGGTTTCTGAAATCTGAGTTCCCTTTGCGGTTTCATATAAAGACTCTAAGCAGATACCTAGATCAATTTCATGTACTGTCTGGAAAGAATTTTTTAAGTCCTTAAGTCCTCTCTTCTCACACAGATTTGAGTATGAGCACAGTTGAAGAGGATTCTGACACAGTAACAGTAGAAACTGTGAACTCGGTGACGTTTACTCAGGACACAGACGGGAACCTCATTCTTCATTGCCCTCAGAATGGTAGGACAGCTGCTGACTATAATTGAAACTGGGGATGTCTCAATTCCATTTTGTCTGTCACCCACATGTATAGTTCAAGCTAGTGTAGTCGAAAAAGTAATAATACCTTTGGATTATAGATTAATCTTAATTTATATGTTATGTTTTAAAATACCTTAGTATTTTTTAAGTTAACTGAATTTTAGTCTAGTAGCCATTTTATGTGGGATGTAAGTCTGAAGATGGTGAAATAGCTATAATACATTTTTATATTATTTGTTACCAGAGGTGTATTTGACACAGTCGAACATTTAGAAGTATTCTGCCCGTGTTGATGCTGATAGAGGAAACAGGTTTTTATGTGACTGATTAAGATTTAATATAATCCATTTGGTAAATTAGAATCCAAAAGTCTGTGAAGTGTGTGTGTGTGTGTGTGTGTGTGTGTGTGTGTGTGTGTGTGTTCATTCTTTCCTAACTACTTTCTGTCTTATTACTCTGTGTTCCCTGGATTATTTCACTCAGTCATTTTAGCTGGCATCTACCTATTATCATGGCTCATATTTCTGTCTTTATTACTAATTTTACATGCTCCAAACAGGTCTTTCCACATACTTCCCAAGCTGCACTTTACTTTTTACTTGTAGTCTCTGGTCATAGTTAAGAATAAATTCCTGTTAGGTATAAATCATGACTTCACTAGTGGTGTGCTGTTTTAAAACTCATTTACCCCTGTGTTGGGTCCCACTTTGTCAGATAACATTATCTTTCTCATCTGGGTAACTCCGGCTTCTTATCCAGTTTTCCCATTTCTTTGTGCTGTTTTGAAAGTTCACCATGATTTTTTGAGAACATATTTTGGGCACTTTGGGTACTTTATTTCCTTCTTCCTAGCCTTCTCTCCTGCGACGGTCGTTACAGTTCATGTGTTTAGGTTCTAATAGTTGACAGTTGTCTTCTTTTCATAATAGTTTTGTCTCCCTTCATTTCTACTGCACATGTTGCTGTTACTGCCAGGAGGAACAAACATGTTCCCTGTTTCCATTTTGTTTTGTTTTTCAGGTTCACAGCCCCTCCTCAGGAAACCTCCTTCACCTTCACTTTACTCTGAGTGTCTCCTCTGTGCTCTCATACAGCCCCCCCTTCCACTCCACAGCTCTGAGTGCACCGTTCTGAAATTGTTCATTTAGTTGTTACTACACTGTAACTTCCTTGAGTGGGTGTCCTTCCTTCATGTGGTGTCCATCCTTCATGGGGTATCCTTCTTTCATGGGGTGTCCTTCCTTCATGGGGTGTCCTTCCTTCTTGGGGTATCCTTCTTTCATAGGGTGTCCTTCCTTCGTGGGGTATCCTTCTTTCATGGGGTGTCCTTCCTTTATAGGGCATTCTTCCTTCATGGGGGAGTCCTTCCTTCATAGGGTATCCTTCCTTTGTGGGGTATTCTTCCTTCATAGGGCATTCTTCCTTCATGGGGTATCCTTCATTGTCCTGCTCCAAGCACTTAGAGCAGACTATAGGCATTTAGTAAATATTTCAATGAATTCAATAACCAGCCCTTCTCTTTGTGAAATCTTTGGAAATCAAGTTAGTTAGAAGGTGGCATTTGTCTATCATAGTTCCTGGTTATAAGAACAGGGCCTGGGTACCACTGTCAGCAAGGAGAAAACAGGGATCTTTGAGTCCTTGTGTAGCTGGGTGAATTTAAGTGAGCAAGTGGGTGGAAGGATGGTTTTAATAGATAAGAAAATTGCTGCAGAGATTGCTATACTAGGTAGAGATTTTGTATTTTCATAATTGATTTGAGGTTTTGAGCATTTTGTTTGGTTTATTTTCCCCTTCCACTAGACCCTGATGAAATAGACTCGGAAGACAGTACTGAACCTCCGCATAAGAGGCTCTGCTTGTCCTCGGAGGATGACCAGAGCATTGGCGACTCTGCTCCGTGCATATCAGTCGTCGCACTCCCACGTAAGTCTGTTCAGAACTGAGTTCCTTTCTGAATCTGATTTTATGTTGTACGAGTCAGATGGCATTTCTAGGGAGAGTTGAACTCTACTTAGTTAAAATCTGTTTTTAAACCAATGCATAATGAGTGTTTATTGTATGCCAAGCATAACAGTACATTGTCAGCTTTATAATGAGCTTTTTCAAGGAATATTTTACTGATTATTCTGACTTATATATACTGAGGGTCTCCTCATATTTTAAATTAATGTGAGTATGTGTGTATGCCTGCTTTGTTCGAGAGTATAAGGTTTTTAAACTACATTCTTCCCCAGCCCAGCATGCTGTATAGTAGGTACTATTACCATTCATAAATGGAAATGATGAAAATGAAGCTCACAGAGACAGTACATTCGGACATTTGCAGATAGTCTAGTTCCTCTAGCACCTGTTTTAGCCCTCATACTGATCTGCATGGAAGTTAGGTAGGTACCTAGTTTACATGATCCTAATATGGTTTAGATTCTAACAACCCTTAGAGTAGGCTAGATTCCAGAGAAGATAGAGTATTTCAGACAGAATACCATTGGCAGAGGCATACCAGCACAGCAGTAGATCATGTTTCTGATTTGCTTAGTAAAGAATATGCAGTCTTGTTCCTATAAAGCCAGAGTATCTGTGGTAGTAGAAATGAGCCACATGGCTGTTATGGTACTTTCAACACAAATTGCTATTTTTGAGAATTCTGATTTTACACTTAAGCATCAAGTGAAATCATATCTTTATCTAGTTAGTAAAATTAAGACTAGGTTTTTAGCATGGAAAATTGTATCTTAGCAAGTAATGTGCCCAGAGCTAATTGCTTCTCAAATTGAACAGAAAAGAAACCATTTTATTTTACTATACATTTAAAAAACTGTTAAGACTAACTAGTATTATTTTCAAGTATAACATTTGTGCCTAAAATTTTGAACTAAATGAAGTTTCTTCCTGTTGATTCACATTTTTAAATGTCTCCTACTATATCTTGTTGTTGGTTATTTTTTACTTTATTTTATTATTCTTTGGCTCTTTTGGGGGCCCACCACCCAGCTCCCAAATAAATCACACATGGAGGCATATTCTTAATTATAAATGCCCAGCCTTAGCTTGACTTGTTTCTTGCCAGCTTTCCTTAAATTATCCCATCTACCTTTTGCCTCTGGGCTTTTTCCTTTTCTTACTTCTGTATATCTTACTTTAAGTCTTACTCTGTGGCTGGCTGTGTTGCTGACCCTTATTGTCCTCTTCCTGTTCTCTTGCTCTATCTTCTTTTTTTCCCAGAGTTCTCCTATTTATTCTCTCTGCCTGTCAGCCCCACCTTGCTTTTGACCGTTCAGCCCTTTATTAGACAGACCAATCAGGTGGTTTAGACAAGAACACAGTTTTATGTAGTTAAACAAATGCAACATAAAAGAATGCAACACATCTTTGCATCATTAAACAAATGTTCCACAGCATAAACAAATGTAACACACCTTAAAATAATATTCTACAACAGTGTTTTTTCCACTCAGTTTTAAAACTTAGTTGGCCTATCTATACATATATAATCCTATGTGGATATTTTATAAGCCAGAGTTTTTGAACAATCTTTTGGGTTAAATTATACTAGTCAGTTCATTATTTAAAATGCTTTGTTCATAACCATAGGTTCACTCTGTACTTGGCACTTTGTTCCATTTTTGTGACATTAAGTCCTTGTTCATCACCAAATAAACATGAGACATTGACACTAGCGTGCGTGTAATACTCAATTTGCTCATTACATATAGAACATAATTGGGATTCTAATAGAAGGCTGAATTTAGTAAGCTAGGCTCTGAGTATATGTTCCCCGCACGTGTCAAAATTATTGATAAAATCAATTTAGTAAGGTTTTTCTTTAAAAGAAAACTAATGAAAGCTAAAGTAAAGGCACAAATTTTGGCCCTTCATCCCCTCAGCCCTTGGCGCCGAAGAGTAGATAAGCGGCCTGTCCTAAGAAGCTGAGGCACAAAAGCAGCCAACTGGTCCTAGCCATTTCCCAGGAAGCTAGCAGGTTACCCTGCAGCTTTGTGATTGTAACTGTGTGGTTTGTATACACTGATGGGCATTCTCTGCCTGTGCCTTACAGGACAACATCATCTCCAGTTGTCATCTGACATCAGGGAGCACTCTGCCATACCACCAAGTGGATGTTGGGGCCTAGGGGAGTAGACGTGTTTCCACGTGACCTTTACAAGTTAGCGGGTGCTTTCCCTCCGTAACCACTCTGGCTACATCTTGCCTAGAAGAAACCATAGTGGCTTCATCATAGTTGACTGCATCAACTCACAAAAACTGACAGTGAGCATGTGGTTCCTAAATCCACTGGCAAACTGCTACCAACTAACAGAGCCACATCTTAGCATATAGGTTAATCCCACTCATACCCTGTGGTCTAGGCCACCAAGTCACCCATAGGTATTACAAATATTGTTTACAGCTGAAGAAGTTAAATAAACATTTAACTACTGAATCTCCTTGGAACCAAAGCCAAAGTAGTCTACCCAACCAGTGCCTTAAGGCACATCTCCAGGAAAAAAAATTCTTCTGCCTATAAAACTGGTAGAAGCAACTTAATGTACAGGTTTACGTATTTAATGTATATAGGGACAAAGACACGAAAAATAAGGTAACATATTACTGCCAAAAGAACATAGCTAAAAACAGCAAGTTCAAAGGAAAGAAAATAAACAAATTGCCTTTTTAATAGTTTAAATAATAATTCTAATTCAGTAAAGCATAAGATGCTAAAATTAAGGAAATATATTTTGTTCTAAATAAATTCAGCGAGAATATATTATAAAAATATGCAAACTTTGGAGCTAAAGAATGTAGTAAATGAAATTTTAAAATATAATGAAGCGTTAACCTACTAAATCAAGCAGAGGCAGAGTCCAAATTTCTGAGCTTGAAGTTATAGTAGCTGTTTAGAAATAACTTAGATTAAAAGAAGAGAACATCTGCAAGACTTGTGGTAAAGCAAATGATTCCATTGTTAGTATTTGTAATAGAGGGGAAATGAGCATATAAAATGAATTCAGCAGAATAGCAGTTGAACATTTTTCAAGTCTTCAATTAATATATACATCCAGGTCCAAGAACCTCATAGACCCCGATAGATTCAGTCAAGAAAGGTCCTCTGAGAGGCATATTATAGTCACACTAACAAAGGCCCAAGACAAGAGTGCCAACATATTTTAATCTTCTCTGGACTAGCTGCAGACTTCTCAGCAGAACTCTTATAAAGACTGGAAAAAGAATGAGACATGTTCACATTAATACAAATAAATAAACAAACAAATAAGTAAATAAATACAGGTGCTCAGTAACAATATAAATATGTTATTCAACAAAGTACTAGCATTCAAAATTGAAAAATGCCTTTCCAAGACAAGCTAAACCAGACAATCCACTTCTGTCAGGCCACACCAGGCCATAATGTACATTCCAACATATTTTAAAATCTAAAACATTTCTAGAAAACACATGAAGATAGGAACCTGGCATACCCAGACCCAAGGGATAATCAATGTTAAGAGAGAAGTTAATAGCAGTAAGTGCCTACACTTAAGGGAAGAAAACAAGTACCAGATCAGATAGAAACAAACTAGATCCTAAAAAGCCAATTATAAAAGCTCACTTGAATTGTGTGTGTGTGTGTGTGTGTGTGTGTGTATTGAATTGATAAATCATTAGATTAATCATAAGAAGAGGCTCAAAATCAGAGACCAAAATGAGAAATTATAATTGATACAGCAGAAATACAAAGAATTAGAGATACCTATATTTTTTATCAACTCTGTACCAATAAATGGGAAAACCTCCAAGTGAGTAAGTTTTATGAATACATATACCAAAGTTGAAGCAAGAAGACAGAAAATTTGAACAGGTCAATAATGGGTAATGAGATCATCTCAGGCCAAGTAAAATGGCTGTACTGAAAGTGTTAACCAAGCCGGGCAGTGGTGGCACACGCCTTTAATCCCAGCACTCGGGAGGCAGAGCCAGGCGGATCTCTGTGAGTTCGAGGCCAGCCTGGGCTACCAAGTGAGTCCCGGGAAAGGCGCAAAGCTACACAGAGAAACCCTGTCTCAAAAAACAAAAACAAAAAAAAAAGAAAGAAAGAAAGAAAGTGTTAACTAGAGTACAGAAAAAGAAAGATGCTTACACACTTGGTGGAACGGTAAGTACAGCCATCCTGGAAAGCAGCACGAAGGTGGTTCCTGGAGTAGAAGTGATGGGGAATCTGTCAGAAGATGCCTTCATTTCACATCCGTGACTAGAGCACTGCTCACAGTAGCCATGAAGAAAATGTGCTACATGGGCATTGTGGAATATTAATTTGGACTAAAAGTGTAAAGTGCTGCATTTAAAACAGAAGCATGTCTTAGGTGAAGTCAGCCAGTCACAGGAAGCTGAAGAGATGGATTTCTTGGAGGTGGGGAGTCAGACAGTGGTTGCTGGAGTTGGGAAGGGTGGGAGTAGAGGAGGAGGCTAAGTAAAAGATACCAGGATGCAGTCAACGTGGGAGGGGGTAGACTGTAGTGTTCTGATAAAGCAGAAGACTGCTGTTCCCTGTGGATACTTAGAGATAAATAGACTAGGGTTAGAACATGGAATGCTACATCTCATACCAAACAAAGTATTATCTGTTAGACTTCATGCAAGTTGATTGGTATTATGATTTGTATTTAACGAGAAATGCAGGTTTTGCATACTTTTTGAAGCAGATGACGAAATCATCTCATTTTAGTCATTCTGCCAGTGCATTTATGCCATTTCTCACTCCTGGTCATGGTTATTACCTGTGGTTTGGTGATTCTTTTGAGACCCAGTTACTCACTCTTGGCTTTCCATTTGCTATCCTTTACCGCTCTTGAGTCACTCGTTGCTGGTGTGCGTTTGTGACCTCTCAAACCTGTCTCCTCCTCAGTCCTCTGTGGTACTCCAGTGTCCTTTCCAGCTCTGGGCCCACTGACAGGGCCGCTTCCTCACTGTTCCTCTGCACTGTCCTTCTCTTCTCCTCACCCAGTGGTAGTTTTGTGATTAATCATTGTATTCACTGTCTAGCAGTTACCTTCAGATGCCTTTCCCTTCTTTTCTTTCATTGTTCTTTGGTTAAACTATAAGCCTATCTAAACTGGGTTTTGCCTGTTTGTGTTGAACACTGCTGTGGAACTGTCTTAGAGAAAGGCAGGATGAACAGGCTGACTTGGCTTTGGCCCTCACAAGTGAGATATATGTCATCAGGACATGTCGCACCAATCTTACTCATACTCTTTCGTCCACTCTAAGATCAGTGTTTCTTGTCCCAAAATCTGAGACCTTATTCAGAGGACAGCCTTGTTCTCTATTTCAGAGAAAATTGAATGAGGAAATATACTGTACACTCCATTACCACATCTGTCTTCACCTGTGTCTGTGACTTCACCCTGGCTAGCTAAGGCTTTTCCATATACCAACTCTGTCTTTGCACACTCAAAGATTCAGTTCTTAGGTCTGTCTTCTGAATCACTAGTGACTCATTCTCTACCTGGATGACTCCTGTTAGTGTTAAATACACGTCTAGGTTTCCAGAGATCTTGTGCTAAATCTAGTATTCCTTCTTTCTCTCCCTCTCTCTAATTCTGTCTTATCTGTCAAAAGCCTTTGTCTCTGGCTTCTAGAAACACCTTCCTCTGGTTTTCTTTTTCCATGTCCATCTTTTTGTTTGACTTGTGCACATCACACCAACCTCTAAATATGGAACGTGCCAGAACTCAGACTTGGGTCTTCGACTGCTTCTTCGTTCTTCCTTATTACCTAGGTGATCTTAAGTTGTGCGTTTTCTTTCTGCTGATGACGGGCCCCCACTTACTGTAGCCAGACTTCTCTTAGACATGCCTGTTACAGTAAAGTCGCTTTTGATGTATGATAAATATCTCAGTCATGTATTTAAAACTGACTTCCTGAAAATTCATGAATGCTTAATAGTAGTCTGTTCTTCTTGTTGCTTAGACTTAAAAAAGAAGGGGGAAAAAGCTCCTCATCTAGTTTGTCTTTGAATCATATTGGCTCCATCACCAACATTTATTCAGAATTTGCACTTCCACCTAGTCCAAGCCACAGTCCTCTCTTATATTACAGCGTTAGCCAATTATGGATTTCACTCTAGCCCTTCAGATTGTTCTCCTCACAGCAACTAGAGCAATCCTGTTAAAATGATAGTGTTTGTATCATCTCTCTGCATAGAATCATCCTGTGGTTTCTGGTCTCAGAGTTGAAGTTGTTATCTTTGCTGTTGCCTGCAAGGTCTCATACAATCTCCTCCTGTACTTACTTTATCTGCTGTAGCAACAATGTATTGTATTATACTTGTGCTATTATAAGCATGCCGTATCGCAAAGCCTTTGTGCTTTTCATTCCTTAAAATGCCTCCTGCAAGACACCTCCAAGACTAGCTTTCTTACTTTTCCCAGGTCTTATCACTCCAACCCTTACCTAAAATTTCAGACATACTACTTCACTCCACCTCATTCCCTTTCCTGCTTTATTTTGTTCTTGGCTTATAAGTATCACCCAATATAGTATCTTGTTCATTATTAGAATATAAGCCCCCATGAAAGGATCTTCCTACCTGGCATTCATGTCTGTTGAGCAAATTAATGTGCAGTATATTGTTAAGCATGTTAGGAAATTAGATGATCACATTTTCCCCATGAATTTTGTTAGGGTAATTATTATTGTGGAGGTGAATCATTGTTTTCTTGAAGTTTCAGAAAATGATCAGAGCTTTGAGGTGACCATGACGGCAACCACAGAAGTGGCAGATGATGAACTTTCTGAGGGAACTGTGACACAAATTCAGGTATAGTACATCTTTGAAACTGGCTTTAGTGAGGAATATGGTTATTACATGCAGCTTAAGTAAAAAATGATATTTTACTTAGAAGACCCTCCCTATTGAGTGGATTGTATCTAACCAAAGCAGTGAAAGACTTCTACAACAAAAGACTTAAGATGTGGGAAAAGGAAATCATAAAAGAAACTAGACAGTAGAAATAGTCCATGTTTCTGGATTGGCAAAATTAATACTGTGAAAGTGGCTATACTACCAGAATCAATTCATAGAATTAATGCAATACTTATCCAACTTCTGATGTCATATTTCACAGGGTTATTTTTAAAAAAAAAAAAAAAACAGCAATATAAGAATTCCTATGGAACTCCAAATGTCATGAATAGACTGACAATCCTAAGGAGTAAGAACATTACTGGAGTCATTACAGTAGCAGACCTCAAATTACTCTATGCAGCCATAATCATAAAGACAGCCTGGTGCTGACATGAGAATAGACAGGTAGACCAGTGGAATAGAATAGAGGACCTAGAAAAATAGCAAAGCTATGTCCACTTAATTTTTAACAAGGATGCTAAAAGCATACTTTGGAAAAAAAGATAAACTACGCTGGTAAACCTCTACCTGCAAAAGAATGAAATTCTATTCTTATCTTTCACCAATACAAACATCTATTCAAAAAGACCTGAAACATCTAGAAAAAGAAAACATAGTAGATACTCTTGAAGATACTGTGGTAGTCAAGAATTTTTTACTAGAACACCATTAGCACAGGAACCAGCCCCAAGCATCAACAGAAAATAAACAGAAACTACGTGAACTACAATCATCAGAGCAAGCAGCCCACAGAATGGTAGAAAATTGGTGTATACCCAGAGAACTCCATTCCAAACCATAGAGACACTTGCACCCCATATTTATTGCTACTTTACTCACTATAACAAAGAATTAGGATCAGCTTAGTTGTCCATAAACAGTCCAAATTTAAAGACTACATAATCTTACTTTCTATTCATTCAGCACGATAAAAATAACTTTTTATGCAATTGGATTTGCATATTGTCAAGGTTTTTGGTTTTGTTTCAGGGTTCTTTTTTGGTTTTGGTTTTTGTCTATTTTGGTTTGGTTTGGTTTGGGTTTGGGTTTTTTTGTTTGTTTGTTTGTTTGGTTTTTTTTGGTTTTTTTTGGTTTTTTTTTTTTTTTTTGAGACAGGTTTTCTTTGTGTGACCATGGCTGTCCTGGAACAAGCTTTGTAGACCAAGCCTCAAACTCACAAAGAATTTATTAAAAAAGAAATAGCACACTAAGTAAAACCTGGGTAGTTTTAAAATTTCTGTATAAAATAGTGTAAATAGGGCAAAATGCTATAGAGCTTACTGTGCACACATTGAGTATATGTTAGTAACCTTCAGTCTCTTCCTGTACTTAATGAATGTTGTTATTGACAGTATTGAAAGTTATTGTTACCACTTATTTATTCATTTGGTAGTCATTTAGAATAACTTAATAATTTTAACTATTAAGAAAGTTTGAGCCATATTATATTAACTGCCCAAGAAAGCAGTTAATCCATATAGCAGACATTTTTCTGAAATTCATAGACTGGGTTCTGCTGTACAGTTAAGTTTTTAGAGGGGGCAGATTTAACTGTTTTGTGGAAATGATGAATTTAAATGATTAAATGTAAGAGTTTTAATTTTGTGTTCTTTTCTGAGATAGGGTAACACTCCATAGCCTAGGCTGACCTCAAACTAGGAGAAGCTCTCTTCCCTCAGTCTTTCACATAATGGAATAACAGGCATGACCAATTATTAAAACTGGGCATTATGGCCGGGCGGTGGTGGCTCACGCCTTTAATCCCAGCACTCGGGAGGCAGAGGCAGGCGGATCTCTGTGAGTTCGAGGCCAGCCTGGTCTCCAAAGCGAGTTCCAGGAAAGGCTCAAAGCTACACAGAGAAACCCTGTCTTGAAAAACCAAAAAAAAAAAAAAAAAAAAAAAAAAAAAAAAAAAAAAAAAAAAACTGGGCATTATATGTGCTTGGGTCTTTTGGTAGGTCTTTCATTAATGCATAATATGTATGTCAAATCGTAATGAATTGTGATTGCCTTAGATGACATCTAGTCTGTCTCAGTTCTTGGCTTTATGAAAATTTCATTTGTTTTTAACAAGTCTAAATGTATGACACAAGTTTGAGCTGTTAAGACTTTTTACACTTGTTCCAGTAGTTTCTCGAGTGTGTGTGTGTTTACATATTTATTTGTATGTGTATCCATGTGTGCACATGTACATGAAGCATTACTCTACTTATCCTTTATCGATAAAAATTCAGGAGTCAGATACTGGGGTAAGAGCATACATGAAAGATGAGAGAAGCAAAGTCTTCCCTGCCAGCTCCATTCCTTCTTCCTAACAGAAAGCCAGATCCCTTTCTGCCCTGCCTTACTACTTCCTGTTCTATCTGTCCTCAGTCTTTCAAAACCTGTGTGGTCAATTTTGGTCAGCTAGTGGCTAACTCCGCCCTCTCACTCCAAGCAAGCTTTGTTTGTTAGAACAAGATCAAAATACCACACAACATTTCCCCCTTTTTGTCTGGAAAAAAAAAAGAATGGAAGATTTAAACCCATATACAATACATACAATAACTATATACAGATATATACAGGTAAGGATTACATTTAATATGTCCAGTCCATTTGTACTTGACAAATTCAGAGAAAATACTCCATTATCTATCCTATTTTGGTGAGTTCATAGTGTTGTACCAAATTCACTTTTCATCCTAACTTATATTACCAACCCAAAACTATCTTTTTATGTCTTTCAACCTTACATACTTTATACCTCTTTTGTGAGTTTCTTTTCTGAGTCTAGTAACAAAGAAAGCTATAACTATCTAGTCTCCAATTCCATCGCACACCTGAGAAGGATATAATATTACCTGAGTAAACAAGAAGTACAGAGTAAACAACTTCAAAACTAAGAAATGACAGAGACAGTTAGCTGCCTGGACAGTCACCCAAGGTTCCTCTGCAACATTGTGGCATCCATCTTTTGTCTGCAAGTTAGAATATCTGACAGACTTTTCTGTGAAGCAGGAATTTTGAATGACTGTCCCGCCTTGTTTTGGCAAAATTCTGCAGACGCTTTTGTGTCCTGTTTGTCCAATTTGGACAGCATACTGTCAGCACTCAAGGCAAGGGCACTTTCTTGCCCAGTGGCTATTTTTCTCCACAAAGAAAGTAAACTCTGTATGGAGTTTCTTTGATGCCCATCAATCTTTTCTGAAGTAAGATTGGTGCTGCCAGGAGCAGATATGTTTCATTGTCATAAAAAAAAAAAAAAAAACTTATGTTATTAAAACATCTTAAATGCCATATTCTGTAGCTCTCTGAAGTGTTTTAAGACCATCTGTCTATCTAAAATATATCTGTGTTTGATGTGGAAAACATATCTAACATGACTACCAGTTTGACTGTAGTAAGTGACTTAACTACAGACCTTCATTTTTTTATTATCCTAAATAGTTTGTAATAATAATTTTCAAGGACTAGAAATTTACATTACATTGTTAAATAAGCTATATAGGTCAGTACCTTAAATGAATCAAAACATAGGTACAGTAAATTCTAACAAAAATAACCTTAAATTTGGATCAGTATAAAAAGATATGTTAAACAAGAGTAGAAACATATATCCAGTATAACAAAAATAATCTCATTTGTATCAATATATAAAAATCCATACCAATGTAAAATATTTAAGAGTAGTAGTTGCTTTTTTGGTTTAAAAGTAGATTCAATAATCTACCCTTTAATCCTGTTTGTATTTCCCCCCTTTTTCTTTTTAAAGCAAGATCCCTGTATCTAATCTCCTTTGTTCAGCTTTTTCCCTCACCATTATTAATAACAACTTGTAACCAATACCCCCCCCCCAAATGATAGCAAATATCCATAACCCACAGAATGACCAAATCCGCCCACCCCACCTCTTAGGAATGTGGGCATCATGTTCTTAAAATTACTTCCTGTTGTCTGGGGCTGATGGCATCTTTAGTGGACCCTGAAAAAAATGGGATAATTGTCAAGTCCTGGGAAAGCTGGCTGTATCATTTGTTGTCCAGTCTTTGTGTAATGGAAAGTGCAGGGCTTATCTCATCTGGGCTAGAGTACTCTGTGAGGCTAGACCACCTCAGTTAGCTGCCTTGAAATTGTTCTGAGCAGTTTGTAGTTCAAAACTGATCTTTGGGTGGTGTTTGTCATCTTAGTGGTATTACCACAATCCAGGTGGAATCATCGTTGTAGGGTCCCATCCTCCATTTGGAGATTTCAAAGGTTACTGTTAGGCATGGTCATGGTTCACGGCAGAAAATTTAAACATTTTAAAAATCATGTGCAGCAGATCTCAAAGAGATTAAAAGATCACAATTTGTTATGTACATCCCGAGTACAAAACTTAATTCCTAGACTCAAACCTGAAATCATGTACATGAAGCTAGATGAAGCCTTTTTCTAGAATTAGTTAGTACTCTATATAATCATTAATGTCATGACAAAAAGGTTGAATATATTAATCTTATAAATTTTGAGATTTTTATACCTTAAGAAACGTTTTAAAGAGTCAGAATAAAACCAAAGAATTATGATATTAGTGGCAATGGAATAGTCCCTTAATTTTGGATTTTCTTTTAACAAGCATGCTTGGGTTTAGAGAAAGAGAGAGCCACTCTAACTCCAAAGCCAGATTTAATTTTAATTGAACTGGGACTAAAAGACCCTTTGCTTTATGTGTCTGTAGAGAACTGCAAAAACAAGCATTTGGGAAGATTTATGAAATTTTATCCTGTTGGAAATGTGATCTACTACTAGGCCAATTTACTCTTTTCTCCTGGGATGTTTTCTCTGGATGATTCGTCCCTTTTCTTCAGATGTCTCATTTGTCCAGTGGTCTTCAGATTCCTTAACTGGATGCCTTCATTCTCCTGGAAAGACAAGCCCCATCCCTAACTTTTGGGAGCTTCCCTTTTTGCAATTCTAGCTGATCAGATGAAAAGCATTTGTTAGTTTTATAAATTAGTTTAGATTGAACAGTCATGCTGTTTGATGAACTATTGCCTCTTCTAATCCAGAGCTCTCTCCTGTTCAAATCTAATCTTTATCCATTTTGATGATATCCATAGTTTTTCTTCTGTAGAGACAAAAGCAAAACCTCTTCCCCAGTGTAACACATGTCCTGGCTTCCATTCTGAAGTCAACACATCTTTAAAGCATACAGGCTGATTTAATTCAGTAGTTTGGTTTTTTGTTGTTGTTTTTTCTATTATCCAGTGTCTCTCCACAGCTGTCGTTCCTTTCTCACTAGCATTTAAAATTTTTCGTTAATAAAGCACTGTGCAATCTATCTCTGCGGGTCTTAGTCACCCCTTTCTGTTTATTAAGCATAACTTTTAGAGTGCGATTAGATCTTTCTGTGACTGCTTGCCCTGTAGGATTGTGCAGTATACCTGTAATATGCTTTATGTTGTGATATGTAAAAACCTGATTCATTTTACAAGAGACATATGCTGGAGCATTGTCAGTTATAAGTTTTACAGGTATACCCATGATGATCATAACTTCTAATAAATGTGTAATTATAGACTCAGCCTTTTTAGAACTTAAAGCAGTTGTTCATTGAAATGCTGAATATGTATCTATAGTATGGTGTACATATTTTAATTTTCCAAACTCTAAAATGAAACACATCATTTGTCAAATTTTATTTTATGAGTACCCTTTGAGTTACTTTCTGCAGGTAGAGGAGTTTGGTTATGCAAAGAAAAAATAGGACCTTTTGTTTGTTTGTTTGGGTTTTTTTGTTTTGTTTTTTTGTTGTTGTTTTTTACAATTTTTTTAATTTGTTGCCAAGCGATGAAAAAATCTTTTTTCAGACCCTGGTTATTAGCATGGTGCTTCTTATGAAATTCTGAGGCTTTTTGCACATTTTCTAATAGCTGATCAATTTCATCATTATCTTGTGTTAGGCGTGTATGGGATCTGATATGTGTTTTATACAAGGAATGATTTCTGTTTTTGATTGCTTTTGGTAATTGAATAAATAACGAAGTTAATTCTGAATCATGTGGAATAAGGTCAACAGTCCAATATGTAAAAACAACTTTCTGCATATTGAGAGTCAGTAACTATATTAAAAGGTTCTGGAAAATCTAACAATACCATGAGAATAGCATATAATTCTAATTTTTGAACAGAATCATAAGGGCTTTGAGTCACTTTACTTAAATTTCTTGAATTATAACCTGCCTTTTCTGATTTGTTTGTATTAGTATAGGATGTAAGGGCTCTAGAAATTGGTGTTCCCTGTACAGTGTGAGAAAGGATCCAATTATTTCTCTTTATAAACTGAAGTCTCTTACTTTTGAGATATTTGTTGTTAATCTCTCACAAAAAATTACTCTAAGCTCTTTGCCAATGTTCATTTTCTGTCCATAATGAGGAAATTTCAGCATTAGTAAAAGGTACCACAAGTTCTGCTGATTCTATTCCTGCTAATTGACAAAGTCTGTTTTCCTTTTAGAATCAATTCAGAAACCTTTTCTATATAGTTCTTCAATTTTTTACTCTGTGTGGTCAAAATATCCATTCTAAAATATTATCTTCTCTCTGCATAAGAATTCCTATGGAAGAATGAGTAGAAGTTAAAATAGAATGCAGTCAAGCTGTGGATCCATATGAGCCATGCATCCTGTAATTTCTTTTCTAACAAAGCCAATTCTCTTTCAGCCTCAGTTGATAATTTTCTTGGACTATTTAAGTCCTTATCACTTTGTAAGGTTTAAAATAAATTACTTAGTTCTTGAGTAGTTAATCTAATTGTGGGCCATAGCTAGTTAGTATCTCCCAGCAATTTTTGAAAATCATTAAGAGTTTATAATTGATCTCTCCTGATTTGTACTTTCTGTGGTTGAATTTTTTGTAAACCTATCTTACATCCTAAATAATTAAGAGTCTCCTCTGTATTTTTTCAGGAGTATGTGTCTGTTCTTGATAATACCTTTTAATATTTCTCTCAGAAGTATTATTTTGTCATTTGTTTTTGAGATTGGAGGAATATTTTCCATTTCAGGAGCAAATTACATCCCCATAAATTCATTGCTGTGTTAGCCATATGTGGTTTTAATTAAAATTTAACTTTTTTCTGTCTTTTTGGCTCTATACACTCGACCCATCTTGCACTTTGCATTACCTTTGTAGTTGGAAGATTTCCTGTGTCCCACCTGGTTTGTAGCCGCTCAGACCCAAGTAAACACACAGAGGTTTATGTTAATTAAAACTGCTCAGGCTTATGACTGACTAGCTCTTACACTTAAACGCAGCCCATTTCTGTTAATCTGTATGTTGCCATGTGTTCCATGGCTTTATCTGTGTGCCATTACATGCTGCTCCCTGGACGGCAGGCTGGCATCTGCTGACTCAGCTGGTGTCTACCCTGCCTTTTTCCTGTCTCTCTTGAATTTCCCACCTGCCTCTAAGCTGCCTTGCCATAGGCCAAACGGCTTTATTTATCAACCAATCAGAGCAACACATTCACAGCATCAGAGAGACATTCCCCATCACTTCCCCTTTTCTGTCTAAACAAAAGGAAGGCTTTAACTTTAACCTACTAAAATTACATATAACAAAACAGTTATCAAACAAGAATTACAGTTATAATATCTACTCTTTGTATTTTGTGAAATTAAACAAAAAATTTTCTATATTTGTGAGTATAAGGTTTCATATTTATCTTTTATCATAACCAAGGAAAATTATAACTAGTCTTCAACTACATCAAAAACCTCAGAAGGATATAATATTACCTAAGTAAACAGAAAGAGCACTGTAAGCATCTTCCAAAAATCTAGAATGATAGAGACAGCTGCCTGCCTGGATAGTCACCCAAAGTTCCTCTGTAACGTTGGGGCATCCATCTTCTGCCCACAGGCCTAGAGTCTCTCAGTTGCTTCTCCCTGTGTCCTGTAGAATGTCTGGCAATTTCTTCTGCGAAGCAGGAACCTGAAGGACCATTTTGCCTTGCAAATTTCTGTGGTCACCTTCCAGTGGATCCTGCATGTTCAGTTTATACAACATATTATCAAGCAGACCAGGCAAGAACAGTTTCTTGCCCAAATGGCTATTTTTGCTGAGAAGAAGATAAACTCCATATGGAGTGTGTTTGATGCCCATCTTTCTCTCTGAAGTGAATCAGTGCTGTCAGGAGCAGACATGTCTCACTGTCTAGAAAGTCTTAAGTTTTTAAAACATTTTAAATGCCATATTCTGTAGGCCTTTGAAGTGTTTGAAGATTACCTACCTAGTTGAATTATATCTATGTGTACCTAGAAAAATTATAACATGAAGACTAATTATTACTCTGTATTTCGTATTCATTACAATTTAAATGAATTAAATGAGTACAACATAAACATAATACCTTAAGCAAGAGTAGAAATATATATAGTATAAAAAAATCAGCTCTAAATTTTTATCAATAAACTAAAATATATGCTAATGTAAACAAGTTGCTCTTTAAAAGGTTCAACAATCCATCCTTTTATCCTATCATATCTATATCCTATATTTCCATATCTTATTGCCCTTTCTTTTAGAAAGATATTGACTATGACCAATAACAGTTTGTAACCAACAACCTAAACAAAGACAAATATCCATAATCCATTTTTGGGTTATATGGGCATAGTTTTCTAGGCTACTTCCTGCTGATAAAGGGTACTGTATTCTCATGGAGATCCTGAGAAAATTAAGAATTATGATCAAGTCCTGACTGGAATAGTCTGTGATGTATTTTTTTGAGCCAGTTGTCTTGAAACTGTTTGGATGTTGGATCATCTGAGTCTCTCAGGGAGTCTTCCTTGTTCAAGCCATATTAGCCGGGCGGTGGTGGTGCACGCCTTTAATCCCAGCACTCAGGAGGCAGAGGCAGGTGGATCTCTGTGAGTTCGAGGCCAACCTGGGCTACAGAGTGAGTTCCAGGAAAGGCTCAAAGTTACACAGAGAAACCCTGTCTCAAGAAACAAAAACAAACAAACAAAAAAACATATTAGCCTGGAAGCAATCCCTAGGTTCTCATCTTTTGTGGAAACAAAAGCGAACCTCTTTTCTAAAGCATCGTATCCTTAGACATTAATTTAGAAATAAAAATACTTTTAAAATATACATATTCATTTAACTCAGAAGCTTTTATCATCAAATGTCTGTCTGCAGTTAAAAATCCCAAAGACAATATAATCCAGACTCTCTGTGTGATATCCATCATTACATGGGTTATTCTTTATATCATTTTTACTGTCTCTTTAAAGACTTTATTTATTTATTTTTTCCCAGAGCTGAGAACTGAACCCATGGCTTTGCACTTGCCTAGCACTCTACCACTGACTTTATTTTTTAAAACTACTTTATATAATTGTTTATATTTATTTTCTTCTCCCTTCCAAGCCTCTGTACATTTTTACACACACTGTAAACCATTTAAAGGCTTATCCCATCTGAATCTGCCTTATTGTGAATCTATTGCTTCAAACTGCAGTGGTCAGTACTGGAGCAGCCTTGGCTGCTGATTCCACCCATCTCAGCTTTCCAACATGGTGGGGATAATTTACCATCAGCTCTGGGAGCCATGCTGTCTGCTGACTCTGGGAGGCAGTGGGTCTGTGCTTCTGTCAAAGCAGTGTGTAGCTCAGAAGCCGCTTTTTTTTTTTTTTTTTTTTTTTTTTGTCTGTTCTCACAAAGGCTAAATCCACCATGCAGCTTAATGTGTGGCTTAGAGACACCACTGTGTATGGTGGCAGGGATACCATGCTGCAGGTTAAGCCTGCATGCCATGAACCCACCACTAATGCCATTTATATGTATTTTTAGCTTTGGTGTCTGATCACATGTAGCAGTTTGCCATAATACTTTTTTTCTGGTCTCTCCTGAACTTTTTGTTGTATCTATAGAAGTTGTTCTGTCTTTGGTCACATCCAGAGCAGTGTGGTTTTCAACAATAGGAACTAAGTCATTTTCATACCACATAGAAATCTCTAAGACGTACACCAGGAACTGCACATTATTTAATTCATCATAATTACAGATCATAATGCACTTCAGGTGTTTTTCAATAACTGTAACATTTTTATTTACAAAATCAATTAAACAACTAATTAAACAATTGAAGTTCATGATGCTGTTTTTATATATGGTACCATGTGAAACATTTTCCTCTGTGAGGAGGGACCAAACAAAATTTACATTAGTATCTAGATTCACTCCTCTTCCCGTGGGCAGTACAAACCATGCAGGCTCTCAGGAAAGGTTTTCTTTCCACACACTGAAATAACGTAGGTTCATGCTTCGTATCCCCTGACAATTGTAGCTAGAGTTTTCCTGCCTTGCCCACAGTCAAGACAAATCTTTGTCACCTGCCAGTCCCACAGCCACTCAGACCCAACCAAGTAAACACAGAGACTTATTTTGCTTACAAACTGTATGGCCGTGGCAGGCTTCTTGCTAACTGTTCTTATAGCTTAAATTAATCCATTTCCATAAATCTATACCTTGCCTCGTGGCTTACCGGCATTTTCACATGCTGCTTGTCCTGACGGGCGGCTGGCCGTGAGTCCTTCTGCCTTCCTGTTCTTTTATTTCTCCTCTCTGTTAGTCCCGCCTATACTTCCTGCCTAGCCACGGCCAATCAGGTTTTATTTATTGACCAATCAGAGCAACACATTTACCATACAGACCATCCCCCAGCACAGCCAAGTGCAGACCATCTCAGACACCTGCACTCAGGCCTGTGGTCCTAATCATCCTCTATGCGGACCTGCTGGGTAAAGCCACAAGGAACCCAAGAACGGGCTCCCACAGGACATACAGAAAATCCCACAGCAGACAACCCTTTGGATGGTTCTTTATGAGGTGCTCTTCTTGCAGCCCCAGGGGAAGGGCTGGACAGATTTGTTTCTGGTTCCGGAGACCTTCATTATTGTCCTCTGTTATCCAGTCTCTCACCATCGATAGCAGAAACTGTTCATTCTTCATTTTTGCTTGTGAACTGAAGAGGTACACTCCAAATGAACTGAAAAGTCCACAGTTTATAAAGTATAGCACCACGTTTTTTGTTCATTTCATTGTTTTCCTTAGAACGGAACAACAGGACAGGAACTGATCTGCACAGTCAACGCCTTTCATGTGGGCGTTGTATTCCTTGATGCGGGTAGGGTTACAGTATTCTCTCCTGTTTTTCTATTTTTTTTCCTCCTGTTGTCAAGACAGAAGTGTCATGCATCATTGATATTATTGGGACAACCACTTGACTTTCCATGCTAGAAGACTGTATTTTCCTTTTCTGGAAAATATTATGTCACCTTCCTTCATTCTTGATGTTTTCATTTTCAAATTTGGCAGTTAACCTCTAATCTTCCCTAACAGTCCCACAGACTCTGTTGTTCTGTATCAGCAATTTAGCAGTAGATGGAACATTGTAATAATTATCCTGGTAAATCCGGTGCCATGTGACAAAATAGGGTTCAAGGACTAAAAGAACAGTTTCTTTCCATCAGCAGTGTGTATTTCCACGTTACAGGTACAGTCAGTGTCATTCTCACACACCATCTGAACAAGTAAACTGTATTTTGTTATTTTTGCTGGGTTGTACATGCAAAATTTTAAACATCCTGTCCATGCTGTCATTCCCTTGTTCAAAGACAGCTGTTGCTTTGGTTTGTATATTGTTCAAAATTTATGCTGGAAATAACCCAACATAGGTTGGATCTTAAAGTCTCCCCAAGTGACTGTCCATTTTGGCATTATGGAAATGCCAGAATGTCATTGTGTAAATATGTGGTAATTAATTGTGGAAATATAGGAGTACATATCAAAGAATCTGTTGATCAATAGTTTTCCAAGGTATCTTTTCTTATTTGACCCTTCAGAATAATCAGGCCAAGGGATTTCTTGATGTCCTTCTTTGTAACCAGAGACCACTTTAGTGTTCTAGACGGTGTTTTGTGTTTCAGTGCTGTGTGATCATGGTGGTTGGACAGCTCTTTGCACATCTCAAACAATTCATCACCAAGAGAGAGAGATAAGTCGCAGAAGGTAGAGAGTCACACAGAGACAGAAATGTAATGCCCCCAGCTTGTAAGCAACGTAGTATGTCAAGTGCAGACCAACAGTTATCAGTAGCGTCCTCAGTGCCGGAACCACCTGCACTTCCTTACAGTTCTAATAATGTCACTGTTAGTAGAATTGTCTCAAGAATCATAAAAACAGTCATCCACATCTTAGATCTCATTAGGAATATCTGATAAATTATCATTAAATACTTCTGAGAGTGTATCAATTTCATTGGTTTCCCTCCTTTTTCTGAGCAAGGGCATTTTTAAAAGCACCAGTTTGTTGACACTTTCAGGGAACAGATCAAACAGGTCTCCCACAATTCAGTTCCTCTTCAGATTAGAAGTTCTTTTTCTGTTTATAAGAAAAACAGTCTACTCATTCTTGGAACTTGCCTCCAGGCAGTGATTAGGCATAGTAGTTTATTCAGGCCAGAGTCTAAACTGAATAGCATTTAATCACATGACTCTCCTTATGCTGATGTGCCTATGACAGCCTTATCCATGATGTGGTAGCACTATTGCCAAGTCTGCCCTCTTTACAGTTTTGTTCCCTTTATGCCCAGGGACAAGTCTGTTGTGGGTAGCTTTGTTCCTGCCTACTTGGTTTGAATATACTAAAGCTGTAGCCAGTGATGCGTGCATGAAGACCTCTGTAGGTGTAGTGATAACTATTAGAATTCTGCCCTTACTCTAGCTACACATGCACACACAGTTCAGGGGGTCTTGCGTCTTACATCATCAGTGTGCACTGGCGAGTTCGTGCGTGCGGCATGGTCACACAATCAGCACATTTGTGGTATAGCTCCATACCGGGAGCCCTTAAAAGCCAGATGCAGAGCCCATGCTCACTGTGTCCTCTCCACTCTGCTCTCTCTCCCTGCCCCCCACAGGCCTGGTGTGCCCCCCTCCAATAAAGTTCTGAATACTGATACTGGGTTCTGTTGTGACCATGACCTTTCCACGAAGTAACCAGCACTGCAACCAGTGCCATTCATTTTTCAATAACTAACAGTCTTAGTTCTTGGAGAGAAGCATACACTATTAAAGCTGTGAATCATCTTCACAGACTAATACAAAATTAGCAGTTAAGTAAAGCACACAGGGTTTTGCAGTAATTTAGTCCAATAATCTTTTATAAAGAAACTATTAGATGAGAGGAAATCACCCCTGAGGACATTAGCCAGACATAACACCCAAGGATGGGAGACTGCTTTTTTCTATCTGAATCTGATATCAGCTGGATGGAAAAGTTCATTTTACATACAAAATACACAAATGATTTTGGAATATCATTTTTTGTTTGTTAGGTTGATTGTTTTTCTTTTGAGACAGGGTCTCATTGTGCAACTCTATTCTGTAACCCAGGTTGGCCTTGAGCTCACAGAGATGTGCCTTGCCTATGCCTCCCGAGTGCTAGGATTAAAGGTGTGTGCAACTGCACCCATCTTGGAATATCCTATTTCCATTTTCTGAAACAGAATCTCACTATAGAGCCCAGGCTGGCAAACAAAAAATCCTCCTCCTTCAGCCTCCCAAATGCCAGGATTATAGGTATGTGCCACAACACCCAACTTCCTATAATGATTTAAGTAATGCAGTATTGGCCCAAATTATAAAAAGCTGAAGCCAGTGTACACACAAAAGTGAATTATTATGTTAGAATTTTATTATTTCTAGCATCAACAACTGTTAATGAGCTTGGGCATTAAATCAAACTGTTACCTTCTCCCCCACCCCTTTTTCTATCTTTTTTTTTTTCTTTTTAAAGATTTTACAGAATGATCAACTAGATGAAATACCTCCTTTGGGTACTGAGGAAGTTTCAGCAGTTAGCCAAGCATGGTTTACAACTAAAGAAGATAAGGATTCTCTCACTAACAAAGGTAAGATAAGCTGAATTTTGGGCCCCAATACCAGAAGCCATGGGGCTAGAAAGGCTTGTCATCAGGATTATGAATTGAGACTTCCTTGGTGGAACCAAGTAATGTAATTGAACTTGCTAATGGATTTAAATTTCACCATGAATGAATCCATAATGCCATCTATTTTACAATAACTATTACCTTTCTATTTCTGGTAGGGACTGAATTTTGCCATGTTATTTTTGAGCAGATACACTGTGGTGGCATTTAAGAGGCCATTCGATTATTGCCTGTAAGAGGAGACAATGAGTCTCACTGTGTTTGAGATTCTCTTGGAGGCACAGTGGGATGCACTGGCAGTGCTGTGCTACTCAGCAGCACAGCTGAGGACGCTCTTATCAAACATGGGCAGTGCGTCCATGCTGCACCAGGGAAAAGAAGCTCTCGTGCAGTGACTACTCTAAAGTTATTCATTTGGTGTCTGCTTTATTATGTTTACTTAGCCATAGAATGAATCTCTAGTACTTATTCTTTTGCCTATAAAATTAATTTTTTCCATGAAAGAAACTTCCAAAATCTTTTGTGTATGCTTTAACTCTCGTACTTTTGTCTCAGCAATTTTATAATTCCAAAAGAAAAGTAGTACTTTAAAAATTGCTTTCATAATCTTTGTTCAGTAAGGTCACAATAGTTACTGCACTTGGGCATTTCAGATGAATGAAAAACTCAATTAGCCCAGTTCTATTCTCAGTGACAACTTTATCACAAAGGAAATCTGTTGTACTTTGTTCCTCTCAAATGGTAGTATTTTATATAATAGTTCTTGTATTTATATTACACTAATATTTCTTTTAAAGGCCATAAATGGAAGCAGGGGATGTGGTCCAAGGAAGAAATCGATATTTTGATGAACAACATTGAGCGATATCTGAAGGTACCCCATGATACAGTTTTCACGATTCAGTAATTTGTTTGCTGATGAGTGCAGGAATATACAGGTAGTAGTCTGTGTAATTACTATGAGTGTCTCACTAATTTTTATAACAGAAGATCGGTGCCTTAATAATTTCAAGATCTGTGATTATAGTATTATATTTTTAAAAGAGATTTTGATTTTTAACCAAATTGCTTTAGTTACTAGCTGAAGTTAGGACAATAATCCTCCTTGTTACTTGACTTCCTAAGCCTGGTATGAGCTGAGTCTTAAAACAGTATGAACTAGTGGGCCAAATGTAGTATACATTGTGCATAAGTGCTGAGTGTCAATACCCAACATGGTGCATTAACCCTTTAACTGGAAACTAGATGAATAGCATTGGGACAACTGGGATAAAGTCCAGGTCAAGTAAGTAGAACTTTAGGCACACGCCTTTGATCCCAGCACTCGGGAGGCAGAGCCAGGTGGATCTCCGTGAGTTCGAGGCCAGCCTGGGCTACCAAGTGGGTTCCAGGAAAGGAGCAAAGCTACACAGAGAAACCCGGTCTCGAAAAACCAAAAAAAAAAAAAAAAAAAAAAAAAAAAGTAGAACTTTATTGTACAGAAAATAGAAAATAATAAAACTTTGATAGTTTAGTTAAATGGTAGGTTGGTAGTAGAGACCTATACTCTTGTTACAGAATCCTCTCCAGAGCCTTGCTGCCTACCTTTGAGCGGAAGTAAAATTCAAATGTTTGAAGTGTAGATTGTTAGCGTTGCTTGGACAGCAGGGTATGCACTCTTTGTTTAGCTATTAGCATTGTTTGACATACATAAATATATTGTCACCTACCACATTTATAGTCCTAAGCTGAATTTTAACTGCAGTCTTCTGAAAGTAAGCTTTGTAAACTGTAAGATTAAAAAAAAAAAAAAAAAAAAAAAAAAAAAAAAAAAAAAAAAAAAAAACTTCCATTCTTTATTATAAATTCTCTACAAATAATGAAAGAAAATGCTGTTACCAAGTCTATTTTGAAGAAACAAGTCCATAAATGTTGAGAATGAAGTGTTTCGCTGGTCACATACACTGAGAAGCTCAGGGTGCTGTACACAGTGATTAAATGCTTACCTGGTGGGAGGTGGCACAGGTGGTCAGAAAATACTAAAAGTTTAGATACAGCAGTAAAAGATGGTAAGAAACACCAGATTCGGGAAATTAAGAAGATGCCTAGCAGATTTGAGCAGATGATCTCCCGGATCCTTCCATTTTAGTGATCCTGACTAAGATTTGAGAACTGAAAAGGGCACAGCAGACTCGGTGGGAATGGCAGGAACGCAAACTGGCAAGGGAAAGCAAAGGCAGCAGGCAAGCACTCTGAGTCCTGCTGAAGGAAAAGCTGGAATTTCTTAAGAGTTTTGGTTTTAGGGCGTTTGGAGACTAATGGTAGGATTGACAGGAATAGGCAGTGTGGAAAGATGTGTCAGTCTTGGGAAGAGAAAAAGATAACTTACTGTTTTTAATCCTTGATCTTACTGTGTAGTACTCTTAGAAAAATGCTGCGGAGCCCTTTTAACAGCGTTCTCATTGGTTAAGTGTCAGAGACTCCATATAGTGGGCAAAACGATAACAACTGCCACAAGCGAAGATGAGAAGAAGGGCAGACATTCACAGTCCGTGTTGTCCCACAGTGCCAAGCACTTCCAGTGCCAAGCGTCAAAGTGCCTGGCATTTAGCTTGGATTTACCTTAGGTTTAATTGCCTGCAATTCTGAAACTCTATGAATGAATGTTAGGAAAGATTCTCACCCTTTTGCAAGATACATACCACTGTAGTTTTACTTGGTTTTGACACTTATATATAAAAAGATGGTATTTCATAAATTGTTTCTCTTGCTCAGTGTTGTGATTTTTGCTATTGACTTGTTTTGCTATATTTTACTGTACAAATGTATTTCAGGTTGTTCATTACACAGAAATTGCATACTTTCTTTTTAGGTTTATGCTATTGATTTTTCAAGTAAAATATTTTTTGATGCTTATTGACCATTATATTTCTTTTTAAATTCCTCTTTGTATTTTCTACACATTTGGTATAGGTTTTGCTTTTGTTTTCTGCTAGATGTTCATAATATTTGGTATACGTAAAGGGCTTATAGGTCATTCATTACAGAAACCTTGTCAAAATTTAGGGCCTGCCTTTTTCTTCTCTTTGAATAACATTTAATGAACAAACATTCTTAATTTCAATATCTTTTTTTTTTCATTTTTTAACTTGATTTTGCATGCTTGTGTAAGATAGCATCTCATAGGTATGAACCTATTCTTATTTATTGTCCTGTTTACATTTTATGATTTTGCATTTAATATCCCCCCCAACTAATGTGAAACAGGGCCTCAGTTCTTTTTATGTATGAATGACAACTGTCCCAGCATTTTGTACGGTGTGAAATTCTTTTGCCCAAGTTCCTTCTAGCTTATCTTTTTATTACCTTACCTGTACCAGTTTAACACTAGCTTGAATAGTCTAATACCTGGCAGGAAAAGACCCTTTGTGAGTGTCTTGGCTGTTTTTAGCCCTCTTCTCTTAAAAATTAGTTTGTAGAGAATGAAAGCCTGATAGAATTTTTTTGGAATTACACTGACTCTCTTTGTATAAAAGTTACAATATTTTTTAAAATTCTGTATTCTCCATAGATGACTTTCATAAGCTTTGTATAGAAATGCAAATGTCTATTTATTGATTGGGTATTTAGCAACTTGATACAATAGTTGCTTGCTTGTTTGTTTTTCTCAAAAACCTTTTGGCTATCTATATACAAGACATTCTCTACAAATAATTCTATTCAAGTATGTGTTTCTGATACTTTCTTTTATCAGGTCTGTAGCTAACCCTGATTCAGTATGAGTTTTATCATTTATGAGTATTTTCTCCCTACTTTGAAATGTGACATGTTTTTGTAAATGTGCTGGTATCAGTCCTCAGTGATGACTGTTCTGAAACTCACAGTGGCCTCTGCCAGGTGGGATAGCGACATTCGATGTACAAACTTTTCCTGTACATCTCTGGGTTCTGCACTAAAATAGTGGGGTTCAGGGCCTTTCCTAATGAGTAAGCTTTAAGCCCTGCCCTAGTTGAAATATTCCTTGTTGGGTTTTGTTATTGAGGTTATGTTAGCCTCAGAAAATATCACCAATTATTTTCTCTTAAGTATTTGGAAGTGTTTATTCATAATATCATTTGGATCTGGCACTTTCATTATGGTAAGATTAATAGTAACAGATTTTTTTTTTAATTTTCTGGTTTATGTCTCTGATTTTCTATCTTTTACAGAATTCATTTTGGTAAGTTGACTATTTTTAGGAATTTGGTCATTCTGTGTAAATTCAGACTTATAAAATGGCTCATAATGCTTATTTGTTGTTCACTCTCTACTTAGGCCACATTTCCTTCATTTCTAGTATTTGTGCCGTTTATTTTTGCCAGAAATGTATCATTTCAAAATTTATTCTTAAGCCATTCTTTCAAAGAACCAGTTTTTAAACTTACCTTTCAGTTTGATTGCTGGTGATTAATTTTGCTCTTTTGATTTTCTTGTACTTGTTTCAAGTTTATTTTTAATTTTTTATAAATTTTAAATGAAATTTAAACAGAAATTTATGAATCTAAGCCAAAATTGAGGTGTTTGAATTGGATAGTTTATTTTTGGTGCCCTTAAGAATCACTTGAATAACTATTGCAACATTTTAAAGTTTACTTAAAGTTTAGACTTGCTAGCAGTAGAGTCTTTCTGAATGTCATTGTTGACCTTTAACATTAAAACTAGTTTAAGAGCATAGTATATCCACATGCATTGTATCAGAAATCCCTAAATCAAAGAAATGTAACCCATTTAGGCACGCGGAATAAAAGATGCTACAGAAATCATCTTTGAGATGTCAAAAGACGAAAGAAAAGATTTCTACAGGACTATAGCGTGGGGGCTGAACCGACCTTTGTTTGCAGTTTATAGAAGAGTGCTGCGCATGTATGATGACAGGAACCATGTGGGAAAGTATGGAAACTTGTGATGCTGCATGTTTTCATGTAACTGGGGAAGAGTTGAGGAACTGCCATTTTTTACAGTTAATTCCTAAAGAAGAGGCAGCTGTGAATCATTATTGACAATTTTATCCTGAAAGTGTTAGTATATGGTGGAACCTCATAATAAGGACTTTTTTAGAAATTAGAAATCTAAACTCTTATTTAGACTAACTTGATTGAATTTACTGTGTCAGAGTTTGCTTTGTAGAAATTAAAAATTAGGGTGGTTAAAGATGTAGGGAGTATTAAAAGAAGGCCAGATTCAATGACAGTATTTGTTTCTTGTTGGTTTTGGGAATATATTATTCAAGGTTAGTGACTTCATGTATTTTTAAATAAAACTGGAATTGAGAATAGCTTAGATAGCAATGATGAATGGATTTCTGCTAAAGGTAGCATTTATGGAAAGGTATCAGAATTGTTCAATGGAATGATTCTGTGGTATTGCTGATACTTTTGTCACTGAGATTTTTAAGTAGCATTAGTATGACCTGATAGACACTATTGAGCTTCCGATGCTGGTTTTCCTGTCAGCAGGCTACCAGTGAGAACACATTTGAAACCTGAAAGGAGTCCACTTCACATTTTATGAAGCTGGACAAAAAGAGTGAATACGTGACTAACTTTCAGAAATTTTCCATGCGGTAGAACTGGTTACAGAGTATACAACCTCATAGAGTTCTCAGATAAATGTATAAAAAGAACATTGTATGGGCTGCGGAAATGAAGGAAAAGATTGTTAGAGTTTCTATGCCTGGCTAGAGAAAGATAAGAATTTTTTTTTCTTTACTATGTACTTGTCCATAAGTCTATTGGAGCAGTTATAATTTGAGAATCCCTAGACCTAACTTTGAAATAAAGGAACATGTAGATAAGATGAGGCAGGTAGATGTTTTAAATGTTGGATTTCCATAGGGAAAATGATACAGTATATTATGTGTATTATAGCAAAAAGTAATTACTGGGTTTTTTTTTTTTTAAGAACGTGGAAGCACGTTAACTTTTAAGAACTCACTTTAAAACATTTTATAAATACTATCCATATGCTAAATAGTTTAATGTTCAGGTCTCTAAGTAAAACTGGTTTTTGGTAATATTTTTAGTGTTCTGTATTTAATTGATATCTTTTCCATTGTTCTGAATTTCTAGATACACTCCTGAAGAAATTGAGAAGCTCAAGGAGTAAGTTTTCAGTTTTGTTTTCATTGATTGTAATTATTGGCTTTTTAACTCTTTAAATCTGAAACTTTGAGCTTTTTGTCCAGCTGGTATTATTTCGTCTGGCTGTTAAAACCATGAATTCTGTTAGAAGTTACATATTAGCCACGCCCACAGTAGACAAATGATTCTCAGGTTGTCGGTCACCAGGTGCTCCTGAGACCACCAATCAGGATGCCAAAAGAAATTAAATGATGTTTTCAGTGGCCTGGACCATAAATTTTGCCACTTTATTACCAGGATCACAGGCTTGATATCAAACTGACCTGGTGACTGTTGCCTTCACTGTCTAGGCTGCCTCTACCTGGTGGTAAGGGTTTTTGGATCAACAGAGGCATGTGTTGCTTCATTGCCCTGAGGCTGTAGAGTGCAGTGTGATGGACTCTTTATAAAGATCTGTTGGACAGTTTAGGTGTCAGAAAAAGAGCTTGTCAGGAATATGCTCGGAAGGAAAAGCTCTGGGGCTTGCCTGGGAATTGTGTCGATGACCTGAGGGAAAATTGGGTCCTTTTTTGAACACATATCCAAGTTATCTATTTCTTCTCTGACCCAGGAAAAGGGCCATTGCTGCCTGTTTTTTTTCACCCACAGACAACTGTGGACCCCCAAAAAAGGCCACACTTTCAAACTTTGGCTCTCAAAAGTATTGCTGCCCACAACTTCCAAACCAGTCAAAAGGGAAGAAGAAGAATGAAGAATAAATGATGAGATTAAGAGGGAGAAAACAGTTGAACCAAATGCTGATTGGCAGACTCTTGTTCTAGGCTCCGGATAAAGCATGGCAATGACTGGGCAACGATAGGGGCGGCCCTAGGAAGAAGTGCCTCTTCTGTCAAAGACCGCTGCCGGCTGATGAAGGATACCTGCAACACAGGTACTGAGTGCTGCGCTGCGTGGACCGCCTGGTCCCTGCATCTCCTGCCCCTGCAGACACTCTGCATTCACCTTCATTTAACGAGCATTTCCTAGTCTGTCTTGTTTTTTCTTCCAGTTTAATTAGGTAAAGCCAGGCGGGTTTTGTGCTTTTAAATCGAGTTTCGCTGACCATTGTTAACAGTGACATAGTGACACTTCATTTTCAGACAGTTTCAGTCTAGCATGCTGCAGACTTATATCAGTTCCAAGCTGCTCCACTTGGAAAGAGCATTGCCTTTTAAGACATACAGAAGTAATTTTGATGTAAGCCCATCTAACTGAACTTAGAACACAAGCCTATGTTTGTGACAACTTCAGGTGCAGGGACGTCCTAAAGCAGGAAGAACCTGTGCGTGTTTCAGAGGTTAGGATATATTTTTGTGGATCTCCAACTTGAATTATATTTTTCTATAAATTATGATTATTAGTATTTCAGTGCCTTGGCCAGACTGTATATACAAATGTACTGATAAGTATCAGGCCGGTTTGTGATAAACAGTAGTACAGAGAAACTCCTTGCTGTTGTCTCAACTTTCTGAGCCTTAATTCCTCTGTAAAACAGGTTAAAGCAGACACTCTTCATAGGTCTCCTTTGGGCTTAATGTTCCTGAAGAATCCATAATCCATGTTCAGTCTTTTAATTACAAAAAAAAAATTTCTCATGTTAGCTTCAGATTCTAAACAGTCTTTTTCTTTACCCCTTTACCTAATTAAAGTGAGATCAAGAATATGTCATCTACCTCCCGGATGTCGTTATTACCATTAAAACATCAAGAACATGAATTTCACCAACTGTCATTCATTCTTTGGTGTGACTAGCTTAAGGAATGAAGCAGAAGCTCCAGAGACTGCACTTCTGTGGGCATAGATCTCATTCGTTAGCACAGTTCGGGGACACTGCTGTTCTCTGAGAGTGGACCTGCCAGCCTCCCTCTGGTTTCACAGAATGGTTTCCTCCTGCCACGCTGTGCTGGAAGAACAGAGCTTCCTCCTAGTTCATCAGTGTTATCCAGACAAACACTCAGTAAATACTTGTTCCGTGAAAGATCCTGGAACAACAATTTTCTTTTTTTAATTTTTCTAGAAAATTTTAGTAACAGCTAAAAAGTAAAGAATTCTTTTAAGTTCCTTTCTGTCTGTTTTTCTGCTCAAGCTTCCATTACATAAAAACACAAGAGAAACATTAGATATTGTTAATAGCTTAGGGATTTGAAAAGGATGGAATTAAAATGTATGAATTTAATGTTATGACTAATGCATTGTCAAAATGGCTTGGGTGGGCTGTACAAATGATGGTATGAACCCCTTGTCACTGAAGTAGTTTAGCACACAGATGGATTTGTACATATTCTCTATCATTTACTAACAGCCTCACATTTACTCCATTGTTGCTGGCGAGTGGTGAAAAGCATTCATTTTCTCTCCTTGGAGCTCTCAGTGAAGCTCTTCTCGCTTTATTATTTCTATATAAAGAACTCGATATAATTTGAGGATACATAATTCTTTGTTGTTTGAGGTTATATTTCTGTCCATTAAAAGCCAGTAAAATACAATTCTAGTGAGTACATGCAGTTTCCAGACTGAGTGCTGTTGCAAAATATACTGATAACCAAAAGACTCATACTTTGCATTTGAACTTGAACAAAGAGGGCTCTATCCTATAATGGTTGAGAAGATAACAATGTAGTCTGGATGATTTCCTTCTCAGGGAAATGGACAGAAGAAGAGGAAAAGAGACTTGCAGAGGTGGTTCATGAATTAACAAGCACAGAGCCAGGTGACATCGTCACACAGGGCGTGTCTTGGGCAGCTGTCGCTGAAAGAGTGGGTACCCGCTCAGAAAAGCAGTGCCGTTCCAAATGGCTCAACTACCTGAACTGGAAACAAAGCGGGGGTACTGAATGGACCAAGGAAGATGAAATCAATCTCATCTTAAGGTTTGTGTCCCAAATCTTTTAACAACAAAAGCCTGCTGCCTTCCTGTAGATGTCTTGATAGGCTTTCTTCTTGATTTCCTTGAAAGCCTAATGAAAAATGGAGAGCCATGTTAAAGACCCTGAGTACTTTGTACTGAGCTTTTTTGTTTATTCCTTTAAGGTTGATTTAGTGCCCGAGCAAAATGCCAGAACGAAGATCAGAGACTCAGGCCGTGGCGGTGGGGCTTTTCGATTGTCCTGCAGTGTGCCTCAGCTCTCCCTGTGGGAGCACAGTGGAGAGGGCTCTGCAGTTCTCTGAGCTTCGGTGCTTGCTTGGCCTGGGCTAAGTCACACACACACTGTCAAGTTAGATCAAAGGAAGTGCTTCTGCCTCGCACAAATTCAGAAGACAGCATGAAGTCGGGGGAATTTGGTTTTCTCTTTGTTTCAACCATGAAAACTAATGAACAAAACAAAATTATCGTAGTTATAACTACTCCATGCTAAACATCAAAAGTCATTGTGACAGTTAAAGCTAGGAAATACAGACTTTTTCTCTCTCTTTTTTTTGGTTTTTTTTGAGACGGGGTTTCTCGGTGTAGTTTGGTGCCTGTCCTGGATCTCGCTCTGTAGACCAAGCTGGCCTCGAACTCAGATCTACCTGGCTCTGCCTCCCAAGTGCTGGGATTAAAGGCGTGCACCACCACTGCCTGGCTTGAAATACAGACTTTTTTTTTTTTTTTGGTTTTTCGAGACAGGGTTTCTCTGTGTAGCTTTGCACCTTTCCTGGAGCTCACTTGGTAGCCCAGGCTGGCCTCGAACTCACAGAGATCCGCCTGGCTCTGCCTCCCGAGTGCTGGGATTAAAGGCGTGCGCCACCAACGCCCGGCTGAAATACAGACTTTTAAAACCTCAGATTTAGTTGCACTGTTATATTGATTTTTGTTGTTTTCATTTTGTTTTGTAAGTTTTTTGTCAACTAAATCATTTTTATATATGGGGAATTTCTAAGCATGTTTAGTTTCTTTATAAATGGAAAAGTTTAGAGCCAAGAAAAAACTTACTAAAAATACAAACTAAGGCTGGGAAGTGTTGGTGTAAATTTTAATCCCAATCCCAGCACTCTGGAGGCAGAGGCAGGTAGATCTCTGTGAATTCAAGACAGCCTAGTCTACATACAGAGCGAGTTCCAGGACACCCAGGGCTACACAGAGAAACAAACTATAAAACATCACAGTTCTGTACAACTGAACCTGTTCTTCATCTAGTTGTAATTTCTAGCCAGCTCCCTTTCCTTCACGGTGCTGCATCTGCTTCCCCCCATTTACAGTTCCGTACCCTGGTTGCACTTGAGCATTTCTTAGCTCCTACTTATTTGGACTGCTTGAGTCCTTTTTCTTTGATAATGGCACCTCAGTGTCCTAACCTACCATTTCCTTTATTGCTGGTCCTATCCCCTATAGTAAGAAAAAGACTTACAAACAAATTTAGGATCTAATTTTGTGATTTATTTTGTGATCTGTAGGATAGCAGAGCTTGATGTAGCTGATGAAAATGACATAAACTGGGATCTGTTAGCTGAGGGATGGAGCAGTGTTCGTTCACCACAGTGGCTTCGAAGTAAATGGTGGACCATCAAAAGGCAAATTGCAAACCATAAGGATGTTTCGTTTCCTGGTAATGTACTACTTGCTTACAGTATTACTCCTAAAAAGTTAGTGGTTAGAAGTTCTTTGCCTCAAGTAAAGGCAGTTAGGGCAGATTTTCATTTAAACTGCCCTATTTCTTTCGGTAGTTGTCTTTTCTGCCCTACAGAAGAGTCCATGTGATTTGTACACTTAAACATGCTCTTATTCTTCCACATAACGCTAAAGAGGAAATACATTTTACATGGTTTCATTTAGTACAAACCTTCTTCAAAAATCAGTTGTGCAATTTTAAATACATTAGCTAAGTTTGTTATTTGAAGAAAAGTCTGGTGCCCTATTTTGTAGAAAATAGGCTCCATGGGTTTCCAGGGATCTAAATTGGATTTACATACAGATCTGTCATTCCATTGTCTTTTTGGGTGCTAGCCTAAGTTACAGAGTCTCTGCTGTAGGTTACCACACTCACTTCTCCTCTTTTGGCACTCCAACTTGCAGTTTTCAAAGTAGAATTCAGTGCTGAGGGACTGAATTGAATTCCCAGTTACAGAAAATCAGTATAGATTATCATGGAAGAGCAAAAGCTGGACATGGTGGTTCACACCTGTAATTCCCATACTTAGAAAAGCAAAGGCAGGCAGATCACTACAGACTGAGACACTGTCCCCCTCACACCCGCCAGAAAGAGCAAAATCTAGAATGAGCAGCCCTGTGAAAGACCTGGAATATGTATTAGCGTTTGGCAGTCAAGTGCAGCCCTTGAGTCATTGGTGGAAGAATGTGTGTGCATTGTTCATTAAAAAAACACAACAACAATGTGTTAACATCACCAGTAGTCTTCTAAATAGTTCTGCCAGAAGCCCTAGGACCCAGGAGATGTTTTATTTCCATGTCCTTAACAGTGTCCACCTGTTTCCATTTTGTTATAATTCTGATGGCAAGAACAATATTCCTTTAGTAAGTTTTAACGTCTGGGCAGGCATGGTGGCACATGTCTCTAAGTCCAGGCTGCTTGAGGGCGAAGTTACAGGATCACTAGGACCAACAATTGGAGACCAACCTGGGCAACATAGCAAGACCACTCCCATCTCCAAAAAAAATTTTTTTAATCCTTTTTTAATCTCTTATGATAGATGTTTCCAAAGATTTAAAGACAGGTTATAATTTGAATTTTTTATTATCTTGACAGTTCTCACGTGCAGTATACAGCTATTTACTCCAGATACTTCCCTCCTTGCCCTCCTCCCACCCTGCTTCCCTTGTTGCTTAGATGGTGGTCTGTCGGAGAGTCAATGTTCTTTTTGTCTACCCATCTCCCTTCAGTCTTAATAAAAGGTCTTAAACAGTTACATGAGAACCAAAAAAACAACCCAGTGCTTTTGGAGACTAAATCAGGATCTGGAGTTCCAAACAGTAATTGCAATTCCAGTGTCCAGCATGTTCAGATCAGAGTCGCCCGCTTGGAAGATAATACAGCCATCTCTCCAAGCCCCATGGCAGCGATGCAGATTCCAGTCCAGATCACCCACGTCTGTAAGTGTTGGCACCTCGAGACTCCTTGCCATTGGGCCTTAGGATCAAATTAAGGCTCCAGTGCCTTTAGTCTTCTAGAGTGTTGATGGAAATTGATGAATTGGGAGATCTAAGGAATTTTATGTTTGACTCAGTTAACATTTGCACAAGAATGAATGTGTAACAGGAGGAACTTCAACAGTTTAAGTACTTCTAAATCATCTTTCTAGATTTTATAATTAAGGATAAGGATTTTTATAAAATTAGTCAGATAGACATCTAAATCACTGATTAGCAGAAAATTTCCTAAAAAATTACTTGTCAAGCAGAGAAATAGTGTTCAGTGTGACAGGTCATTTCTAATTTTTCCAGAATGCAAACAACATAGGGGTGGAGCTGAGGTAGAATATTTTAAAAATGGGATCTTTATAAAGATTGAAAAAATGTAAGATAAGAAAGGGCCAGTTTGCTACAGGGAAGTGTTTTTAATCTCTCAATTATCTTTGCCTGTCACAGTTTTATGCTTAGAAAAGTTCAGTGACCCAGCAATATAGAGAGAAAAGATTTTTCACTTCAGCTCCATGTTTACCTTCCTCCCCCCTTTCTGACATTTCTTTGATTTTAGTGACAGAAAAGAATTGAGTTCCAATCCTTGGAACCATCTTTATTTACCATTAACCCCTCCCCCCCCCTTTTTTTTTGGTGGTGGTGGTGGTCCTACATGATGCTGTTTGCCTATGAAAAGATTATTGCCCACAAGTATACACATCGTTGTTCACACCCAGGCATTTGTTATTTATTGCATTTTGAATAAGTCTTTGCAGGATACCCTCCTATTACAGTATGCTCCGTGTTTCTTGACCTCATCTACAAGATGCTAATAGTGCTTTCTGTCATTAGTACAAACACGCATGCACGCACGCACACCGCATGCATGATGCCCTTGTTGAGAAACACTGGGCACCTGTTGATACTGTGAGCACCATGTATCTGTATATGCAATGACTATCAAAGGTACCTTTGAGGGGGGTTGCACTTGCCTTGCATGGGTGAAGCCCTGGGTTTGATCACCTGCAGCATAAAACAAAGTTGCTCTGGAAACATTTAAACTAATGACCTGCCTTACTCCTTTATTTGGCCCTCCATGTTTTTTATTTTATAGTTTAAGAACTACAGATTAGCAGAAGTTCCTATTCTAAATAGATGAGCTATTATTAAGTATAAATTGTGCATGGAGAGTGTTAGCCACCATTAGGAAGAGCAGATATTTCATAAATGAAACCTTAATACTCATTCATACCATCTCTTTTTAATAGCTTAAGAGTATTTTATTACTTCCAGCAAGATGAGTATAGTTAAGAATTCTGTATCCCATCCATTATTGTTAGCATTCTGACCTCAGTCTCTTGATTTTGCTTGTTAGACCCCATCTAATATGGTCATCTGAAAAAAATTACTATCATATATTCTTTTGGTTTTAAAGTTGCTTTTGCTCCTCATAACAATTCTATATAGGAAGGACAGATAAAATCTCTGAATGTTGATTTGGGTTAAATCACTTTCCAGTGGCCGTGGAAGAGGCAGAGTTACTAGAACTAAAGCTAATGTTAGAGACTGCCAGTCCACATTTATAGTGCTTACTAAAATGTACAGAAATTTTTGTTATTCTAAGTTCCTTTCTTTTTCTCCTTCCATATTAGCCTTGGTGTATTCTTCTTGCTTCTTAACACTTGAAACACTTTCAGATACACACCAAGAGTTATTAGCAAACCTTTTATGTGATTCTGATAGTATCTTTGGCTTTATGAGCCTTGTGATGTCACTACTGCTTTCTATGAAGTGTGAAAGCAACCATATTTAAAAAGAAAAAAACGTGGGTAGGCATGACTGTTTAGTAAAACTTGCAGCGGGCTGAAGTTAGCTGTTGTATATGTTTGATCTTTATGCCATCCTAGATAAGTACATTATATAAATTTTCAATATGAGATTTCCTTCCTGACAGCTGATTCCATTGGAGAAACTTGACAAAGCATTTTCTTATTGTCCTTGTTCTTACTACAGCTTCAACAGACTCCCCTGCTGCTTCTGTTGACTCAGAAACAATAACACTAAACAGTGGAACACTACAGACATTTGAGATTCTTCCAGTGAGTAATACTTCAGATAATAGTTATTGGCTGTTTTTATGCAAAAGAAAGATCAGGTATCTTTCATAGATGTATTATGTAAGTAGGTGAAATTAGAATTCTGAGGCCAACGTGATAGACTGGACATAAATTGGACTTCACTTTGATGTTGTTGTCCTGCTCTTTGTCCATGTGTACCTTGACAATGCACTTTTACATCTGAAAATGACAGTGATGATGAGTCAGTGTGACAGATTTGTACTGGCTCAAGTCAAACAGATTGTTAGGAAAAAGTTGGTGGACACTTCATGAGATGTTGGTAATATTTCTTGAATATGTTGAGTAAGCTCTTATGCTAGTCATTGGATATAAAATGTTTAGTTCCAGTCCTTAATGGTTACAGTTTGGCAAAATCTTTTATCTCTAAAAATGTTAAGCAGTTATCAGGAGCCAGGGAGATAGCTCGTAGATAAAGTGTTTATTTTGTAAACACAAGGCCTTGGATTCCCAGTACCATTGTAAAAAAAAAAATCTGGGCATGGCAGCATACACGTACCTGTAATCCCATCACTGGGGGTTTTAATGGCCAGCCAGTCTAGCCAAATCAGTGAGCTCTGTTTCATTGAGAGACTGGTTGAAGAGAGATTGAGGAAGACATCTATGTTGACCTCTAGCTTATGCATGCACTTGCACACAGGTGCACCCACCCCACACTCATTATCAGTGACCAAATTCTAACTGCACGTTTATCTTAAAAAAAAGAAAATGTTGGTTGACACAGAATTCACACCTGAATGCTCTATTTTGGATTTTCAGATAGCAATGTGATTACTGTGCTGGGTGGTATACAATTGCTAGGTAAACAAGCACTCATCCACAGTGTACCAACTTGCTCTTCAGTGAGTCAAAGATAGTAAAAATACATTTTTGGCTTAACAGTGGACTTAACCTACATGTAGTTCCATAAGTGAAAGAAAATCTATTGTGGTTCTCACTTACTTGAAATTCCCCAAATAAATATCTGGATATAATACAAGTAAATTTTGGTTGCCTCTAGTTGTGGGGAAAATGGGTCATGACTTAAATGTATAGAGTTTCTTTTAGAGGCAATGAAAATTCAAGAAGTCAAGATCCCAGTTCGTGCCCTCCTTCCTAAAACAAGCCCGAAGTTAGTGCCTATTTTATTAAGAAAATATAAACACTATTCATGTTACTTCAAGATTTGTTTATTTTGAAGAATTACATATTAGTACAATAATTTAATTAGTACAATAATTTAGTCAATGCCCTTTAGCTAAATCCCTTGAAGAGCACCAGAAGACCTGAAGATTCTGTTTCTGTTTCTTTGGACTTGAGAGACTATAGTAATCTCACAGTAGGAATGCACAGTGTTTTTAACCCTGGTCATAACAGAACTTTCATTTTATGCTTGTTTATTTTTATTTGAGAAAGGCGTATTGGGGTAGTGTTAAGGCTTTTTCCTTAGGAGATCACAACAAAGTGTTTTAAGAGCCTGAGACTCAGCACTATGAACACTGCCTGCTCTTCCAAGGACCCAAGTTCAGTTCCCAGCACCCACATGCTGGCTCACCACCATCTGTAACTCAAGTTCCAGGGAATTTAACACCCTTCTGACCTCTGAGGGTACCAGGCTCATATTGAGTGTACCAATAGCAGGCAAATGACCCAAATACATAATTTTCTTAAATATATAGACGTAAGTTTATTAAAACACTTGAAGTGCATGTTTGTATACAGTATTGGCACTGATTCCTAGCTGTCTATGATAAGTACGTGTAACCCTTAGAAAAATGATTGCTTTCCCCAAAAGTGAAAACCAATCATTTTCACTTTTGGGGAAAGCAGAGAAAAACTGAGTTCCCAGTGGTGGTAGGCACTTCAATAATCATTTCTAATTCTACCAGCCCTTTCTGTGAAACATAGGTATTATCTCCTTGTTAGCAATAAGAAAAAAACCTGTATTCAGGGATCCAGGACACAGGAAAGGAACTTTGGCCCAGATAATTATACTGAAAAACAGACTCTCCAGCTTACCTAGCCCTCCCTAAAGTACAAAATACTTACTCTACAGCTTGTTAGGATAACCCTGACTCAATAACAATCTATCACTATAAAACCTCAAAAGATAAATGTATTGCTAGTTGACAACCTTTTCAAATGGCATCTTCATTTTCCTTAATAGAGGAGTATTTCCTAAAATCACTCCATTAGAAACATTTCAAGTAAATAAACACTGCCAATATGCCCTCTCAAAAACTTGGTGTTTTAAACTGTTGTTGTTATTAATGCATCTTGTTATGCGGTGTGTGGTACATGCCTTAATGCTGACGGAGGTCAAAGGGTAACTTGTAAGAGTTTGTTCTCTTGCACTTAGTGAGTCCTGGGATCAAACTCAGGTTCGGTGGCAAGTGCCTTAACTCACTGAGACATCTTACTGGTTTATTTACCACAGAGAAAAGATTGAAGAGGTGACTGAGAATTGGGTTACTGCATTGCCCGTGGTGGCTCATGAACCTACCATGTTGATGCTTAGTTGAGACCAGAACTAGAAATGTATGGAGCAAAAGATATAATAAATGCTGTATTCATTACATCTCAGATATTGAAACAGTATACATAATGAAGAGTATTCCCTTTGCCATTTGTACCTTCATGATTGGCAAGTACATCGCTAGCTACTAAATTCAAATCAGTTTCCTTAAATGCAGATGTAGACGTAATCCATAGGCTTTTGTACCTGTGTTGAGCCTCTTTTTCTTCTTTAGTCTTTCCATTTACAGCCCACTGGTACTCCAGGCACCTACCTTCTTCAAACAAGCTCAAGTCAAGGCCTTCCCCTAACTCTGACCACAAGTCCCACAGTAACCCTGGCAGCTGCTGCTCCTGCTTCTCCTGAACAGATCATTGTTCATGCTTTATCCGTATGTTATATAATTATACTTCATTTTTGAGTGTCTGTTATGGGTCAGGATTAATTGATAGAAATGTAAAGGAGTTTGGGTTGGGTATCAGAGTACTACTTGTATGATTTGTCCTCAGTTGTGGTATTTTGTACTTAATTCTTCACTGGGTGTACCTCTAATCGCCACTGCTGCCTTTTTATTAGATAGCTATCCATTCAAATAGGGGATTTACAAGAGGAAGGGACTCCCTGGGAAGTAAACACAGATTCTAGAAAAGTAATGATAGAAGCAGTTGCAGAGGTGAAAGATACGGGAAGGGAAACTGCTAGTTCTTTGTCATTGATAGTTTCCTTTACTATTTTATAGCCAGAACATCTGTTGAACACAAGTGACAATGTCACAGTGCAGTGTCACACACCAAGAGTCATTATTCAAACTGTTGCTACAGAAGACATCGCTTCTTCAATATCCCAAGCAGAACTCACAGTTGATAGTGATCTTCATTCATCTGATTTTCCTGAGCCTCCAGACGCACTAGAAGCTGACACTTTCCCAGATGAAATTCCTCGGCCTAAGATGACTATACAACCATCATTTAATACTCATGTGTCTAAATTCAGCGACCAAAATAGCACCGAACTGATGAATAGTGTTATGGTCAGAACAGAGGAAGAAATCGCTGACACCGACCTTAAGCAGGAAGAACCACCGTCTGACTTAGCCAGTGCTTATGTTACTGAGGTAAGCTGTGGAGGAGACTGCAGCCTATGGGTTTTACCTTGGGCTTCACAGGCACTTTAAGGAGAGATACTTTCTAGAGCAGTGTGGTTCTCAACCTTCCAAATGCCGTGCCCCTTCAGTACAGTTCCCCATGTTGTGGTGACCCTAACCATACAATTCTTTCATTGCTACTTCCTAACTGTAGTTTTGCTGCTTGATTGAAATTTAATATCTGATATGTGACCCCACAGGGTTTGCAACCACCCAGTTTGAGAACCACTGCTCTAGTACCCTTTTTTTCTTCAGACAGACAAAGTTATTAGTGGGGGCTGGAGAGATGGCTCAGTGGTTAAGAGCACTGCCTGCTCTTCCAGAGGACCTAGGTTCAATTCCCAGTGCCCACATGGCAGCTCACAACTGTAACTCCAGTTTCAAGGGATCCAGCACACAGACATGCATGCAGGGAAAACTAGTGTACCTAAAATACAAATAAATTATTTAGTTTTTCGAGACAGGGTTTCACTGTGTGTAGCTTTGCGCCTTTCCTGGAACTCACTTGGTAGCCCAGGCTGGCCATAAATTATTTAAAAAGAAAAAAGTTGTTAGTGGACCGGCTCCTGTTGCTGGATATACCTGAGCATAGTTCCTCACTGAAGTATCCCCTCTCCACAGGCAACAGATTGAGAGGCATTTGTTAGCATCTACTCCCTGGAGCACCTTTGGGTGGTGTGGGTAATCATAGATTCCAGATACATCACACAATGCAACATAATTGTTTTTTCTATATACAAATGACATAGGACAGTTTGTTGGTTTTAAGTTCCTTTTTATCAATATTCATTATATTACATTATGAGATTATTGAGGTTCATAGACCCATCTTTTTAAGGTCTTAACCTTTATGTTCTAATTTTAAAATGGAGGATATTTGAGAGCTAAGTGATAACAGACCTGGACGTACTTGGGGAATGTAAGTCTATCTTTTTTTTTGTTTCCTTTTTTAAATATTATTTAGGACTTAGAGTCTCCCACCATAGTACACCAAGTTCATCAAACAATTGATGATGAAACAATACTTATCGTCCCTTCACCACATGGCTTTATCCAAGCAGCTGATGTTATAGACACTGACTCTGTCTTGCCTTTGACAACACTAACAGGTACTGTACTAAGACTGAATCATGAGCCTGGTAAACTGGAAGGGGTAAAATCAGGCAGTTTTATCATGTTAATCTTCTCTTGATCTATTGGTTCTCTTGTTGACTAAATCCTACATGTTGGTAAAATACTTGGACTGGATAATGAGTAAAATACATTTAATACTAACTTTATTTAAACTTTACAGATCCCATATTCCAACATCATCAGGAAGAATCAAATATAATTGGATCATCTTTAGGCAGTCCTGTTTCTGAAGACTCAAAGGATGTGGAGGACTTGGTAAACTGTCACTAGATTGTTAGAAACAGGTACTTCAAGTAAAGAAGCCACATTGTTAATTACTTTATCTCCAAAGAAAGGAGCAGTCCCAAGAGTTTTGGTTTGCCATTCCTCTGGCTTGTACGTAGCTACTGTGCGGAAGTCATGCACATTGTTGCTGCTGTTCCTTTTTCCTCCTTTTAACTACATCATCTGAGGTCCAATTTATGACAGTGTGTTATGGAGTATAGACGTGTTCATTGCCCAGACCTGTTAAGTTTTATGTCAAGAGGGAGCTGCAATCACTGCAGCTACTTAGTCACCAAAGCTTAACTGCCCTGGTTTTCAGCAAGCACTGACACTCACCTCTGCAGTTAGACACTGTACTCTGTCCTGACTCGGGTTGGCCTGGGTATAGCTCAGGTTAGATAGCAACATGGTCCAGCTTAGCAGTGACCTTCAGAAAGACTGACGTGGCCAGCATTGAGATTCAAGAACATGGGGGGTGGTTGTGAAGGTTACTCCGGTTACCCCATTGCTGGCAGTGGGGGCTGACTGAGGCAAGGTAGAGGAAAGCATTAAAGAGTCAAGAAAATTCACTACAGGTCTTTAGTCTTTAACTCTTAAAGGGAATGTGGATAAAATAACAAAACCCACCATAGCAAAGCAGTTATGACCCCTTATCAGAGACAGCCAGGATTTTACAGTTAGCACTTTGAAATAATTCAGTGAGGGCAAGTGATACTGCCTGTGTCTGATAACCATGACTTTTTATTACATGTTTTACTATATAAATTGCCCAGAAAATAGTTGAGGGGTATTAGAGTATGCTGTTCACTTAGTGCATTACCTGTTGGGGGTACAGTATAGATTCTCCCTCAGGCACTTTTAAAAAACAAAATTTGCTTCTGTATCAAAAGAAAACAAATCAAGAGTCATTCCTAAGGGTAAAGCCAAAACAAGCCTATAGGGCTTTAATGATATGATCCTTATAGAAAAGTCAGAAGGAAAAAAAAAAAGAAACTTGTATAAATTATTTTATTTATTATTGTAATTAGATCTTCACAATCAAAGTTGTCTTTTCACCATCTGTGTTTTATTAATGTGAAACTGTAGTAATAAGCAAAAGTTGGTTGCCTAGGGAACAATAATTGTATATCCAGTTTAACAGAAATAAAAGAGTATTTGTCTTAAAATGCAAGATTTGAGCCATGCAATTAAATTGTAAAAAATGAAATTAATTTCAAAAGTGAAAATACTTTGCCATTTGAGGCTGGAATGTTTCAGCTTCTTAAAGGAAAGCAGAGATCTATGATACAGCTCCCTTGCAAGAGGGAATTCAGAGTTACAATTAACATGAAAATCATGTACCAGACTTCTGTAGAGGATTCTTCAGCATACTTTTTTCCAGCAGTTAATTCACAGAGTGTCCTGGTAAGTGTTTCTTCTTGGCAGCTTCACCTTCCCACATCATGGAAGTACAAGTTCGCACATATACATAACATGATGATAGAAAATAAGATATAGTAAATTAGATTTCTAAATTTCGGTTCTAAGTCTCCTTGTCGATACCAGTAGATCTAAAAGAAGAATCAAATAAAATTTAAGTAATGACCAACTATTACAATATAAAATACAACTAATTCTTTTTATGTGGATATCATAGTATTTATTATTCTAAGATAGTCTTCAGTTAATCATCATTCCTTAGGCCAATGCCGCCATAATTGTTTATGATTCAAGTAGTAGTACTACATGTGTTTCCATGGTCCAAGATCGTATATATTCCTGTTTTTGTGATGTATTTGGTTCTGTGATCAAAGTAGTATACCAATCAAGCTAGATAAGAACATGTATCTCGATATATCTTTAATATATTTGAATTACTAGAAAGGAAGGCACTTAGATTTATGTGACTGATTCAGATATAAGAGAGCTTACTACTTGTAAATAATTTAATATCTCAACCTTGGTCACTTGGGGCTGCAGAACATAGGAGACAAGAAAACTTTCAAGTAGATTCAACTTAGGACTAGTTCTAACTAAGTGTTATGGCTTAAAACCTATATGGGTTTGGAACAACTTAAGGATTTACTTTAAAAAAAAAAAAAAAAAAAAAAAAACCTTAATGCTTTTTTAAAAATGGTGTTGGAGGTCAGACCCAGGGCTCCTTGCCTGTTAGAGAATCTTTCCCACAGAACCACAACTTCTCCCCAAGGATTGACTGTTTGAATTGAAGGGCAAACCCAACAGATAACCTCTAAGTAACAGAGCCAGGCCTCTTTAGGGGTGAGTGTTTCTGGCACACAAAGGGCTCTGTGTTTATAGCCATCTTGTGACAGGTAGAACTACGACTTGCTAGCCATGTTTCCTGGGAATTGTGGTGTTAACTGTCTCCCTTCTGAGACAGCACAGATCCAAGTGGACCCATACGTAATTACAAGTAATCCAGGGTGCTCCTGGAATCCAGACTGCTGAGCCCTATGTATAGTCACTGTGTGCTTTTTCAGAAGTATTGTGGCAATTCTTAACTTTCATGTCTACCCATCAAGGAAATAGTTTTCTTCAGGCTTTTGAACTTTGGGATTGAGGAGAAAGGGGAATTCTGATTATCCTTGGATGAGGGGTAAAAAAGAGAGATGCCTTTTTATATAGACCCAGGAACTAGAAATTTAAGCACTACCATATTCAGCCCTTACAAAGATTCAAGTTCTATAGTACTCACAAGTATGCAGGCAGTAATACTACTCAAAGAGATGCAGACAGCAAAAAATACATTCAGTGGTTTGGGAGGTAGTTGAGGGAAAACAAAAGCACTGATGAGGGTCACCTGTGTGGAGAGACATGGAAGGCCTTAAGAGGAATTCCAAGGTGTAATTAGACTGCGGCTGAGCAAGGTAATACGTTTTGCATCATAAAATTACATTGAATTATTTAATACTTCTAACTTTTCCAGCAAGTACAAAAGAAGGCAAAACCAGTCTAAAAAGAAACCTTCATTAGCAAAGGTTAGCAATCATTTAAATCCCATTCCCAAGATTAGTACCTACTAGAAAAAGACCTGATTATCTTGGTATTGTAAATATTCCTACCAAAAGTGAGTAGTGCTCACTTTGGTAGAACAGACACTAAAATTGGAGCAGTACGCAGATTAGAACGGTCCCTGCACAAGGTGACGTGAAGTTCGTGAAGCATTCCCTTTTTATGAAAGCTCTCCCACAATGGTGTGGCGCACACTCATGCACAGACCGTTAATGTCTTTGTTTTCAGCATTGCCAAGATGCTATGGGGAATTAAATTACAAAGTTAGAAGGAAAAAAGTGAATATACACAAAGCTGGTTTGGCTTAGTTTATAAAAAATACTAAAAGATAGGTTTTTAATTGCCATTTTGTTTCTACCTTAGATTAAAAGGCTATGGAAAAAGTAAGGTTTGTTCTCTTAGCAAATTTAGTCTTGGTTATGAGACTTTACAAACTACAGCTTTTTACTTTGATAGACAGATACAGAATGTATATCACATATTCTGATGCGCTATACAGAATTAAAAAATAAACCATATACTGTCTGAATCTTTTAAAACCTGGCCAGAGTAAATTCAAGACATTAAAAGAAATGGGAGAGGTGACAGTCAATGATTAGTGCCACCATCATTTGTACAGATTGACCAGGCAGGTAATCATGGCCAACTCAGTTGACTGATTTAGATTTACTCTTTTGAATTTGGCCATGATTGGAATATCTATATGTTCACGCCCTCTTTAAAAGTCTTTTGTTTTGGGAGGATTGATAGTAAAGTTTTCAACTGGCCAAGGTTATAAATGAAAAAAAAAAAATACTTACTAGAATCAACAAGGTGGTTAAGCTGCCAACAACTAAATTGATGATTCGGTCCTGAAAGAGACAAGAGTTTATAAGGCGGATGACTTGGATTCAGGGCTGCCAGAGCAGAAGCTGGAATCTTACAGACTGAAGAGACCAAGAGCTGGCCCTTTGACACCTTCCAAAGAAAGCTGCTAATAAAAAATGTGAACAAGGTTCTGGAAATGAGGCCAGCTGAGGAGTGCCTGTGCTGATGGGAACGGTACGAGGGGGGTGGTATTCAGGTTGCCAGCCTTGGCACCAGATTGATGGAGATGCGTACAGGTGACAGAGGAGGTGGCTCTGTCTACCTCGAGACACTTGGTTCTCTTCGAAAGGACCAGCTATCTAGTCCAGTTGGATTGTTTTTCTCCAACTTAGTGACACTTGAGTAATTTAAACAAAGAATTCTTTGAAGAGCCAAGGCCCTATCCATTATGTTTTCTTGTGGTTTTCAGCCTAACCTAAATCTAAAGCAGAGGGAATCTACATTTTACAGGTTAAGGTAAACTTAGGCCCAGTGTGTTTTAAACTACTTGCCAAAAAATTGGAGCTAGCTCCAAAACCAAGTGTAACTATGTTATGAAGTAATGAGATTGGTAAGTTCTTTATAGAATTACAGAACAAGGGTTAGAGTCGTCACTCAGTTGGACAGCACTTGCCTGGCATGCACAGGCCCAGGCTTGACTCCCCAACACTCCCATCCCAAGAGAAAAGGAACTATGTACAACAAGGTTGGGTTTAAAACAGTACTGTAGGGCCACTGAGAACAACTTATTTGTGAGAAACCAAAGCCGTGTCACGAATTTGCATTTGTGGAGCAGGTGCTACTGGGACTGAACCTTGCACGTTATGCTGGGCAGGCTCCATACCAGTTTGGCCCTTGAAAGATTGTTTTAGTATCAACAGAAAGGGGGAAACAGCAACAAACTAAAACCTCTTCCAAATTCTCTACCTTTGAAAACCACAAATTAAAGTGGTAGGCAAAGCCGGGAGTGTAGAAAGGCCAGTTTGGTGTGTGCCTGACCTATGCCAGGACAAAACCACAACTCTTCCAGCTGAAGGCAGTGATCAGAGGTTAGAAGGGAAAACTAAACCACAACCACACCCTAACTGCATCAAGAACTCATGAGATCTTAGCACCACAGCCCACCAGAGAGTCCACCAGAAATTAAGACCATTTCTTAGGAAAGAGACCTGGGAGCAATTCATTAATCACTTAACTTCCTCCACATATGGCCAATGTATGTGTTTTACCAAAGTGCACAAGGATAAAATCTGTACAAGTATGAAAGTTTCAGCTGTCCATCTGCTCTTAGAGATTTGCAGACATTTACTGTGGGTCTTCATACCCTAACAGCTGTCACCAACAGAAGTGTATAATAACCAAGGTGAGTCAGTTTCTAAATGTCACAGCAGCTTGTCTGCCAAAATCAGGAGTAACAGTCGGGGTGGGGGTGGGAGACACAAAACAAAACAATGGAGAGCAACTGACCAGACTTTGCTAGCTTCTAAAACTAGGTCTGAGGGGTCTCGGGAGGTGGCTTAGTAAAGTGCCTACCGCACAAGCCAAAGGACCAGAGTTTGGCTCAAACCCCAGCAGCATTCACATGAAAATCTGGACATGGGGCTGGAGAGATGAGTGCACAAGTCCCTGTACTCCAGCTCCAGGGGACTTGACACCCTCTTCTGGCCTCTGGTCACCCACATGCACAGCATACACAATTTTTTTAAAGAATGAAAGCTGGACACAGCAGCAGCATACATCTGTAAGTCAGTGGATGGAGTGTAGAGACAAAGTGGGTCTGTAGAGCTCAATGGCCAGCCAGAGTAGCTGAATTAAGAGACCTTATCTCAAAAAAAATGTGGAATGATAAAGGAAAACATCGAACATCAACCTCTGGCCTCCAATGTGTGCATACCTATGTATACCACACATACATACATACATCTAACGATGAAATTGCAGTATGATTTGCACATGAGAAAAAAAGGGTCAAGAATATCAAAACATCCAAGGTGTCCTCTAATTCTACGGTAAAGAAACAAGACTATCAAAAAAATGTTCCCACTGAAGTTAACATTCCGTGCTGGACAGCATATCCTAAGAGCCACCACTGCTATGGACAAGGCTGTCGGGTGGCAGATGGCACCTCACAAAGCCTATTAGTAGCATGTCCTATTAGCCTATTAAGAGCAGCATAACTGCTTTGATCATTATAATGAAAGTATACCTAAATAGATTTTCCCTGCCTGGCTTCTAGATAGTCACTCAATGGCAAGTCTCTTCCTGAATTAACAGTAGTTCTCTCAGCTGTTCCTAAGATGACATGAACTATTGGGGATGTGGCAGAAATGCCTAACAGTGTTTTCTTTCTCAAAGCCAGTGCCTTGCCTTTGGGTCTCCTGCTATAGACAACCGTAAATCCTGGTAAGAACCACCACTGAGTTAATTTGTAACTTCACTTAAAATGCTATAACCAAAGCCTAGCTATTCCAATATGGACTATGGGCCAGTTGCCTTAGCCTCACCTAAGAGCCTGTTTAAATGCAAAATCAAATCTTGCTTCAGATATGCTGAGTCAAAAAATATTTTTAACAAGATCTGGTATGAGCCTTGAGCAAACCATTTTGAGAGTTCAAAGCTTAGGACAGAAATCCTTTGCTTGGGACAAAAGATTGTATTTCAGGGTTTGGCGGGTTCTTCTAGGTCCAATCTCCAAAGAACAGAATGATTCAATCACTAGTTAAGGCATCAAAGGGCATTTAAAGGAAGAAAGTGCTCCACAACTGAGCTAAATTGTATATGGAGATGATGTTGCATTTAAACTTTGTCATTTCTAAGAGAAACTGGAACTCAAGGTTTTCTGTGTCTGCAGCTGGTGTTTATTTTTCCCAGAAACTACCGTTCTCCATACCCCCCCCATTTTATTTTTATCCTAGTTTTTAGCTTACTCTGCCACTGTTTAGCTATGTAACCCCAAATGGAGATCCCTTAAACCCTGTTTTGTTTGCTAGACCAAAATGAGCAAAGTGATAGTTTCAATAATTTACAGTTCTGAATCCACTTCAGACTACACTTGGGTCAAAGGAGGCCCAGTCACCTTCTAACTAAAGAGTCCCCAGTCTTGCCTGGTCAGTCATCACCCAGTGCACTGATGAAAAGGGTACAGGCCCTCGGATTGACACTCAGGCAGGGATGGCTTTGGTAGGATATTGGCAGTGACATCCCCAGTAACCAGCTGCCAGCAGCTGCCCTCCACTCTTGGGAAATACCCTGTTGCTATAGAGTTTAGAATGCTGACAAGCATTGTGTTCAGCCTTCCATTTCCATGGCAAATTACGTGTAAATTTACCTCCTCCTAAATCAGGCTTTGTGCTAAACCAAACCCAAGTAACAATAAAAAGATGAAGGCATGAATTCTAAAGGGGCTTAGAGAACGTTAAGAAGTGGGAAGAGGCATGAGAATTTAGGGGAAAATTGCCTATGAAATGGTTTCTGATTTAAATTTTAAGTCTAGTACAATAATCGTCCTCAATGGGACTTTGCTTTCCATGGCTTCAGTTACCTGTAGTTAACAATCCAAAAATACCAAAAGGGAAATTGCAAAAATTAACAATTTATGTTTTAAGCTGTATATTCTGAGCAGCATGATAAAATTATGTTGTGTAGTCCCATCCTACCCTATAGACACACATACATCATCATCATCCTTTGCACAGTACTGAGACTACATAATACCCATGCCATCTGTCTCGCATAGCCAACTCAAGCTGTCAGACTTCACCTTCATTTGTGTTATGCTTTTACTTAATAGAGTGAAGCTGGCAATTTAGATATGCCAAAGAAAAGTGAGAATATGACCTTTAAGTGAGATGGTAGAACTGGGGGGAGGGTTGCTGTAATTAACATACAGTACAAACATCTGTATGAAGTTCTCCAAAGGGAGAGATTGTGTTCAGTTTACCGTTGCACTTCAAAAGCTAAGTTATAGCCACAGTATATGGTTAGTACTTAGCTAAGAGAAAGGCTCTTAAGTTATACTGCCCAAGATTCCAGGCATCTTGAAGACAAGGGACACTGTTATGAGGTTTGCAGCTCAGGGTTTTAATTTTCACTAGTCAAAGTATCCATCATGCTGGATCATCAAGTGAGGCAAACTTCTAGCCCTAGGCAAAATTTGTTGCATGATATAAACACATGAATATAGGAAATGCTGTATTTCATAAACAATCAGTTATGTTGGTCCATAAAATAAGCTAAAGATATGACATGTACTTTCCCAAATGAGTGAACTGTAACTTGGGAGGTGAAATGGTTGAGATGCCACTCCCAATTTTACTACCCTCCCCCAGAGCTAAACTCCAAACATTTCCACTATAAACCCTTTCTGGATATCATCCCTCAGGAGAGAGATTCCTACTTCAAGACCCCCAAAGACAACCCAGATTTTACACTTATACATTGTAAGATACAATACCTATGTGCTTCCCTGAGACTGTCAGTTAACAGTGTGAAAGGTGGCCTCTCCTTCAGCATTTTCCTTAATGCCTCATACCAGTAGAGGGTACTCATCTCTCACCTGGGGCCTGACCTGTCAGAACCTAATGTAGCCTTGTGGGGTGGACATGTAGCAGAACAGCAGAAGACATGGCTTGGTCTTGTACCTCAGGCTCAACATCCTCTCAAGTGCTTCCTGGGATATGCTATTGTTGATTTCAAGGAAACAGCAATAATAAACTTTGGGAATTACCAGGGTCCACATCTTTCTGGCTCTATTGAAGGGTCAGTTTCTGCTAGAGCAGGAAAAGGCAGTGATTACCAGGGTTTTGTACTTAAATAATGTGTCTCAGCACTCCCAGGGAGGAAACAACAGGAAAGGAGAAAAGAAAAACTCAATATGCCTCACTCACATTCTCCTGCACACTGTTGGAAAAGGTGGGGGCAGGGCTGGAGGTTACCCTGAAGAGTTACACCCCTCCCCAGGTGTGTCTCCACACTGCACGCTTGAATGTTCCCTTTTCCACTCCAAAACCATGGCATAAGAACAAATTCACTGTCAACTACTTAAAGCTCTCCAGAGATGCTGCTCATCTCCAAACCTTGGCAGAACAGCTCACACCCCTGTGTACTAATCCTAGACTCCATAAGCCGAGACTTCACCAGGCTGGACATTAGTTTTCTGGGCCAGCATACGACAACTTTCAGTCATAGCAACTTCTTCCCTTCATTTTAACTATTTGCTATGCCAAATCCTCCTTCCACCAGTCTCCACCACCACCCCGCCCCCAAAACTGAACTACATTCACTAGCCAGAACATAACCAATCTACTATACCAAAGCTGTGACTTGAGGACCTCTCTTGCAGATAACTGGGCTTAGCAATTTCAAAAATGCACAGAACACTCCCTGGAAGATAAATCTTTGGGAAGCCTGGGCCATGTGATCCAAACCCCCAACAACTACTGGGCACTACCACTAAGCCTTGCTCTGGATCTGTCTAAACTATCCTAGAACTTGAGTCATCTCTTCCTCTACATGTCAAAGTTGGGGATGGTAAGGCCAAGGCTTTTTTACTCTTATTGAGCCACTTCATATAATGGAAGTCCAGCCCAATGGTACACTTTCTAAGTTTGTACCATGGCACACATGCCCTCCCCTTCCCAGAAGAGCACCTTTTTCTAAATCAAGGCAAAACCAAGCCATGTGCCTCTAGGGGCTGCCAATGCTCAGAGTGACTTCATTGTACCTCATCATATTCCTCTGCCAACCACAATACCCAGAATGCATCAAGATGATTACATGGTAAAGGCAGAAACTAGGTTTACTAGATCAGTGTTGTCTATCCTCGGCTAGTCCTTCACTGTGCTTCCCAGTCTTTTGAGTTATCTGCTTCTGACCTCTCCAGAAAGAGGCTCTAAGCTCTCTCCCACCTCAGGTTCTCAGTCCTGTTCTTGAACCCATTGTATCAGTCATCCCCACAAAACAAAGTGGTAGGAGAAAAAGGAGTGCCTATTCCCCCAATCTCGGGGGCAGAGGGGGGACAAAAGGAAGAAAGGGGAGCCCCTCTTTCGGGAGCCCCTACTTTCGGAAGGTGTGGGTGCCCTCCTGCAAGGGATCAGCACCCCTGAAAGCCTCTTGCAGGCCTAGTCATTCCACTACGCTGAGAACAGAGCATTCACTCCCCTCTAGGGGGCAGCAACAAGCCACCACCTTGAAAGCAGCCCCTGCCTGACACCAATATTGGGGACGTTTTTGTCTTGGACTTCCCAACCTCTTTGAACAGTGAGAAGATAAATTCTGTCCTTTGCAAATTACACACCAAGTGGCATTTTGTTCTAGGAGTGTACTTAAGAACAGAAAGACCAGGTAGAGCCTAATAAGCAATGGTAAGAGAAGGAAAAGAACATTCTATCTCCCCTCCAGCACTTACCATCTATGAGAAAAGACATACAACCTAGCACATTTTCCTGGGATGTAGTTGTGGACTTCACTGATTTGCACTGGACTCCTCTTCTTGAGATCTGCTATCACCATGCCCAGTTAAAATTGTACGCATGCTTCTAGGTCAAGACTCAGAAGTCTGACCTGATATCTTTGAGAACTCCAGCTATGAAAGGGAACATTCTGACATCTATCCATGCTTAGCTGCCCAGACCACACTTTCATCAATATCTCTGAATACTTGGTATACTTTCTAGTAAGGAAGCAAAGCAATGTGTGAGTACGCAAAGCCCACTAGCAGAACTTCCCACTGTTTACCTAGAGGGAGGTAGTCAGGCCTGAGCCACATCCTTCTTTCACATTTCCCAAACAATGATTTTAAGGCTATAAGGTAGAGATGGACTTTCAGAAATTACTTGTTTTTCTTGCAATCGCAGAGGAAAACTTCATGTCATTCAAGCTCTAGAAATGGCTGGGTAAGATAGCCCTAAGGGGGGAAAAACCCTAAGAAGATACAAAATGTGGGAGGGTTTCTGTTGTAAGAAACCTCGTGCCCTGTCCGTGTTTCTTCTGGGTCGTATGGCCCTGCCTACATGGGGTCTTCCCCTTACATGGTCACCAGAGCCAACTAGAGGGGCAAATGACATCCACAGGAGTGGAAAATGAGGCTGCTTGCCTCACTGGCTAACTCTAGAGAAGAGCGAACTCTGCCCATTGGTATAACCTTTCTGAGACTTCCCAAAGAAACCATGAACTCTGAACAGAGCCATAAGCACAGATGTAGGCAAGGGGTTTCGAGAATGCAGGTGGCCATTCCTTTAATCCCAGCACTCGGGAGGCAGAGGCAGGCTGACTTCCCTGAGTTTGAGGCCAGCCTGGTCTACATAGTTCAACCACAACCAAGGCTATGTAGACCCTGTCTCAAAAGAATAAAATAAAAAATAAAAATACATCCACACTGACAGCTTTACACATTTTGCACTGCTATGCATGAATATGAATGCAAAATTCCCTCTTTGTTTTGATCAAGAAAAAGTTAATTCACAGACATTTGTTAATGTCCTCTTTTTTCATCATATTCACATTTTGAAGCATCTTCAGGTTATATTTTTGAACATTCATCCTACCAGACTCTCCTCACAGATACCTGAAATAGATTATGTTCATTGAAGTACCATTTATGGAAATCAAAGTAAAAATAGAGTACAAACACCGTCTTCATGTTTAAGGGGAGAAAAACAGAGTTGGTACCTACAGAAGCACACTAATGATGTGCACCCAAGCTTCAGAATGGCAGACTGCATAAACACTGACTTACAGACCTTCTCTTCAGCCACACACCAACCAGTAGGCTTGGGTAAGTCACTTAACATTTAAGATGTAGTCTTGCAATTGTGTACAACTTGTTAGGTTACTATAAGGATTAGGCAATAAAAGTCCTTACAACAGAACAGGTGTCATTCAATGGTAAATGGTGGCATATTCAGGTGGCCATGTCCAATGCAAATTCTTTAATGATTGATTAGACTCCTCAGAGCTTAGTGGGAGCTGAACTGAATCCTCCATGCTTAGCCCCAATTTTTAAAGCAGCCAGTAACTTTAAATTCATTTCACTTCCCATAAGGACACTCAAGCTTATCAAATATCTGAGCTCAGAAAATACTGTTACCATATCTATGCATGACCTGCATCTGACCATAAGACAAGTAATTTATTCAGTTCATGAGAAGCAAGCAATTACCACACCTGAGCAAAAGTCCAGTCTTCCCAGAGAACAGTAAATCATTAAAGCCTCTAGGAGGCCAAACTTGGTTTCTTTCTTACACAACACTGTATTATTCACCCATTTACTACCGGCCTCTGCTATATATACCTCAACAGGAAGAGAAACAGTAATTGAAATGCCCGAGAGTTTAAAACACCACTTCCTGTTTGGGCAGCCAGTGAGTCCAAGTTTCTGAACAGAAGCCTTTGCGTTTTGTTGTTTTAGAATCTCCCGAGACTACAGGTTATTTTGGGGTGATGCTAGTCCCTCAGATCACTTAAAACTTAATATACTTAAAATCCACACACACTTCACTTAGGGACCATACTCTATAAGAAGCCACATCTACCCAAGTTCCTCACAGTACACAGACCAGTGCCAGAGCACCCCTCTTAACAGCTGGGTTTGTTGGAGAGACAAGGACAGAAGCAGGGCTGTAAGCTTCCAAAGCAGAAAATAAGACAGACTGAACAGGATTCATGTTTGGGGGCAGAGGCAGCACGACCGTAAGATCACAAAACACTTGCCACTCAAGCCTGACATCTGAGTTCAATCCCCAGAAGAGGGAGAAAAAGGAAGCAGTTCCAAAGATCAGAGGAGAAATATGACCTTGGATGGAGCTGGCACAGAGCAAGGTACAACCAGTGCATCCCAACCCTCTCTGGATGTCTTCTGCAGAGCTTTCCAAAGATCTGATGCCTGCCAGAGGCCCATCCCCAGAGACCCCAAGTCCACTGATCTTGAGACAGGAGGAAGAAACATACAGAGAAGAAAGGGAAAAGTCAACTGCATCCATTTGTCCAGAATTGCGACTTTGGCACAAGGAACTGAAAGTGATTTGGCAGGCTAGATGAGAAAAGGCAACTGTTTGCAGTCCCTTGGCAACTAGCTCTCCTTCGAGGGAGACAGCTGTGCTCACAGCATCACAGAAAGATGAGAAACTAGAAGCTTACACTCCTTGGAGGGCAGCCTTGTGGAACCCTGAGCAAGAGACGCAGTGATGACCTTAATCAGAAAGAAACATTTTTAAAGGGGCTGAAATCCAATAAATAGCATCCTCATCTTACATTTGAATGTTCCCAGTTCAAACAGTTAGGACTACAAGTAATGAAAAAAATCTTGGTTCTGCTACTTGTTTGCTTACTTGTTTACTGGGGGATATGGGAAGAGGATTTTGCTCTTAGAACCAAGTATCTAAGCCTCAGAGTCCACTAACCTGTACAGGGGCTTCCTTTCCCCATGCTATCTGCTAGAGTCCACTCCAGCAACTCCTCACCCTCAGTTTCCAACAGGAGAGTAACTACATACTTTGTTCTCCGTTATCATCACTGGAACACATTCATCGGGAAACCATCTTGTGTTATATTCCACCAAGTGAAGCATTTGTCCTTTGCCCATCTGCATTAGCTGTGGGGAAATGCTTTGCTCTCTCTCACCGAAAGAATCACTGTTCTCTTCCCACCCAAGTCCACCCAGTCTCGACAGCTGAAACTGATTTCGGACACCTAGCAACCAACTACAAAGTCAAGAAATGATGACACTCAACCTCGGACAACAATTTACTGTAGAGACAGGTCTTTTTCTTTTTGGCTTTTCAAGACAGGGTTTCTCTGTGTAATAGCTCTGGCTGTCCTGGAACTCACTTTGTAGACCAGGCTGGCCTCAAACTCACAGAGATCCACCTGCCTCTGCCTCCCAAGTACTGGAATTAAAGGCATGCGCCACCACTGCCTGGTGAGACAGGTGTTCTTCTAAAACCAAGGACAGCAGAGGGACTATCTCCAGGTTTTAGTTCACACTACAGCAGGGAAGGAGATGGGAGAACAAAGAAAGAGTCCTGGGTCTACCACAAGGCATTCTACAGAGCCATGTCTGGGAATGCTCCCACAGTAGGGTAGAACTAGGTTGTACTGTTGGGGCTAAAAGGAGGCCACACTACCAAAGCAGAAGTACGAATCCCACCCTCATCAAGTAGCATCAGAGAAAAAATCAGCACGTCCAGCTTCTGAAACTCTCACAGCAAAGGAAGGCATTCATAAACTGGGCTGCAAACCCATAACCATAATCCACTAGCTTTGGAACACACTGTCCAAATGACAGGATTGGCAGTGTGTGGTTAGTACCTGAAATGTGGCCAATCTGAACTGAAATGGACTCCAAGCATAAAACATACACCGGACATCAAAGACTTAGTACAAAAACATTTTAAAATCTTAATTTATATTGATTATATAACAGAAACAATGGATTTATGGGTTTAAATATTTTGGTCTACAAAGAAATTCTAAATTACATATAAGGCCCAAATATTTCATTGGAGAGGAGAGGAGAGGAGAGGAGAGGGAGAGGGAGAGGGAGAGGGAGAGGAGAGGGAGAGGGAGAGAGAGAGAGAGAGTGAGTGAGTGAGTTGCTGGGGATCAAACACACAGGACCGTGTATTTGTTAGGCAAATGCTCTACCACTGAGCTTAAGTCTTTTCTGGGTATTTTGGTTAGTTGGGTGGGTGAGTGGGCAGAGTTTGGGGGTGGGGTGGGGTAGGGAATTAACCCTGGAGCCTTGTGCCTGCTAGGCAAGCATATATTCCCTGCTCTTGGGGTCCACATATGAGCCGTGCTCTTTTAAATACAAAAACTACAACATGGGCATAGAAACGTCAGTCATTATTTTGCTCTCTACCATACTTGGTTTTCATCTGACAGAAATGTACTATGGAACAGAACTTAATGGTTTTGGTTTTTAGTTTTGTTTGAAATGGAGTCTCACACTATACCTCAGATTGGCCTGGAACTATATAGCCTAAGCTGGCTTCAGGCTCACAACAATCCTACTGTCTCCTTGCTGGGAAGAAAGGGGTTAAAACCATGACAATAAACATCCTGATATCCTGACCAGGATTGATAACATTTCCAAAAGTATCAATGAGGTGTAGTTTCTAATAAAAATGACCACCATTCCCTCAGTCAGTATCCCTCAAATGTAACAAGAAGTTTTAATGGCTCCATCTATGAAGCTTTTCCTAAATATCACACTGAAGACTGAATACATTTGTAATTCCCCTCCTTAAAATCACTGTGCTCATTCAGTACAGAAGGCAGACGGCCCTTCGGGGCTGCCCACTCGGGTGCTGCTCAAGGTCCACCAGGTTAGGTCTCTTCTTCTTCTTTAGTAGATTCCAGCGTCGTGAGTGCAAACTCGCCATTTGACCTGAGGTAACCACTTCTCCCCAACATCCTGGGAAATGGGGACAAGTATGTGACTGTCTACAGTGTGCCGAGAGTACTCCACACAGGTTAAGTTACTATTCACCTCACTGTTCAACTCACAAAAGGGAACTGGCAAAATATTGCCAGAGAAGTAACGTGTCCCTGCACAAGTAACACTGTGAAGTCCACTTCCTTGGCTGTACACTAGAAATAAAGCCTCCATCTCAGGAAGGACCCTGATGATCAAACAAGGGACAGCTGAGTGCCCAGCCTGTTGCCTAGCACTGAGGAAACACAAGCTCTCCAGATTCTCCTGTCTGGGCTTCAGTGCTCTTCACCTTAAAGATTAGGGATCACACCTGTAACTGCACACCTCCACACTCTCGGTGGTTCTACAGAAAGAGGATCACTAAGAGCTCTGGGAACTGGTCATGAGGAAGTGGGCTTTCTCCTCTCTAGATGTTTTTCTGGCAAACAGCAGTTCACTATTACTAAGTTTCCACTTAAGTGGCTACTGTGTCTTGGTTTCCTGGCCGCTGCAAGGGAGTAAGCCAGACACGCACATACAAGGGAGAGAGTGAGATTTCTTTAATCCCGACTCCTCCAGTGCCAGCAGTTCCTACTGTCCAAAGGCATGGCCCTACTGCAACGTGTCCATCATTATTGGGATCACATTCTGGTCCCCTGCCCCCGCCAGCCTACAAATAAAGTCTCTACTGTAAACAAACACAGGTGCCTCGCCTTCGGGTTAGGCGGCTCAATTTATTGGAAACACGTTTTGCCTCACGCCAAACCATGGATTTCTTTCCTTTCTCCATGTATCCGCAATGGTCCTGTCCACCTCACAGGTAGGCTGAGCAATGCAGTTGTAAGAGTTGTAATTACATATTATTCTTCTTAACTTTTTCCTAAAGCTGCCTAAGTACTGCGGGGCATGCTACTCATTGTACACTTGGACTCAGGTGTGCCATGAGCAGAGATATATTTGGACACTGCTGTCATTGGATGGGTTTCAAATGGATGAGGGACGGTAGGAAACTTTCAAGCATCAGGCAGTGGGCTGGTCAATAGCATCAATTATTTCTCAATGTCTACACAGTTGTTGGAGGTTTAGCTGTTTTGCTTTCTAAGCTTCTGATTTTGTTTTGGGGTCAGGGTTGCACTGTGTACCTTGAACAGCTGAGATCAAGTGTTCCTTCCACCCCAGCCTCCCAAGTGCTGAAACTGACACAGTGAATTGCCCCCAGCTCCTGTGTGTCTGCACAGTCCACAAGTCCAGCAGGAAGTTCAGTATGGCTGCATTACAGGGTCTGTGGAGTTCAAAGTGGTCCCAATCGCTCAGACCCAGTGCTCAGCAAGATATGTGCAGGAGATAATGATTTGGGGACAGTTGGTTGAATTTTCTCTATTAATGCAACCAGTTTCTCTTTGTACCCAAAACACATTTCCCCTGTACTGTGACACTGGGCACATCCACCTAGATCTCTATATATCTATATTCAGATCTTCTTTTCCTGACCACTTTCCTTCAGCATCCAGGACCCTGTTCATAATGAATGCTTAGTACTGTCTGCGCTGACAGGAACTTTACTAACCTAGAGTTCATGAGCACAGTGAGCTGAGATTAGGTAAAGCCACAAGAATCTAGAAATCAAGCTGAAAATGTTTTATTAAAACACTCCAAGATAAAGCAAAATCTATGTGGAATTTAGGCAGACTGGCAGCATCCAAATTCAGGGTGGTGGAGAAGTTCCCTATGTGCCCCTACAGGCTCTTCCCCAAACGTAAGAAATCCAAGCTCTTCACTAAGTGCGGTAAATTTCGAAAGCCTGACAGCCCTCTATCAGGGGTCAATGATCACCAACGCCATTTACAAAGGAGGGGGAAACAGCAGGTTAATATTGCCCAGACCTCTCAGAAAGTTAATGCTGGAGTACAGAGAAAGGCTCTCTTCAGTTGTTGGCCAGGAGCATTACCTAATCAAGCTTCTTGAGAAGTGTTACACTCTTTTCAAGGACTTCTCTTATTTGAGCCTTTGCTTATTTGGGCGCTGGGACCCTCTGATCACCTCCTGGAACAGTGGCCAACATCCACCCTCACATAACTGCTTCACAACCTCGGCACAGACCCCTTAAGGGCCCTAGGTACACAATCACAATCATCAGAAGCAACCCTAGGCTCTGGGCGGAAGCTCCAGACGCACACCTGAAGCACGGCTCCAGAGTGCGGTTGTGCAACCGGCCCAGGAATCTCCCTCCACCGTGGGGTTTCCGCAATCTCGTGAAGGGCTTCCCACAAACTGCCCAGAACTTTCTGAACTTTCTGCACCACTCCAACCTGCTCTTGGAGACAGGACGAGTGCAGGGCAAACATCCCGAGAGGAAGGCGGGATTGCAGGACCAGCTCTCTCCACTTCCAAGTCCACTCCAGGCCCGCTGCAGGCGCCGGCGGGATGGAGGGAGGCGGGCCAGGCGCACGCTGGCCCGGGGCCCACTCCCGCACTCACCTTGGCGGACGTCTCCCCGAACAGAGGTCTGTTGTCCTGGCCGCTGGTCCCGTAGGTCCGGGCAGTAAAATCCTCCATTTTGGGGCTGCTTCTCTCCACCCTAGCCGCTCAAAAGCGAGTCCGCATCAGCTCGCCGAGTCGGGACGCCCGCCCCTCACGGCGCACGCATGGCCCGGGCCCTGGGGGGGAGGGGGACGGGAAATCCCGACGGGGCGACTGTCACTCCCGGGGGCCGCGGCCGCTCCGCCTTAGCCCCGCCGTCCTCATCGCCAGCGGCTGCCGCAGGAAGTGAAAAGAAACAAACAGCGCTTGGCCGTCGCCCCGCCGGCCGCCCCCGCCCGCGCCCGCCGCCCCCAATCTCGGCTCGGCTCGGCTCGGCGGGGAACAAAGTTTTCCCGGCCCGAGTCCCCCGCGCGGCGGGCGGCGGGCGGGAGTGAAGTTGCGGGGCGAGCGCCCCCGCACACCGCCCCGGCTCCTCCGCCGAGTGCTCGGCATCCGCCCGCTCCGCGTCCCGTCCCCGCGTCCGGTCCCCCGAGCTCCCCGCAGCCCCGGCTGCGCCCGCCAGCCCGCAGGCCAGACCTCGGTGCCCCGGGCCACGGCTCCCCAGACGCCCGCGGGACCCCGGCACCGCGCGGCGAGTCCCCTGGGCTCTCCGATCCCGGACCCGCGGCCACTGTCGCAAACCGGTCGGGCCCGCCCAGACCGCGTCACGGCCCAGGCAGCCAATCCCACGGGCAGAGGCGCCGCCTCGCCTGCGGAGCCTTTTTTGCAGAGGTGCGGATTCTCCTCCGCCCCGCGCGGGTCTCCGCAGCCACACGTGTCCCCGGCAGTGAGCGGCTGCCCGGTGCACGTGGCCAAAGCACGGTTCCGAAGACACCTCGAATCTGTCGTCTTCAAAAAGTGGCCTGTTTCGACCACTCCAGGATTTGGATTTGAACACTGTACAGTACGGGAAGCGCTGGGATGTTGTATGCTTGTTTTATTCTGTATTACATACAGAGTTAGAGGTCCTGGAGTACATAAACAGGTAGAAAGGTGCTAGCTATTTCTTTCACTGGTCCATGGAGGTGCTGACTAAACACGTTTGCTGCCACAGGCCAGAGCTTCGCATCCCAGGCCTCTTTGGAGTCTTGGGCCTTAGAGAGCTGGATGGAAGGAGACAGGCCGCACAATACCGTGGCTCTACGTTTGGAGTCCTTTATAAACACTGAAAACCAAACTACACGGGATTGTCCAGACACTGTAATACCTAGATTCAAGAGAGCGCTGAAAGTGTCAGTATGCAGAGACTGAGCAGAGGCAACGCAGCCACGCAACGCTCAGAATCTAGACGCGGGTTCCAGTGACCACGCAACAGTTTAGAACAGGAATGGGATAACAACCACAAAGGATCTCCAGCGCTGAGAACACTTACGAATTATACGTATCCCGACCTGCCAATCACTATACGTGTTTTACAAATTAGCTATTTACCCACGACTTTCCCTTAACAACAGCAATACTACATAACCTGGTACCTAATTCTATTAAAAGTTTAGTCGATCCTACAAATAACTTCATCCACTTACGTTCAGCTACATTCAACTTATTTTTGAGGCTCTCACCTGTAATCCTTGAAAGGCTGGAGCAACAAGAGTTCCAGGTCAGTCTAGGCTACATAACAAGACCCTGTCTCAAAAAAATAAAAACAAAACAATACTTTGAGAATCTGCTGTGTGCCGAGCAATTATCTGCCAGAATAATACAATTATGGGCTTAGGCAACAATCCCAAAGGCCAATCTTTGATGCTATAACACCAAAATTAAAATATAGGACAATCAAAATCCCTAAACTCTAAAATTCTGAAGGATCAATATTGTGAAAATAAAATTCTGGAAAAATTAAAGAAATATATACATGTATATATACACATATATTTATAAATTTTTTATTGATTCTTTGTGGATTTCACATTATGCACCCTGATCCCATTCATCTCCCCATCCCTTCATATCTACCCTCTACCCTTTCAACCCCCCCCCCAAAGTAAAATTTAAAAAAAAAATCTCATCATGGAAGCCGTGTGACACAGGAGTCACACGGTACACCCTTTAGTCCGTGCATCTTTACTTGTAAGTGTTCATTGCAATGAGCCATTGATTGGTCTGGCTCAAGGCCTCTGGCTTCTGCTACACTATCGATTTGGGCCCCTACTGAAACTTCTCTTGGACATCCGGCTGTTGCCCTGTGTCATGGAGATTCTGCAACAGCGGATCTGCAGGACTAACCCCTTCACGTGGTCCAGCAATTCATTGATGGGGTGGATGCTGGAGTGGCTCAACTCATGGCCGTGATTCTGGGCCATGAGTTTCTAACCAGCTTTTTCTAAGTTATTGTGGTGATACTTTATTTGTGCTGAAATGTGGTGATACTTTATTTGTGTTTTGGTCTTTTGTCTTTTTTTTTTTTTTTCCCCAGAGCTAAGGACCGAACCCAGGGCCTTGCGCTTGCTAGGTATTTATGCTTTAATAAATAAAGCTTGCCTGGAGATCAGAGGAATGGGAACAGCCATTATAAGTAAACAAAGAAGTCAGGCAAGGGTAGCACACGCCCTTAAACTTATCACTTGGCAGGCAGCATCTCTGTGTGTTTAAGGCCACACTGGAAACAGAGCCAGGTGTGGTGGCACACGCCTTAAATTCCAAAACTAGTTAACCATGGAGGTCTGTAGGTCTCTACAGACAGACAGGAATTGACAGAGCTGTATAGGAAGAGGAAGTGATGTAGCTGAACGTAGAGAGCAAATCAGATGGCAGAACAGCAAGGCATATTAGACGTGGGTAGACAGGAAGCTTTCACCCCTATATTTGGCTCCATGTTTTTTAATTTAATAAGACCATTTAGAAATTCATCTACAAGTTATCCCATCTACCTTTTATCTTTGGGCTTTTATCTTTCTCTATTCTACATACATTTCTTTCTTTTTTCTTTTTTTTTTTTCAGAGCTGAGGACCGAACCCAGGGCCTTGTGCTTGCTAGGCAAGTGCTCTACCACTGAGCTAAATCCCCAACCCCTACATATATTTCTTTACTTCTTACTCCATGGCTTGCTGTAGCTGGGTGACTGGCCCCTGGTGTCCTCCTCTCCTCCTTTTCTCACTCTTCAAACTTCTCTTCCCAGATTTCTCCTCCTATTTATTCTCTTTGCCTGGCAGCCCCACCTAACCCTCTCCTGACTAGCTATTGACCATTCAGTTCTTTATTAGAACATCAGGTGTTTTAGACAGGCACAGTAACACAGCTTCCCAGAGTTAAACAAATGTAACATAAAAGAACACATCTTTGCATCATTAAACAAATATTCCACAGCATAAAATAATGTAACACATCTTTAACTAATATTCTACAATAGACCCCCAACAGGACTCTTGAAGACTGTTAATTTGGCTAGGATGACAGCCCTACATCTGGACAGTATATATGTGGGATGCCCACTGGCTTCAAATGACAGGGAAAAGCCTCATGATAGGAGACTTCTAAATCAAATCCCCAAAGGAGAGTATGAAGCAGGATGAGGAGAGCAAGGAGGCAGGCTGGCAAGGCCAGATCCTTTTGTAGAATGTGATTAGGAGGAAAGGTTGACTCAGAGGCAAAGACCTAACTCTACCAATGCTTCTCTGGTCACCAACTCTCTCAATACTGCTTCACTTTCCCCATAAATTTCAGCTTTCTCAGGATGCCTACTCCTGACACTTCCCCACATGGATTTCATTGGTTTGGGTGCTAAATTTGGGGGAAATGGACCTATAGTATAGCTCCATGGCTTCTCACTGTTTGGCAGACTCAGTGTGCTGCTTTTCTACTTTGATTCACAGTGTCTTGGTCACTGCTCTATTACTGTGAAGAGACACCATGACCAAGGCAATGCTTATAAAAGAAAGCATTTAACTGGGGGCTTACTTACAGTTTCAGAGGGTTAGTCCATGAATGTCACAGTGCGGAGAATAGTGGCATGCAGGCAGGCACAGAAAAGGAGCTGAAAGCTATATCCTGATCCACAGGCAGCAGGCAGAGGGAGCTGCACTGGGCCTGGCCTGGGCTCTTCACACCTTAAAGCCACCCCCAGTGCCCTACCTTACCCCACAAAGACACGCCTACTCCAAAATGGCCATGCCTCCTAATTCTTCAAAACAGTTCATCAACTGATAACCAAACATTCAAATATACGAGCCTACCGGGGGCTATTCTTATTCAAAGCAACACACACACACACACACACACACACACACACTAAGAATTTTTGTCGCTATTTATCTTGTTTATGGTGCTGAGGATCACACTCAGGGCCTCAGACTTGGCACGCAAGTGCTCTACCACGGAACTTCACCCCTCTCCCTTCGCATAAAGAATTTTGATTAGCTCAGTACAGATTTTGGATTGATTCTTAGGTGTGCTAGCTTCTCCACCCTCTGCCAGACGATGTCAGGGAACAGGTAAACCCAGCATTTAAGATCTACTCCTTTCAACACAAGGGCAGCAGAGTGTTTGAAGGAGAGAAAGCATGTGAATGTTAATAACAGGGTAAGCAGTGCTCCGGCACTCGATGGGAGGTCTCCAGATGAGCAAGTGTAGTGTGATAGCTTGTGAGAAATGCAGGATTTTTTTTTACTTTCTTTTTATATATTCTTTGTGTTTTTCACATCATGCCTCTGGATCCCATTCATTTCCCCATCCCTTCATATCTGCCCTTTGGCATTGCAACCTCCCACAAAGACAGAAAAAAATTTAAGAGGAAAAAAAAAACAGAAAAAGGAAAATCTCATTATGGAAGTTGTAGTGTGTCCAGTGAGTCACACATTAAACCCTTTTATCTAGATATCTTTAATTGCAAAGTGTTCATTGCAGAGAGTCATTGGTCTGGTTTGAAGCCTCTGATTCTGCTACACTGTCGATGCTGGATCCTCACTGGGACTCCTCTTGTATATCCTGTGGTTGCCCTGTATTGTGGAGATCCTGCAGCTTTGGATCTGCAGGACCAGCCCCTTCACATGCTTCCACAGATCACAGATGGTGTGGATGTTGGGATGGGCCAACACATAACCCTGGTTCTGGGCCTGGGTAATTGCAGGATTGGTCAGTCCACATCTCTCCCCTGCCCTCATCACCAGGGTGAGCTCTCCAGTGTTGCCCCAGCTAGTTCACCCCTTGCAGAAATGAGCAAGGGGCAGGGCCAGTTATCTTTCTTTCATGCCCTCTGGGTTGGCTCTCCCACACATGAATCATCAGGGCTGGCTCACCCATACTCCTATCTTCAGGATCAACACTACTGTGCTGCCCAGGTGAGGTACAGGGCTTGTTCTCCCAAGTGCTGCAGCTGGTGAGGGGTTGGGTCAGCTCCCCCACCTGCAGCAGGTGCGAGAGGGAAGGGGGGAAGGCATCTTTCCCTCATCCGTGCCACCACATGGCAGATTAGAGGGATGTGACCAGCTCTCCCATTCTCATGCCATCAGGGCCAGCTCACCCATGCCCCCCAAAACACTGTCAGCTCTATTGTGCTGCCCAGGTGAGGTGTAGGACCTTTTCTCCTGAGTGCTTCAGCCAGAGGGACAAAACCAGTTCTCCCTAGTGTTGCAACCAGTGAGGGGCAGGGCCAATTCTGTACAGCCCTATCCTCTCGCCCTTTGGTAGTATTAGGAGCCTTGGGCATCAACACAGAAATGAGGCTGTATCAGGACCATGAACCCAGACATGGGCCCTGACAGCAACCCAGGAGCAGACATCATGATGGCCCTGGGTGGCAATGAAGCCACCCACCTCAGCCCACTCCTCATGGCTTTCACCTCTTCAGATATGCCTCTATCCACTGTAATTGGAAGTTTTCCTGTGCCTGCCCGGCTCCCATGGCCTTGCGGTCCCACAGCCGCTCAAGCCCAAATGATCACCCAGAGTCTTATATTAATTGTAATTACATGGCCATTAGCTCAGGCCCACCCCTGACTAGCTCTTACATTTAAACTCAGCCCGTTTCTGTTCATCTCTATGTCACCACGTGTTCTGAGGCTTTACCTGTGTGCCATTACATGCTGCTCCCTGGATAGTGGGATGGCATCTCCTTGTCTCCCCTATACTTCCTGCCTGGCTACAGGCCAATCAGCGTTTTATTTATCAACCAATCAGAGCAACACATATTCACATATACAAAACATCCCACAGCAGTCTACAGGACATGAACCTTTCTGTCTCTCTCTCTCTTCCATCTCAGACCATACATTTGCTCATCATAATAGTGCCCAACTGCCCCGTGCCCGGGCAGGCTCCTGACTGGTGCAGAGGTGTTGCTGGAATCCTCCAGTGGGTCAAGGCTAGAGAGCCCAGACTGCATTTCCAGAATCTTCTTACGCATCAGTGATTACTGCACCACTACTCACAGAGCTGTTGTGGAGCCAAAAGAATGGTTCATCAACAGGGAACAGATAAAGAAGACGTATCATATACACAAGGACTTGTTTTCATCCATAATGAAGAATGAAGTTTGCTATTTCAAGGCAATGACTGCAACCGAAGGCAATGAAATTAACTAAGCCAGCTTCAGGAAGTACAGCATGCTTCCTCTCCATTGTTGGCCCTAGATTTTATACAGACACATAAAATCATGTATGTACAGACGACATAAAAGTAGAACTGAAATTATCTAGGGGAGTAAGGGGACTGAGAGGAGAAAAGGGGAAAAGAAAGAAACAGAGTGGGGAATGGGATTATGTTCTAAGTATATTGCATAAAACTAGGCTTTTATAACTCCATTTAACACAAAAAAAATATTTAGAATTGCAAATCTCATCTTAGAGCTAATGAATTACATTTGCCTTTTTACTAATTCTTTTGAGGATTCCGATATACAACAAAGCTTGAAAATCATTTACTTCATCAATACAAAACTGGTTAAGGCCACATAATCAACCCCACCCACTCAGAAACACACACACACACACACACACACACACACACACACACACACACACACGTGCGCGCTTGCTTCTCAATTCCCGATCTTCATTCTGTCTCAGCTGTATATTTTGCACATTTTGAACTTGGTCCCCGCCCAGAGTTGCAGTGTGCCTGCGTAAGTCAAAGCGGACCACTGGCTGGTAAGCCTCACCAGCTCTCCACCTCACATCAGCCTATCTCTGACCCGTTTGGTCTCTGCCGATTTCCTGATGGGGCGGCAGGCACTGTTTCCACCTTCTGGCTGAGGTTCCATGTTCTGTCACTGCACTTTCTCTTCTTACATATCTTCAGTTCCCTTTTCTAGTTCCTTTGCTACACATGTGCAAAAAGTCTCCTGAGACATTAACGTCTCCTCAGTGCTTGTGGCCAGACAGTTAATGAAGATGGAGAGTATAGGATTCCCTGACTGGACAGCCAGCTTCAACTGTGTACTTAAAGGCACATGGAAACCCTCTGTTACCTACGCAACTTTCTTACATTTATCACAATGAAAAAACACAACCCTCAGGCTGGAGTGATGGCTCAGTGGATAAGAGCACTGCTGCTCTTCCAGAGGACCTGGGTTCAATTCCCAGCACTCGCATGGCAGCTCACAGATATCTGTAACTCTAGTTCCAGCGGGTCTGACAATCTCACACCAGTGCACATAAAATAAAGTTAAATAAAATTAAAAAAAAAAACACAACCCTCACCTCAAAGAGGTTAAGACATAGTTTATTCTAGAGACAAAGTTGAGTGACCACAACCTGGGTTACCCCCAAATTCCATGTTCCAATGTAGAAGCAGTTTCAGGAAGTTTTATAGTTTTACAGAACAAAGAAAACCATAAGTCAAGGTAAGTTTAAAACACATCGGTGGTTACATCAGAGAGGCAGGGACAGAAATATGGGGAAATCTCTCCTATAGGCCTGAGATGGCATCTAATGGTGTTCTTAGTTTCTGGGTTGGTAGAGCTAATGGTCTGCTAAGTTAATAGATTCTAAAAGGGTTTTGTCTATTCCTTACCAGATGTTAGTTCTGACACACAGCTGGATAAGGAATGGCTATTTAGAGGGCTATAGCCCGCGGCAGGGTAATTGTCTGCCACAGCATCCCCAGCTATTCACATCACTGCAGTTCTAGTCAGCCAACCAGCCTTTGCACAGGAAGCTTCTTTCCAGGAATCTCCTTGACACATCATCTACACAGAGGTTCTTCACAGCCTCTGGGCCCTTTCCACTCAGCAGATGACTCAGCCACTTCATGACCAAAACAAGAGAGAAGCCAGCACATGGGAATTTCTTCACTCCCCAGCAACCTCTTCCATCTCTCCATCTATCTATTCAAAATTTAAGACAAGCCTACCCATGTCATATTTTTAGACTCCATGGCATCTCCCTATCATCAAAGTCTCACCCTGTAAATAGTTTCTAAGAAAACACATTTAAAAGTGTTGTTCCAACCACGAAGAAACAAACAAGAACCTTGCAATGAGACCGTGTTCCCTGTAGCTGCCATGTGCTCTCAGCACCCTCTGTGGAACTCTCGATTATCTACACATTCATCTGTCCCTTCCCTACTTCCTTGAAAACAGAATCTACCCAGTACAAGAGAAATAATTAGACTTCAACTTTTCCTTGAAGCTCTGGGAGGAGCTGAGTGTCTGTATAATACCCTTAGGGGGTGGATTAGGTTCACAGTTAGCTTCAGCTGTCAAATTGACAACATCCTTGGGCCACTCTAGGGAAGAGGGAACCTCAGCTGAAGAACTGTCCAGATTAGACTGGCCTTTGGCCAAGTCAGTGAGGCACTTTCTTATCTGCTAGTTAATGTAGGGGAGTCTAACACACTGAATGAGATGCCTAGGCAGGCACCTCATTCATCCCTGGGCAGGTAGGTCTGAGCTATGTAAAAAAAAGAAAACAAAAAAAGTAACTGACCAAAAAAAAAAAAAAAAAGTTACCAACCAGCCTTCCTCTGTGCTCTCTGTTTCAGTTCCTGCTTCCAAGTTTCTGTTTGAGTTCCTGCCCTGACTTCCCTCTGTGATGAACGTGGAAGTACAAGCCAAACAAATCTCTTCCTTCCCCAAGCTGCTATTGGTCAGAATGTTTTATCACAGCTGAAGAGAAGCAAACTAGAGCAATCAGGAAATAAGTGATGAAATAAAAAGACTATCTGAGGAGAACTGGCCCAGACGCTTTCACGTGAGGAAACGATGTCTGGACATGATTTCAAAATCTTAAGACAAGAGAGCGTCAAGAGTATCCCAGGGAAGTCAAACAGTCTAAAACTGTGACCTGCATTCCTCTGGCTTCTAGTTTTGTGGTGTGTGTGTGCTTGTGTGTTGGGGTGGGGGAAGTGTCGTGTAGAAGGGTCTCTATTAGGTAAGTCATCTTTATTTCAATATTCCTATGAATACAACTACAAACATTGATGCTAATTTTAAAGTCAAAATTTCTGTAAAAAGGTCTGTACAGTAATACAGACTACATCTACTTCCTTATCTTCTGTAAAAAGATCTGTACAGTAAGACAGACTACATCCACTTCCTTATCTTCCACACTTGCCTCAGTTCACCAGAATCAGGTGTGTGTGAATGGTGCGTGGTCCCATAAGTATTGTCCCATGGGGACTGCAGTGAAAATGCCAACCACAGGGACTCCTGGCAGCAGTCTGCATTAACTTTTATTGGGGATCGTTCACTCTTCTCTGTACATCTCTTTAATGCCATCCCTCAGGGCTCCAGTCTGTGCCTTTTTACTCTTTTTACTACGTACTTGGCAAGGTTAGCCATACAGACTCCAAGCACTCATGCCTGGACCCAAAGAGCTTGGCAGGAGACATGCAATTTGTAACATTTTTGGAAATGAGTATAAATAACTACTCATTTCAGGTGAGACTTAACTGTTTCTGTTTTCATTGTACAGTAGAGCTAGCTATCTTGGTAGAGAGCAACGGCTCTTGATTCTGAACATGAAAATATGTGGTAAGCTATTTAATAGCCTAAGGCCACACATCTGAGCTATGAATCCAGAATTGCTGGAGATAACACTCAAACATCAGTGTTTTTAAAAGCTCCTTAAACACTTCTGATTTGTGGCCAAAATAGAGAGCTAGTGGCTAAAGCTGGACTTCTACTGTGCATCCCAGTTCATCCTCTGGCAAGGTAGCATAGACTTCTAAGTTAACAGACCAAATCATGGTGAACCATCCTTGTCCTAGGTCATTTCCAAGTCTACTTGACAGATACTAGAGTCTTCTAAGAGGATCCTCAGTTGAAAACCTTGCCTCCTGTTGGAGAGGACGTGGAGCAAGGGGAACACTCCTACACTGTTGGTGAGAATGCAAACTTGTACAACCACTTTGGAAATCAGTATGGCAGTTTCTCAGAAAAATTGGTAATCTACCTCAAAACCCAACGTAGACAAAACTCTAAACCAAGCTAGTGGGAATTCATGAACCTTACATGAACAGCTGTGGAGCCTCCATGGGACTGGACTAGGCCCTCTGCATAAGCAAAAATAATTGTGTAGCTTGATCTGTGTAAGGAGCCCCCTGGCAGTAGGATGAGGATCCATCCCTGGTGCATGAACTGGCTTTTTGGAGCCCATTACCTATGGTAAGACATCCTGCACAGCCTTGATGCAGGAGGAGGGGCTTGGACCTGCCTCAACTGAATGAACCAGGCTCTGCTGACTCCCCATAGGAGGAAGGAATGAGGGTGAATTGAGGGGAGAAGGCTGAAGGGATGCAAGAGGAGGGAAGAGGTGGGGGGGGTCTGTGATTGATATGTAAAATGAATAAAAAATTTCTTAAAAGAAAAGAAAACCTTGCTTCCATAAGCTCTGGCTGTAGGCAAGCCTGTTGGACATTAACTTAGTGATTGATGTGGGAGGGCCAAGCCCATTATGGATGTGGTGATCTCTGGGCTGCTAGTCCTTGATTCTATTAGAAATCATGATGAGCAAGCCAGTAAGCAGCACTCCTCCATGCCCTCTGCATCAGCTCCAGCCTCTAGGTTCCTGTGCTGCTTGGTTTCTGCCTTGACTTTTTTTTTTGTTGTTGTTGTTTTTTGAGACAGGGTTTCTCTGTGTAGCTTTGCGCCTTTCCTGGAGCTCACTTGGTAGCCCAGGCTGGCCTCAAACTCACAGAGATCCGCCTGGCTCTGCCTCCCGAGTGCTGGGATTAAAGGCATGGGCCACCACCGCCCGGCTGCCTTGACTTCTTTTGATAATAAATTATGATGTGGAGTCTAGGCAAAATAGACCTTTTCCACACCAAGTTGCTTTTGATCATGGTGTTTTCACAGCAACAGAAATCCTAAGACACTGACCACCCTTCTATTACTTAACTGACAGGAGTTACTTTGTTTCTTTTGTTTTCAGTGCTGATGTTAGGTAAGTGCTCTAACTTTTCTGTAGCTCTAGTAATATAATTTTTATTTTTGTGAAACAATCAAATAATAACTACCTTGTGGAATTTTGTGAAAATTAAAAAAAAACTACTTGCATATAGTTAACACTGTAAATTATGCAAATGATGTACGCAGCTAGTAAAATGAACCTATTGACCATTGTAACAAAATGGAAAAAATTCCATTTAATGTTATAGGAGGGAAGTAAACACAGTGTAAAAGTTGTTAGATGTCAGGCAGTCCAAATATCCAAAACTGAGCTCAAGCTGGACTATAGAAGGATTTCTGGTAGTTAGACAAAAGTCAGCATTCCTTGGGAATTTGTGAAATCAGTTCCCATCTGTCCAAAGGAATCATTTTCCTTACCTCTTGCAGAAAAGGCATATGACAACTTGTGGTACCTATTAGCATCTCAAAGTCTATGCTGGCCTCCAGGCTCCCTCAGTATCACACAAGTGCCTGTTAAACTTTTCAAAGTCTGCACTAACATCCTGGTCCTTTCCTCCCCAAGCTACTCATCCTCCTTATAATTCTGTCCACCCCCATCTCTCTCTCTATTTCCACTCTTGATATCCTCTCTTTCTCTCTATCACTTGCTATCCCCTTTGCTCTCTCAATATGCTCTGTTCTCTATCTCCTGCCATCTCGTTATCTCCACTATTCTCTCAACTCTCCCAATTCCCTACCTGACCATGCCCACTCTGCTTTCTTTTCTCTCTGTTCTAGACTCTTCCAGATGCCTCTCAATACTTTCTTGTTTATTCACAAGAAAAACCTTCCCCTAATAATGGAATAGTCATGTCTGTAGTTTCTTTACTGAACCTTCTCACATACATAAATTATATATGCATATTCTGATGTAACAAAAATATGTCTAGTCTCTGCTATTAGTTCATGACATAGAGCTTCTAAATGCCTCTGAGTTTCCTGAGCCATATAGGACCTTTTGTTCTAAGCAGTTGTCTCTTGGTGGGCACATAGGAAGCATCAGGATGGGTGCTGGTCACCAGAAAAAACAAGTCATGGCTAGACTATGCAGTTTCCAGGGTGAATTAATGCATGACCACACTTGCATGATGAAGCCTGCATAAAAATCCTAAGAAAAGTTCTGCAACAAACCTACCTTGTGCCTATCACAGCTGCTTGCCCAGCTCCACAGGGACAGAAGTGTCTGTGTTTTAGACCCTTCCAGACTTCACACTAAGTACCTCTTCTTCATAACGTCTTTCATCTGTATGGTTCATTGTCCTTCACAATGAACGAGCAGGTGTATTTCCTGAATTCTATGTGCCAGCACAGCAAATCATTGAGCCAGAGAATGTAGCCACCAGAATAAGTAGTCAAGTCAGACAGCGGAGTGGTGCCCATGCCTAGCTGCTGGCATCTGAAGCAAGAGAAAGCATGTGAGACTGAGCACGGAGTCTGCAGGGCTTGCCATGACTTCAGTGGTGGAGATGGAGTGCTGCCTGAAGAAAAGAATTTCCTTTTCCTTTTACTATCAGACACTGAGAGTAGACTGGAAGAAAACTCTTTCTTTATATATGAACCCAAACAGGAAAAGAGGAAACATGGGAAGGTTTTATGTGATTCATCTTTGTCTTGACTCCTGGGTGGTCTAAGGTTGCACACCTGTTTGATAGGATAGTTTGGCAATGATGCAACTGGGCCACTTTGTCCCTTTCTTTTCGCCTTCACGTGTTCAGCAGCTGTGGTAACATCATATGCCCATCCACAGCCAAGGGCAGCAGTATTTAGAAACTGAAACTGAAGTGAAGGGAGGGGACGGGAGACTCTGATCTCAAAATTAGTCCAGGAAGGGAACAAACAAAATCAGAATGCAACGCCTGTCAGTGAGGAAGGTTACACAGGGAGGGGAGGAACAATGAACCTCATAAAATCTGTCACCTCCTTTTTTTCCCCGCTTTTTGTTTCTTTATATTTGTGTTTTTGTTGTTGATGGTGGTGTGTATGTTTTGATTTTTTGAGACAGATTTTTATAAGACCCAGGCTGGCTTTGAACTCACTATGTAGCTGAAGATGGCCTTGAGCTTCTGACCCTCCTGCCTCCACCTCCCTAGTGCTAGAATTACAGGCATGCACTTCCACCCCCATTTTTGTGTGGTAGAGCTGGGGACCATGCCCAGGACTTCATGCATGCTAGACAAGGACTCAACCAACTGAGCTACAACTCCAGCCGACCACAGGCCATCTTGACTGGTGACTGAACTATGTTAATGGTATTGGCAGGATCACACTCAGAGCCATTGTGTAGACGTGAATGCTCTCCCCTGCTCTGCTCCTGGTGTTTAAGGATGCAAGGAGTGCACACCTGGAAGAGAGCCTGAGGTTTGCTGACGCGCCCTGTCTCCCAGCTAAACAGCATTGTCTCAAGCACCTCTGTACTCACTCAGTAGACCCCAAGAAATAAAAGGTAAAGAGGGAAAGAGTCAGGAAGCTGCTGGAAGCTGCTGCACAGGATGCAGTCTGGGAGAACTGACAGATGCAGTAAATACAGGCATTGCAACAACCTGCACACAACCTTCACTTGAAGTGGAGGCGGGGCCTGTGAGCCTTCTGCACAGCCTTGTAAAGTAAGGCAGCTGCTCTAGGAAAGGCAGCTCAGTCATTTGTATTTGTTTTCAATGCTGGTGGTCAAGTCAGGGCCTCCCTCACACGCTAGGCAAGTGCTCTACCGCCAACAGCTCATAACTTGGAGGCTCCAATCTGATTTGACCTGGGAGAGTCTACTCGGGCGTTAGTTTTCCTTATTATCTCTAAGAAGGAAGGTTATGACTACCTGGTCAGATCTACAGTGCTAACACCCTATGAGAACAGAGGGCCTCTCTTTTAGATAACGTCTACAGTGCAGAGGGTATTTCATCCCTTTTCTCCAGCATCTCCACACATGGGCATCTGAGAAAAGAGCAGGACATTTAACAAAGCCAAGGCTCGGTGGTATCCCGCTAACTGTACAGCAGGCTCGACTGGAGCTCCGGTTTCTCTCTGAAGCCAGGAATAGTAAGTAACCTTGAACAGCTCTCAGAGATCCTCTCACAACCACCGAGAGTAAGGAAAGTCCCTTCTCTCCCCAGGCTGCTGTGGGAGTGAAAGGAAACACAGCAGGTGAGCTGCGGTTTTATACTCTGAATTGCTACTCACTGCAACAACTGGATTGGATGAAAGGTAATTTTTAGGTTTTTTTTTTAAAGTGACAGAATTAGTCAACATTGCTTCTGACACGGCACATAAAAGCCATACACACTAATCAATCATGGCATCAAAACACTGAAGTTTGCACAGTGGTATTAGGTTTTAGAAACGTATTCATTTAAGCGAGTCCTCTTGTCAGCCTTATTGGGAAGATGCTGCCCTGGGCCACGCCGGCGGTGTAGCAGGGTAACAACCCCCGAGGGACGCCACTTGGGGTAAGCTAAGGCCTGGACTATGCTACAGAAAAAAATTTCATGGTTAGTCAGAGTCATTAAGGCTGTTAAGTAATAGTACAGACTTTAGATTTAAGCATGGACATTGAGAGAGAGAGACACATGCAAAAGACAGTACACATCCAAGACATGGGTGCAGGCTTCTTGCTCAGAAAGTAGAATTTTCAAAACGTTGAAAAATTAAGCAAGATAAAACAGTGAGTTTTGTAAATGCAATTGTAAGGTGTTTTTTTGAGGCATGTTGTTTAGATTTGGGGATAAGAGAAGAATGTTTATACATTAAACTCAAGGCCACAAATAATCTGGGTCTAAGTAAGCATAGTTCATTTGTTGTTTTGAAATGTCTTTGGGAAAGAGGGCATTATCTCTGTAGGCAATCTTGGCTTTATCAGTTCTCTTCAGAGTTTTCTGAATCTCAGCCAGTAGGGAGAGCAGACTGTATCTCAGGCAAGGGACTTCCTTCCCTTCCCAGGTCTCAGTCTCCCCTTTCTATCCTGCCTCAATCTCAGATATGGCCAAATACTCTTGAGCAAACCACTTAAAGAAGTCCTATCTCCCCCTGCACACCTGCGCCCCCCACCCCCCGTGTGTGAGTGTGTGTGTGTGTGTGTGTGTGTGTGTGTTGAGGGGTGTGTAAAGTCTCAACAGCAATCTCTCCATGATAATCTGATGTTTTTGTACTGAAACACAGCACAGCACAGCCTTGTTATAGGCAACCTTCCCTTTCCACATAGTCATTCTCTAAACAGGCACAACAATGTAACAATCTAAGTCTTTTCTTAGAATATTTATTTTTCCTGTTTATTTTTAAGATGACATGGCATACAACCTTCTTGCTTAAAAACCAATATTCATAGTGAAATATAAGTGAATATAAAGAAGTAAATGGTCCTGCTTACCATACTGTGGTGTTCAGCTGGGTCACGGGGCACAGAATAAGTCTGTATGGAGAGCTCGGCTATAAATGGGACATCTATATCACATCTCCTGTCCCTACTGCTCAGGAAAGGGGTGGAAATACTAAGGGGGATGGCCACAAGACAGTCTTCTATGCAGGACAGGCTGGTGCACTCAAACTCACAGCATCTGTGGTTGTCTGCACATGACCTGATGGGCAATGTAGTTCATTGACCTTGTGAGTGTAGAGATACAGAAAAATAGAACCTGGGAAGTCAGCTTTGTTGGTAAAGCGCCTACTACTCAAACATGAAGACCTGAGTTCTGACCCTTAGTAACTATGTAAAAAGTAAGTGTGGTGGTACATGTTTATAATCTCATATAGGAGGCAGGGGCAGGAGTTTCCTTGGGCTCATTGGCCAAACTATCCAATCTGGTTAATGAGGGAACTCCAGGTTCCTGTTCCAAAACTTAAGGTGGAGAGCAATAGAGGAAGACACCTGCCATCAACCTCTGGCCTCCATGCTTGCACATATAGATGACCCCCCCCCACACACACAATAAACACAGAAAAATAAAGAAACACACCTAGCGTCAATATTTTGCCATCTTTACTAATGACTAAAACATTACAAGATGGGCTCAAAGCCAATCTATTTCTCCATCCTAAGAAGAACTTTTGAGAAGCTTTTAATTTTTTTTTGGTTTTTTTTTTTTTTTTTTTTTTTTTTTTTTTTTGGTTTTTTGAGACATGGTTTCTCTGTGTAGTTTTGGTACCTGTCCTGGATCTTGCTCTGTAGACCAGGCTGGCCTCGAACTCACAGAGATCCGCCTGAATGCTGGGATTAAAGGGGTGTGCCACCACCACCTGGCAAGAAGCTTTTAATTTTTAAGAACAATATGAAGATTAGAAAGAAAAACAAAAACTAAGACAAATTCTCTTGGGGCTGGAGAGATGCCCAATGGCTAACATATGCAGCATGTGTGACCTCATGCTCCAGAAAAGCACTAGGGAAACTAGGAACGTTAAATATGCAATGTTGTCTGCAGTTTTCTACCCAGAAGGCTGGGAGGAGAAGTGGTTAATAGCCTAGTGACCTCTGTGCTGTCCGTGTGGCCAGGACACCTCAGATATGCTTCTAGACGTTCATCTTGAGTTTGTTGATCTCAACCAGTCTATAGGGCTAGCCTCCTGGAGACTGTTATTGTGAGCATTGTTTACCTCAAGCCTGCTTTCTCAGTTAATATAGAGAACCTGTCTCTATGGAAGACACCACTTGGATTTCAAGAGTTTTGATGTAGTCGTGTCTTAAGCTCTGTTGCAAACACAGGATTGAGTTCATTATCACCAGGAAACTTTTTTTTAAACAAATACTTACACATGTCAATAAACTATCCAGTGTTACACTCTTGAAGTCCAAATCAACACCAGCAACTGAATTATGTTGAACCAGACTTCTTTCTTGCTTCTCGGGGATCAATACTTTGCTGGTCCTCGTAGAGACCCCACAGGTTAGGAGCATGGACTACTCTTACAGAGGAACAGAGTTTAGCTCTCAGCACCCATACCAGGTGGTTCACAACTGCCTGTAACTCCAATTCCAGTGGGTCTGATGCCTTCTTCTGACCTCTGCAGGAACCTGCACATACATGTGCACATGCACACACATACATAAACACACACACACACACACACACACACACAAATTAAATCTTAAAACAAGAAATTGCCATGTAATCTATCTAGCAGCATGCATGCATATTTTTTTCTTAAGTTATTTGTCTTCTTAGAAATGAAAATATTAGCACCACTCCCCTTGGCTGGGCTCCTTAGTAATCCCTACAGTGAGAGCAAGAGTCTGTTCCCAAGCTTTATTTAGGGAAAACTTATTAACTCTGAGAACACAGGAAGGTAGAAACCTTACCTATACCACCCAGCATGCTGTTTTCTCATCCTATTCCTAAGACCAACATGAGCACAATCTCTAAATCTCTAATTCAAATGACTTCTTCCACCAACAGGTTTTCTGATGCTGTGACCTCCCAAAAGACCTGCCACCCCAAACCTATGATTGTGGTGTGTGAAAGATCTCAGAGTTGAAGAGATGTAACTCAGTGGCAGAGTGCTTGCCCACCCTGTATATGACCCTGAGTTCAATCCCCAGCACGGCTAGAGGGGACCCACCCCCAATCACTTGGGGAAAGCACACTGAGGAAAATTTTATTCAGGACCAAGAAAATCAATAAAAGTGTTCTACAGCAAGAGAGAAAGACTGGCCTCTGTTGTGGAATATTAGTTGAAGATGTGTTACATTCATTTATGCTGTGGAATGTTTGTTTAATGATGCAAAGATGTGTTGCATTCTTTTGTGCTGTATTTGTTTAACTCTGTAAAGCTGTGTTACTTTGCCTGCCTAAAACATCTGATTGGTCTAATAAAGAGATGAACGACCAATAGCTAGGCAGGAGAGAGAAGTAGGTGGGGCTGCCAGGCAGAGAGAATAAATAGGAGAAATCTAGACTTGAAAAAAGACCTAGGAATGAGAAAAGGAGAAGGAGAGGAGGACACCAGGGGCCAGTCACACAGCCAAACATCCAGCCACAGTAAGAAGGCAAAAATAAATGTTAAAAGCCCAGAGGCAAAACATAGTTAAAGCAAAATGGGATAATTTAAGATAAAAGAGCTGGCTAGAAACAAGCCAAGCTAAGGTTGGGCATTCAAAAGTAAGATTTAGGAGCTGGGTGGTGGGCTCCCAAAGAGTAAAAAAACAAAACAGAAAAAACAACTACAGGCCTTAGATCTGAATGCATCGTGAAGTGGGGATTTATAGCTAAGGAACAGAAGGAGCTCAGAGAATAAAAATTCCCCAAGTGGTATTATCAGAAGTAAATAGCTATAAAACAGCTATAAACTGGGATAGATTCTTGCTGAGGACAGAACAAGGTGGCCAGACCCAGAGCTAGCTGAGGATGAGGAACCCAGTTGACAGGACCTTTAGATATCTAACTTAGAGGGTTCTGGTTAAACTAGTTAGAGTTTTTAATTAAAATTCAGTTTTACAAGGACATATACAGATGGGTGGGGGAGAAGGTTCAGGAGCCTGTGGCATGAATCTTAACAGTTCTTATTCATAAAAATAAACCTGGAGCCAGGTATTGGGGTGAATGCTGGAAGATTAGAGAAGCAGAACAAGCCACAGCTTCCTCACCTCACCAGTTCCTCAGGTGATCCTGTTTCCTCAGACTGGATGCCTCTCAGCTGAACTGTGCTACTCAAAAGCCTAAAAGCTTAACCAGCTCTAGTTCCTGGTCCTCATGCCTTAAATACCTTTCTGCTTTCCGACATCACTTCCTGGGATTAAAGGCTCACTTCTTGGGATTAAAGGTGTGAGTCACCATGCCTGGCTGTTTCCAGTGTGACTTTAAACTCACAGAGATCTGGATGGATCTCTGCCTCCCAAGTGATAGGATTAAAGGCGTGTGTGCCACCATTTTCTGGCCTCTATATCTAGTGACTGTTCTGTTCTCTGACCCCAGATAAGTTTACTAGGGTACACAATATTTTGGGGAACACAATACCACCACAGGAGCCTGAGTCAAGTTTTGTGAAGCATCACAACTTTGTCAACTGCCATAGATGGAATATTTATGTCCTTCAGTATTCATATGGCAAAAATGAAATCTCCATTGTGACATTGGAAAATGTGGCCTCTAGGTCAGTTGAATCATGAGGTGGAACCTTTATGAATGACATTAAGTGTCCTTAAGAGAATAATCTTAGGATCTCTCTACCATTCAAGATACAGCAAAGTAGCCATTGAATGAGCCAGGAAGGGCCCTCACTAGAATGTAATCATGCTGCCACCCTGATCAATTGCAGGTTTATAGCTTCCAGAACTGTGAGGAAACACACTCATGTGACTGAATACACAATGAAAAAGAATGAACCAGCCACACATTTCAGTATGCCAACAAAGATGAGTCTCACAACCACAATGGGCACAACAATTTACAACCCAATGAGGTGTAAATTTGATGGATCTGGACATGGACACGTCAGTGCCCAGTCTGGATCTCCTCAGGCCCCACACCAGTCCAACCTCTCATGCTTTCCTGTTGCTACCCCCTGCTGCCACTGCTCAGGGGAAGGCCAGAGGTGAGGGGACTCCTGATGATGAGGCTGACCCTGTGGCAGCTTCTCTGCTGGGGCTGCATGACTCAAGGCAGAGGCTCCACTTTGACCCTCAGAATGACTTGATGTGACATAGCTGCCCGCTGTGGCACCTTCTTTGATATCTACCTGTGTTCTCTTCCTGTCCCTTCCCAACTCCGTTCCCCACTTTCCTCCAAGACTACTGTGACTCATTAACCCAAATAAACCACTTGAATAGAAGCCCCTCTAAAGGCATGCTTCCACATAAACAAAACTCGGAGTGCATACTTCTATTCGTGTCTGATTCAAAAACAAGCAGGTTGGTAACATACTGAAAAGGGGAGATGGGTAGCTTCATGGTCAAGGCTGCAGAAGCGAGAGCTAGACTGTCTGGGTTTATGTCTAAGAGCTGTGGAGATTGGAGCCGGTCACCTAACCTCTCTGGGCCTCCTTTCCTCACCTGCTGATAGGGATTGTAATAAGAGTATTTGCCTTATACAGGCACCTGAGGATTGTAGTTAACGCATGTGAAGGATTTAGATTACTTATGGACAAAAGGACTGCTCCCCGCTGCGGCTGTGAGACTACTATTAAAGAGAATTCATACACATACAATCAAACCGTAAGTGAAACATTAACAGAATGCTCTTCTGGAAGTGGAGGGGCATGACAGGTCCAGGGAGGGACATATGAGCATCTCAAAGGCATTACTCATGTTCTAGTTTTTTAAGCTTCGGTATGGATATACTTATGTTTTGTTGCCATGCTTCATAATCAACACAAATTATATCTTTTTACACACCAAACCTTTCATAGTTTTTTTATAAGTCTGAAAAACAAAAACAAAAGCAGTCTCCACTGAGTCCTTTCAAATGTGTGAGCCTTTTGATATGTGTGCTTTCTGCTCTCTCTGCCTCAGCAGCAGTCAGCTTCCCAAGAGTTTCCCAACCCCAGGAGGCCCTGGCCTCACTTCAGCTGGGGTAGATCCTTACAGAAAGCTTTCTTCAGGACACTAGTCTGGAAATTTTCTTGTAGCCAAAATTCCTTGTAGCCCAAATCTCATGACATTTCCGAGGTTGTTTGGAACCTTGGGCTGTTGGCTTTAACAATCTCATTTCATAAAATGCTCATGGCACTTAAATCATTTGTATTCTTTCATTTCCAGGAGAAAGAGATGACTCATGGAAAATATATACTCACACTGCCATTCTGCCATGGCCACGGCTAGCGTGGTGCGTTTTCTCCCATTCCATCCCTCTTACTTGGAGGGTTCCCAGCTTCACCTACTCCAACACTACCTAAGGCTTTCAGCACTCTCTACTTCTTAGTCAGGGCACTGAGACTAAGGAGCCCACTGTTCTTTACGAGGGCAGGGATTCTTGATGAGTCGATTAAGACTAGCTACTCTGGGCTAGGGGCCCGATCCTGGTCCATTTGGCCATGCCTACCAAAGGCTTCAACAGCCTCTCTCTTGCTCCCCAATGGTGGACCCTCAGGATCCTATGCTCTAGCTAGAACTGTGGTGCCCTCTCTTGGATACTTTATACATTACAAGAACCTTCCTTTTCTTTCAGGATTGCCTTAAGTGTGCACTAATTTGGGATGATGAAATCAACGAGAAGCTGATGACCAGAATTTTAAGGAGTACAATATAATAAAATACAATAGAGCATGACATTTACCAACAATGAGAATTGTTCTATGACGTTTTGTTTTAGATGTGTTTATGTACTACAGTGCACATGATATTTATCAACTGATAGGACATTGAAATTCATGCCCACCTGCACAGCTGTACTGGTGGGGGCCAGCCGACCTTTGACCTCTCATGGATGGGCAAGGTTGTGATGCAACATTTTTAGTTTTTAAATATAGTCATGTCAAAAGTTCCAAAGACTGAGGGCCAGTGAAATGACTCAGTGGGTAATGGTGCATGCTGCCAGGCCTGACGACTGAGTTCAGTCCTGGGACCTGGCTGGTGTGGGACCTGGCTGGTGTGGGACCTGGCTGGTGGAAGAAGAGGATGTCTTCCTCTGGTTTCTCTGACTTCTACATGGGCACCTTGTGTGTGCCCACATTCATATTTATACACCAACACAATAATAAATACAAATGTAAACATCAAATATTACTGCTCCTCAATATGGTTATTCACCATAGTTTGTCATTTACAGCATTTTAAATTAGCATGCACAGCACTGAGTTTTACTGTGGTGTTTTCTTTGAAATATGTGTAAGTGTGTGCGTGCACGCGCGCATGTGTGTAATTAGAAAATAACTTTACCAGCTGAGCCATTTCCTCTGCCCCCATTATGACATTTTCTAACAAAATGTGATTTTGTTGCTTCTCCTTCCATTTCTCCCCCATTTTCCTCAGTTTCCCTCAAACCAGTCACCCGCCACAGCCTTTCCTCTTTCATGTGGTTGTTGTGTCCTAATACCCTCCCCACCTCCCCACCCCCATCATGGTCTCCTTTCATAGCCTACACCCACACTCACCCCCATTTATATACAGACATATAAAAATCGTAAGCACTAATTTGTGTGGGGGAGAGAACATGTACTGTTTTTTAGACTGTTACACTGCTTAATATATTTTACAGATCCGTCCATTTTCATGCAAATTTTATCATTTTATTTTTTTTTACAACTGAATAAAATTCAACTGTGTATGTATGGCACGTCTTCATTGTCTGTTCATCTGCTGATGGACACCTGATCTGGTTCCATTTTCTTGCTATAATGTAATAAAACATGAATACAAGCCTTGTGAGTATATGTCCAAGAGATATATCTGGGTCATATGGTAATCCTGACTTTAAATGTTTTTAGAACACTCCATACTGATTTCCATGGATGTACGAGGTTACACTTCTGTTAGTCATGAATAAGGGCTCCTCTTTACCCACAGCCTCACCAGAATTTGTCTCTTTTCTCAATGATAGCATTTTGACTGGGGTGAGAGTCTCAAAATTAGTTTTATTTTTCACTTTTTCTGGTGGCTAAGTGTGTTAAACACCTTTAAAGTACTTAATTGACTATTGTGTTTCTTCTTTTGAGAACTGTCTGTTCACCATTATAGTATTTAATGATTGCAGTTGTATAAATATTTGTATAAATATGCTAGGAATCATACAACACAGTGGTTCTCTTGCTTTTCTCTTTTCCATTACTGCTAAGGAATATAATCCATGCCTGTGTGCTCTATCATTTCTGTGCACTGATGACATATTTCTTCGCGTCTGACACACACATTCACATCCACACACTTTTCATCATTGGCTGTTTAGATCAGAGGATTAGAGATGGTGTGGAGAGAATGGCTGGGAACAGAGGCTGTGCTAGACTGCTGGGTGAAATGCTGACTGCCCCCCACACCGCGTTTATGACTAGTAGCTCTGCACTTCAGTATCTTGTCTGTAAGATCATGAAAAGAATAGTGCCTCTCTTGTAGGATTGCTTATGAAATTTAAATGAACTAATTTATATACACTATTAGACAAGTTCTTGGGATGTAGTAAATGCTCAATGAAATGTAAACTATTATTATTTAGGTTGTGTCCAGCTTTGATGAAAGGAATATCTTTGGAAAACTGAATTTATTAAATCCACTTTTCACTCTCCTTACGGCTGTGATAAAATGCCTGACCAGAGCAATTAAGGAGGGTTGATTCTGTCTCACAGTTCAGAGGTTAAGTCCCTCCTGGTAAGAGAAGCATTGTGACAAAAGTTTCAGGTCACATTCATCCACACTCAGGAAGCAAAGGACAATGACAGCTCATTCTGAGCTTTCTCTCCTCTCTGTTCAGTCTAGAACTCCAGCTCACAGAATATACCACCCACATTTACAGTGGGTCTCCCCCTCAGTTAACCTAATCTAGATGATCATTCACAGACACGCTCACAGGCTTGTCTCTTCAGAGGGTCTAGATCCTGTCAAGTTGACAATCATTATTAACCATCAGGATAGGTTAATAATGCACCTTTTATGATTTAAAAGAACTCTGTTGCATTACCTACTTGGCAGAATCTTCTGCCATTGGTGTTTGAGTGACCAATGCTTCAAACTTTAGTTAACATTAGATGTTATGATAGAAAGGAAAAAGTTGCTGTGGTGCTTTGAATAGAAATTGACCCCATATATTTGAATGCTTGGTCATTGGGGAGTGGCACTACTCACTACTTGACAGGGATTAGCAGGTGTGGCTTTGTTGGATGAAGTGTGTCACTTGGGGTGGGCTTTGGGGTTTCAAATGCTCTGGCCCAGTGACCTCTCTTCCTGATGCCTGTGGATCCTAATGTAGAACTCTTGGTTCCTTCTCCAGCACCATGTCTGCCTGTGTGTAACCATGCTCCCACCATAAGGATAATGGGCTAAACCTCTGAACATGTACATCAGCCCCATTTAAAAAATTTCCTTTCTAAGAGTTGCCATGGTCATGGTGTCTCTTCTCAGCAATAGAACACTGAGTAAGAGGCTGCCTATCCGGTCTGGGCATAATGATGCTGTAAAATTTGTTTTGCTTTGATTATTGGTGAAGTAGAACAGGTTTTCAAGGCTTTATTGGTATTTGTATTCCAACCTCCAGCAGATCATCTTGAGAAGTAAAATTACTTTCATGTGTGACTATTTCCCAGTTAGTCTTTGTGGATATTTAGTCTCCTACTCCGCCAAACACAAGCCCTATATAGCTTCAGCTGCCAATACACAGTTGAATAAGATTCAGAATCACCACATCTAAGCTCTGCAATGACTTCTGAAGCATCATTATCTGGCAGCCACAAGGGAGAAGCCTCAGAATGATCTACTCCCTCTGCTTCGAAATGGCCTTGCAGCATCCTTCCTTTATGCTTCCAAGAACTTGATAATTACATAAGAACATTTAAATGCATTTCTTTATTACTATTGCTTCTCTCTCTGGTGCTTCTAAAATGTTCCTCTTCTCAAAGAAAAGAAAGACTGTCATATTTCAGACTTCATAGTTCAAAAGGGACTTGCTTTTTCCTACTCTGGGAATATTCATAAGATACCAACTGTGTGCCAGGCATGGGGAAGGCGTGTGGGGGAGGGGAAATTTATATACATAAAGAGTAAAGCATCTTCTCTTGCTGCCATCAAGTTAGCAGTCAAAAGAGAAGAACATAGTGAGGAGTGATGCTTCAGGGCAGGACCCTGAATCCCAGAATCCAGGTAGAAGGGAGTATAATAAGATTCCCATCTTCGACACTTAAGTTGGTACCCTGCAGGGTTACAACTCCACTGTAAATGTAAACTAGAAATAGCCAGCTTTTACCAGGGTCAGACAACAAAAACTGATTGTTCCAAACCTTGATGTTGGCTGAAGAAAAGGAAAAAGAAAAACAGTAAAAATTTATAGTCTTAAAATGCCTTCACAATAGGACCCTAGCCTCAAAATGATGTTGTCAGTGTTTGACAGGTATGAGTCTAGTTCCAGGGGTGCACCCTCTGATATCCCCTGGTTCTTGTGTCTCCAGAACAATGATTTGGACCAGGAACATACGTGCAATTATAGAAATAGAGACTGCTTATTAATAAAAATAATGGTATTCTCAAAAATAGGAATGGATTAGAGAGTTAGGACAAGTCCAAGGCCCAGAATCCCTGGACTCCCAGCCTCATAACCTTTCATAAGTCATTTACATAGCACTTGCCTTTTCTCACATTTGTGTACCACATCTTTTCTTGGGCATGCTCTGTTCCTTCCACATAGCCCTGGAGGGTAGAGTTTACCAGTATTTCTCCCAACTGACCTTTAAAATATTTGTAAATACGGATGCCTCATTTCCTATGCCCTACTTTTCTACCACAAAGGTAGTCTGATACATGCAAAGCTTTCAGACCCAGAATTCAATGCTGCTCTCATTGGCAGCACCCTCAGGCTTCTGGTAGACAGACATACATCCTCCTGGAAGGAATACATATAAAATTCAGGCCTATATGAAGCCTCAAATATAAAGTTTCAAGAAATTTGAACTCCCTGTCAAAAATCCAAACACTTAATAATTAGCCGTGAATGAGAAGTAACAGAAGAAAACAGGCACCATTTCCCTGCTCAAGGATATCCCCAAGCCAGTGCCCGAAGACAGAGAATCTAGCTACTCTGGCACTGGGTGGAGACCCACACCCTAGTGAGATAGACTGAAGTTTTGGATTGTATCACCAGCCAGAATGGTATGGGTGAAATATCACCTGAGACTGTGCAGGTCTTTGTAGAGATTCATGTGCAACTCAATTGAGCATCAGCCCTAGTAGCCAAGGGACTGCTTTCACCAACACTACCCCAACCTCTGGCAGCACAGTGTGAAGACTGATGCCATTTTCTGGGGATAGGAAAGGGCAGTAAGCACACGACTTTACCTTGGACTGCTAGAACCTAACACTGGGTAGCCCCCAGCACTGGTCCTACCTGTAGATGAAGTCTCTAGAAGAGCCCTCGTGTCCAATGAAGATGTGAGGTTTCAGTGTATCAGTCTTCTATTTGAGATAGCACCACCTGTGGCCATTTGTAGCAGCATAGGGCACAAATCCATCTCACCAGTACAAAGATCAGGCTGAATGGTAGGCTATAATGTTAGAGGGTGGCACAGTGCTGAGTGTCACTCTGGTGACACAGGAGCCTGGGCTGCTCCCTCTATTGTGATGCTGCCAAGAGCTAGGCATTCTCCAGTAGAGCTTACAACAGGCTGGTGACTGAGAGGATGGCATGTGAGCTTACCTAGCCCTAGAAAGAACCTTCTAGTACCTCCTTGTAGGGAAGGGCTGCCTCTCTTAGGTGCTCTGCCAGCTCATGCTGAGTAATACACTCATTGATTGTGACAACTCTGAGCTTGGATCACCCTCTAGTGCTAACAGTGACGGCACACTGACAGATAGATCCCATATGGAGCTCCCTGAACATGGAAAGGCAAGTCCTTTTGGAACCAGGATTTAGGGTAACACCTACAGGTGAAATAGTGAACCACGTGCAGATCAGAGCACAGACACCTAAGAACCAGGAAATACAAAGCGTACTGTCTGCGTTAATGTAAATTCATATAGATATTATAGAAAATGAAGATGCTCCAAAAAGAGAAAAAAGGGGGCTAGAGAAATGGATCAGCAGTTAAGAGCAATGGATGATCTTCCAGAGGACCCAGGTTTAATTCTCAATACCCACATGTAACTGTAGTTCCAGCGAATCTGATGCTCTCTTCTGCCCTCCAAGGGTACCAAGTATGCAAATAGCACACAGGCATAGACACACACAGTATATCCATACATAGGAAAATAATTTCAAAGGGGACAATAGAACTACCGTGTGATCCAGCAATCACACCATTGGGTAATACAGCTAAAGGAGATCAGTGTGTTGAAGAGACGCCTGCACTTCCATGTTTGCAGCACTATTCAGGAAACTGGTGCAGGGACATAAGTAGCCTTCAAATGATGAAAAGATTAATAAAATTAGCACATCTGTATAAAAAGTACTATTAAACCATAAAAATAAAATTCTGTCATTTAAGACATGGATATAACCAGAAGATGTTACATTAAGTGAGGTAAGCCAGGCAAAGAAAGACAAATGCTTCACTCAAGGACAATATAAAAAGTTGGCACTGTAGATATGGTGAAAGACCCCCAGGGGAGATCTTTCCTCAGGAGAGACCCCAAACCCAAGGAACACACTGAAACCACAGATCAGATGCAAAAGCAAGAGGGTTTATTAGATACACGGGTACCCAGGGCGAAGTCTCTTGGAGGACTTGCGCCCCTTCCTAGGGCAAGGGGGACTTTTTATGGGATCCCAGGGGCAGAGGCGCGGTTACAGAAGCGAGAAGCATAGTTACAGGGTCCCTATTGGTTGTTTCAAAGAAGGCCAGGGTGAACTTGGGGTCATATGTGTGTGACTGACTTGGCCTTGCCCAGGGTATAGTGGGTGTTTTTCCAGCCCAGCTGCTTATTCCTCAAGGCCAGGGGGCCAGCCATAAAATATCCTGATTTGACTCAACTGTTTTTCTCCCAAGGCCGCCGACCACAGTTATCTCTCTCAAGGCCGGGTGGCCAGCCAACCACAGCTGTGAACTCCTGTTTTTCTGATTCCTTCAGAATGGCGTTTCTTAGGCTAAGTTATTGGGACTGGGGGGGGGGGCATTTCATCGGCCCAACACCCCATGTCCTCATAATGGAGTGGGGGTCTTTCATTCCCCCATTTTCTTTTGTACCAAATGGAATCTTTCATTTTAGGATGGAGAATAAGGGGTCAGCTCCATCTCTGACTGTCTGAGCCTCTGATATTGCTGGGTTAGGATCAAAGCCTGGACAACAGAAACCCTATCCTTGATGAATTGCACCAATCTGTTGAGGATGCATGGCCCAAACAATAAAATGAGTAGGAGGATGATTAGGGGGCCCATAATGGTGGAGACAAGGGTCGTAAACCATGGTGACCTTTTGAACCATCCTTCAAACCATCCCTGTTGAGACTCAAATAATTGCTGTCTCTGTTTTAATCTTTCTCTTAATTTAGCCATGTTGTCCCTGACTACTCCAGTATGATCTGCATAGAAGCAGCATTCTTCTTTGAGGGCAGCACATAACCCGCCCTCTTGTAGGAAGAGTATGTCTAGCCCTCTCCTATTTTGCAGCACTACTTCTGATAGGGATGTTAAGGATTTTTCTAACGCACTAACCGATTCCTCTAGGGCTTTGATGTCTGTATTTATGGCTACTTGGAGCTGTCTGAATTGGCCGGTCTCCATAAGGGCTGCGGTCCCTGTACCTACCCCGGCAGCTATTCCGCCCATGGTAATTCCTCCCAGTAACAGGGCCAGCATCAGGGAAACAGGCTCTCTGGTGATGCCCCTCCTAATGTCAGGAGGACTATTAGGGGGATCAAGGGGACCCCCGGGTGAGTCTTATCTTTAGTGGGTTTGGAGAGCATTGAACTAGATGTCTCGGTGCTCTCAGCTTCATCGGGTTCCTTGGCAGCCTTCACATGCGACGCGTGGACCCAAGCCGCTATCCCGTCAACCTTGAGTGCGGTGGGAGTAGTTAACAGGACGGTGTATGGTCCTTTCCATCTCAGCTCTAGGTTCCTGGATTGATGGCGTCGGACCCAGACAGAGTCCCCAATCTTGAATGGGTGAGGCACCACCGGGCGGTTCAGTTGCTCCCAGTAGGCAGGGGTTTCCACACCGTCTTTTGCACCAATTGGAGGGCTTGGAGGTGCACCTCCAAGGTAGGGCTAGTGGCAAAAGAGGAGATATCAGGGTGAAGGAAATTTACAATTGGTGGGGGAGCCCCATACATGATCTCAAACGGGGTTAGGCCATGAGGCCCAGGAGTATTCCGGGCTCGGTAAAGGGCTAGAGGGAGTAGGAGCACCCAATCTCTAGTGCCAGTTGCAAGCGTTAATTTGGTTAAAGTCTCCTTAATGGTTCTATTTGCACGTTCTACCTGTCCTGAGCTCTGGGGGCGGTATGCACAATGAAGTTTCCAATCGATCCCCAGTAGCCTGGCCACCTTCTGACTTACCTGGGAGACGAAGGCGGGCCCATTGTCTGACCCCAATATCTGGGGCATTCCATACCTGGGAAAGATGTCATCCAGGAGTTTCTTGGTTACCACGTTAGCGGTCTTCTTCTTGGTAGGGAAGGCCTCTGTCCATCCATGATGTAAACTTGTCGCTCGGGGCTCTATTCCGCCCCCATTTTTTTTGCTAGTTCCTGGTCCTCTGGGCTTCCGCCATCCGGAGGGCCTGGGTCAGCGCGATCAGCTCTGCTCTTTGGGCTGATGTTCCAGGTGGCAGCGGTGAGGCCCAAATTGCCTCTGATTCGGTGGTGACGGCTGCTCCGGCCCTCCATTCTCCTTCTTGGAGGAAGCTGCTCCCATCCGTGAACCAGATAAAATCTGAGTTCAACAGTGGTTGATCTGTTAGGTCGGAGCGGGTGCCATAGGCCTCCGCCAGAATCTGGAGGCAATTGTGCTCCTCGGATGGGTCTGACAAGGGCAGCAGGGTTGCGGGGTTGAGGGAGACAACTGGTCCGAACACCACTCGGTCTGTGTCTAACAACAGAGCCTGGTAGTGGGTCATCCTGGAATTTGAGAGCCATATATCTGGGGGCTGCCGGACCAGAGCTTCCACCGCTTGGGAGGATAACACAGTTACTAGCTGTCCCAAAGTCAGTTTCCCTGCATCCTTGAGCAAAACAGCAAGGGTGGCTACCATGCGCAGACAGGGGGGCCATCCTGCAGCTACCGGGTCTAATTTCTTGGATAGATAAGCTACAGGTCTCTTCCATGGCCCCAGTCTCTGTACCAGCATTCCTTTTGCAAAGACTGAGTTCTCGTCCACGAACAGTTCAAAGGGCTTATTCGGATCTGGTAGGCCAAGAGCTGGTGACTCAAGTAAGGTTCTCTTAATTCGTTGAAAGGCCTGTTGTTGCTCCTCTCCCCAGTGGAACATGGTCCCAGGCTTGGTGAGAGGATACAGGGGGGCAGCCATCTCAGCAAAACCCGGGATCCAGAGGCGGCAGTAGCCGGCAGTACCTAGAAACTCCCGCACCTGGCGGGGGTTCCCTGGAGGGGGTATGGAGAGTATGGCCTCCTTTCTTGCTTTCGTGAGCCATCTCTGTCCTCCCTCTTTACAGTAAGCACACTGGTCTTTGTCAAGCGGTGTCCTTCTTTGATCTCCCGTCCTAACTCCCTCTCTGACCTGTCCCTGAGACACTACAGTGGCCAGGACTTTCTCTCTCTTTTTTTCCTTAGATCCAACACCTCTTTCTCTTCCTCGTTTTCCCTCTCCCTCCGTGTCTCTTTTTCTTGCCCTCCCTTCCTCCTGCTCGCTCTCCGCTCTCGTTCTCTCGCTCTCTTCTCTCTCTCTCACTTTCTCTGCCTCTCTTATTAAACACTTTCTCTGCCTCTCTAAGTCTTCCCAAAAACGCTGCTGGCGTCTCTTCCTTTCCCTGGATCCTATTCCTAACCTGAGCCGAATTGGTAGGGGGTCTAGCGGCCCCTCGGAGACCCGCTAAGAGCAACTGGCGATAGAGACGTAGGTGCTCCCTACCTTCTGGGGTCGCGGAGTCCCAGTTCGGGCGGGTGAGGGGAAAGGCTGCATTAGGCAATTGGGTGGGTCTTCCATTGTCTCCTGGAACCTCCGAGCCTCCAGGAAGACTCGCTGTCTTTGGCTGGTTCATCGTGCCTTCCTCGTAGGCGACCGGCAATTGGGGAGGGAGCCGGAGCCTCATCCTCCCGCTCTCTCTCTGTAGAGGCTGTTTAGGTGCCTCTGCGGGGGCCGCCGGTCCCTCCGGCGCCCGATTCCCCGGGTATGGCAGCGGGTCCTCTGTTAGGGGGGTCAATAAGAGGTGAATTGGGGTCTGGGGGGAGGACAGGAGCCTTAGGGGGATCCTTCCGTGGGAGAACAGGGTAAAGGGAGGAGGTAGGAGGGGCGAGAGGGAGCGGTGGTGCTGTCGGGGGGCTGTAACACTCGGGGCGGGGTGACTCGGCGTCCACGGGTGACGCCGCCCCCGAGCCACCTTCCCCACACCGGGCCCTCCCAGCCGTCCCGGAGCCGGTCATGGCACACCGCCATGGTGGAAGTGCGCTCGGCGGCGGCTGGTCGACCCCACCCCTGGCCCCGCCTGCGCGCCCCCGCCACATCCCGCGCCCGCCGCCGCCAGAGCGGTGGAACGCGGGGAGAGGAAATGACATGCTGGTGGAGGGGTCAGGAGGAATGGGGAGCGGGAGAGATCCGCAGATCCGGCTTCCTATGACTGTTTCTAGGAGGAGAACGGTTAAACAGAAAACAAAGAACGACAGACAAACACAAATGAGACTAACACGCGCTGCGCGGCTTCGGTTCCAAACCGAAAGCAAAACCAGAAGGAGACTACGAGGGTCCGGATACCTCTTCTCTCGAAAAACCGTGCCCCAGAGGGGACTTCAGACACCCGTGGAACGTCTTCCAGGGTCACGGTGGCGAAGTCCGAGCCCATCAGCTCCTTCAGCTCCACCGCCACAGACAGATTCAGGCGCGCAAACAGACAACACTCAACACTCAGACAGGACAGAGATGACATACACTGAGGCCGGCTGGCTTACCTCCTGACGGTGGGTCGGTGGTCCCAGGGAGGGGTCTCTTTCCCCGTACGGGCCACCAAATGAAAGACCCCCAGGGGAGATCTTTCCTCAGGAGAGACCCCAAACCCAAGGAACACACCGAAACCACAGATCAGATGCAAAAGCAAGAGGGTTTATTAGATACACGGGTACCCAGGGCGAAGTCTCTTGGAGGACTTGCGCCCCTTCCTAGGGCAAGGGGGACTTTTTTATGGGATCCCAGGGGCAGAGGCGCGGTTACAGAAGGAGAAGCATAGTTACAGGGTCCCTATTGGTTGTTTCAAAGAAGGCCAGGGTGAACTTGGGGTCATATGTGTGTGGCTGACTTGGCCTTGCCCAGGGTATAGTGGGTGTTTTTCCAGCCCAGCTGCTTATTCCTCAAGGCCAGGGGGCCAGCCATAAAATATCCTGATTTGACTCAACTGTTTTTCTCCCAAGGCCGCCGACCACAGTTATCCCTCTCAAGGCCAGGTGGCCAGCCAGCCACAGCTGTGAACTCCTGTTTTTCTGATTCCTTCAGAATGGTGTTTCTTAGGCTAAGTTATTGGGACCGGGGGGGGGGGCATTTCATCGGCCCAACGCCCCATGTCCTCATAATGGAGTGGGGGTCTTTCAATGGGGAATAGAACCGTGGTTACCAGAGCCTTTGGTGATGTACTACTCGACCATTGCTGTGACCAAAAGCACATAATATGTAGCTTAGGAAGGAAGGATGGGTTGATTTGTTTGTTTTTGTTTGGCTCATAGTTTGAGGCCATCGTGGTGGGGAAGGCATGGCAGAGTGAACAGAGGACAGCTGGTCACATTATCTCCAGTCAAGACACAGAGACCAGTGAATGGTGGTGATCATCTGCCTTCTTTTCTGTTTTTATTAAGTCTGAGTCCCAGGCTCTGTAGTGGAGCCACTCATGTTTGTGATGAGTCACCCTTCCTAGCTAAACAGCTCTGGGGGCACTCTGAACAATATATCCAGTGGTGTGTCTTTTAGAGTATTCTATAAACAGCTCTGGAGGCACTCTTACAGATGTACCCAGTGGTGTGTCTTTTAGAGTATTCAAAATTCAATCAGTGTGGCAGTGAAGACGAACATCACAGGAGAACAGACAGAACCAGTAGGAAGACAGATTACTGGGGACTGTGCTATAGTCAGACAGGGGCAAGACATTCTGGTGTCTTGTTGCATAATGTAATTACAGATAACGATAACATATAACATAATTCAAAAAGCCAGAAGAAAGGGTTTTGAAAGTTCTCATCATAAAGCATAAATATTTAAGGACATAGGTATATCTAGCCTGATGTAAATATTAGTCCACGCGCACATCTACAGAAACATCACGTAGCATCTCACAAATACATACAACTTTTATATGCTGTGTTTTAGCTAGGAATAAAATTAATTTAGAAACACTGTCAGACAAATATCAAATAAAGTCATAGAGCTGAAATAGGTTGAGAAATTTGCCTAAAGAATGTAATATATGTCAGAACCAACACATTCTGAAATTGAGTCTGTAAGATACTAACAACTTTTAGGTTCTTTTAAATGTCATTTGTTTATTTGTTTGCTTATTTTTTGAGACAGGGTTTCTCTGTGTAGCTCTGGCTGTCCTAGAACTCACTCTGTAGACCAGGCTTGCCTTGAACTCACAGAAATCCACCTGCCTCTGCCTCCTGAGTGCTAGGCTTAAAGGAATGCACTATCACCAAATGGCCTTAAATGTCATTCTTAATACATCATATATATATATGCCTTCCCAGCTTTGCCAATGCTACCATCTTTGCTTCATATTTTATAAGGCTATACAATAAATTTGATAACATTGAAGCATCATTCACAACTTTCCCATATACCTTTCCCATCGTACCAAACCTCAGAGGTGTGTGATGCCCCTGGCATGACTTATAATTCTTCTGCCATTTGCTTCCCCCCTAATATCACATCTGTAAGATCTCTATGTATTCATAGAGTACATCTCTTTTGCTTATTTTAACTAGTGTATAGCACTCTATTATTTGAAAATAATACTGTAATTCACTTATTTGCTTTTCTGCTCATGGAAATTTAGGTCATCTTAAAGGCTGAACACATATCAGGGTCTCTTTGCTATATACCAAGGACAGGAGGGAATAAGCCTCTTAAACCTCAAGAATATGTTCAAATAGCTTTCTAAAGCAGTCATTCATCAGAGTTAATTTAGCTCCATATTCTTGACAATGCTTAGTACTTCTTTTTTCTTTTTTGGTATAGGTAGGATAAGTCCAATGTTCAGGCTTATCAGAAAGAATACTTGTGTACATTTCTGCCATTCACTGAAATGTCACATTTAGACATTTTCCTTTTGTCAAAATTATCAATTTGAAACTGTCTTGAATTCAACTGTATGGGCTTTCTCTTTAGTGACTTGTTTGTGCAAACCTTTGCCCGTTTTGTTCTTGATCTCTTCGTCCTTTTCCTTACTGATCTGCAGTTCTCCTGTGCTCTCTTCAGGACGCCAGCTCTCGCGGGTAATAATTGTGGTGAACAGCGTCCCCACTCCTTGATGAGACGTTTCCACGCTGTTTCACTACAGTGATTTTGGTTTCTTAGCTCTCATATAGAACAGACCATTCTAAACTTGGCCTGAAAGGGAACAAAGGTGCTGTGGAAACACCACAGAAGTCCAAAACAACACTCTAATAGGAGCTCATGCTCCTTAACATTAGAAGAACCGAGGGAGGGGAATATGAGAAATAAACATCTCAGACAGTTGGTTGATTGCATTACTTAGGTTCTGAGAGACACTGCAATCAGGTGTTGGTTGTCACATCAATAATGTCACCTCTTCCGTAATCAACATTTTAAAAAACAAAATTGTATAGTTGCCATGTAGAAATATTTTGCCCCACATTTAATTTCTAGAAATGTGTATAAATGTTCTTTGTGATAAGCCTGAACATTGGAATTATCCTGACTATACAAAAAGGAAAGCAGTGCAAAAAGAAAGTCTGTCACCTGAAATTACAAAACTCTGTGTGTGTATGCAATCAGAATCCCTTTATTCACACAGTATCTGCCTTTCTTACATTCTTCTCTCCTACAAAGGGCACCTTGATTCTGTCACTTGAGCAAAGCCTCTGCCCCCTTCTCCATGCCTATCTCTAGACAACACCCTGCTGAATCTCTCTGGTGGTGACCTTTTCTTCATTAGAGTTCCTCTTTTACTGAAGTCTGAGGATGAGGCTTTCATTGCTCTGTCACACCTCCCTTTCCTTCTGTGAGACCTGACAGCCCAGGTCATGTGCCTTTGTCTCAGAATGTCTGTCTTAGTTAGGGTTTCTATTGCTGTGAAGAGACACCATGAGCACCGCAACTCTTACAAAGGAAAACATTTAACTGGGACTGGCTTACAGTTCAGAGGTTCAGTCCGTTATCGTCACAGCAGGAAGCTTGGTGACACACAGGCAGACATGGTGCTGGAGAGGAGATGAGAATTCTACATCCAGGTCAGCAGGCAGCAGGAAGAGAGAGACTGGGCCTGGCTTGAGCTTCATGATAGATAGATAGATAGATAGATAGATAGATAGATAGATAGATAGATAGATAGATGATAGATAGATAGATTAGGTAGATGATAGATAGATAGACAGACAGACAGACAGATAGACAAAGGTTTATAGAAAAGTAGATATTGAGATATTGCTGACAATTCCTTTAAAAGAGTAACTAGGTGTTGTTTTTTTTTCACTTGCTGAATCAAGATGATTAGTGCTGGTTTCATGTTTCAACCTGTGCTGAATATCACCCACTCAGGAAGGTTTCAGAGCATCAGTTCCCATTTACTGACCTCCATCTACCTTCACACTGAATAATTTTTTTCATTTTCAGTTTTTTAAACTTTTTATTGATTCTTTGTGAATTTCACATCATGCACCCCAATCCCACTCATGTCCCTGTCCCTCCATACCCACGCTCTGCCCTGCAACCTCCCCCTAAAAGAAAACAAACAAACCACAAACTCTTGCCACGGAAGCTGCAATATGTCAGTGTGTTGCATATTAGACCCCTTTGCCCAAACAGCTTTACTTGCAAATGTTCGTTGCAATGAGTCCTTGGACTGGTTTGAGGCCTCTTGTTTCTGCTATACAATCAATGCTGGGTCCTCTCTGGGACTCTTCTCAAATTTCTTGTTGTTGCCCTGTGTCATGGAGACCCTGCAGCTTTGGATCTGCAGGACTGGACCCTTCACAAGCTCCAGAAGTTCATAGACGTGGTAGATGTTGAGGCGGGCCAACTCAAAGCCCTGGATCTGGGCCTGGGTGGTAGCTGAATTGGTCAGTCTGCCCATTTTCTGGCACCCATGCCACCAGGGCCAGCTCCCCCACCTGCCGTAGGTGGCAAGGGGAGCATCTCTCTATTAGGTTGGGACCAGCTCTCCCATGCTGCCTAGCAGAGGCCTGCTTAGCATGGCACTGAGACAGCAATGTGGCTTCAGGAGGCAGCCCAGACCACAGACATCCACTTGGTGTTTGGTAGTAACATGGGCAATGGACATTCACCGAGACCCTGGCTGCAGTGGAACCATGAACTCACTCAGACATGGCCCTCAGTGATAGCCTGGACCCAGACATCCCCATGGCCTCAGGTGGCAGCACAGACCATGGATGTGGACATCGGAATGGCCCTCAGGGGCAACATGGGCGATGGTCATCAACACAGACCCCAGCCACAGTAGGGTCACAGAGCTAGACCTGGCCCTCAGTGGCAGCAGCCATGGGCTTGGATGTCACCGTGGTCTCAGGTGGCAGCACAGGCCACTCAGACCAGCATGGCCCCTGCAGCAGCCCAGCCCCCAGGACATCCCTACGGCTTCAGGTGGCTGCAGCTTCCTCACATCGGCCTGTTCTTCACTGCCATCACGTCTCCAGATCCACCTCTCTCCACAGCACACGACTGCCCCACCTCTCCCTCTTTCCCACTCTCCATGACGTCCTCAGTCTTCCCCATCTCTCCATCGGATATCTGTCCATTGTAACGGCACCCGCTGCTGTGGCCCGTGGGGTCCGGGATGGGCACTTGTGTCCATTTTCAGATTTTATGGGTGTCTTTTGATGTACAGGATTTCTAATTTTGACACGATTCATTAACCTTTTCCTTAGGGTTTGCTCTTGATGTGCTTTGTTTTAAAAAGCATTTTTTGGTTCAAGATCCCAAGATGCCCTCTCACACTTGGCTCTGACTGCTTCAGTTTCGCTTGCCACATTCAGTCTGAAATACGTGTTTGGGTTTGATGTGAAATATGGATCTCATTTCATGTTATTCCACAGAAGTAGCCAACGGCCCGTTCTTTCTCCATTGATTCATAAGGAAAAAGGAATGACTCAGCCTCAGCCGCAGCCAGGGCAATGATCAGAATCTGGGAGAAGTGATTACTAAGCTCCCTGAAGCTGCAGCGAAGCCTCAGCCAGAGGACAGCTTCCTCCATATAGAGCGGGGAACCGAGCTAAGCACCCGGATTTAAATGGAGAAGTGTTTTTAATTTTCTGTACTCTTGCTCACCTTGTCAAAAGCTCGAGGGCTGTTGGCCCTTCACAGGCGCTGCCCTTAGGGGTCTGCTGCGCTCTTCCCATTGCCTGTTTCATCACCTCCGAGGCTTCACATTAGCTAAGATCACTAACTGCAATGCGCCGGTCCAGTAACTATTTCTTGCATGCATGTGTTAAATGCATCAGTTCCTTTGTACTGTATCTGCCTGGGAATTGCAGTGCTCAGAAAACAGGTAGGAGCTGTATCAGTTTTCTTATTGCTGCATCAAAATCCCCAACAAACGGAACTTCAGGAAAGAAGGGTTTATTCCAGCCTGGAGCTTGCGGTGTGATCCATTGGGATGGGAGAGCATGGAGGCAGAGGGTGAGCAGCCGCAGACAGGAAGCAGAGAGGAATGGAAGGGTTGTTCAGCAAGCCTTCTTCCTTTTATTCAGTCCAGGACCCCAGCCTATGGAATGGTAAATCCTCCCTCCTCTGGAATCAGATGAATCTCTCCTGCCCACCTGTTCCCAAATAACCAGTCAGAGGCTTATATTAATTATAAACTGTTGGGTCTATTGCTCAGGCTTATTGTTAATTAGCTCTTACACCTTAAATTAACCCATTTCTATTAATATGTGCTTTGCCACATGTCTTATGGCTTTATCTGTGCTCTAATATATCTTGCTTCTCCAGTAGCTGGCTGGTGTCTGCTCCCGACTCTGTCCTTTCTGTATCTCTGCTTGGATTTCCCACCTGGCTCTAAGGTGCTTTGCCATAGGCCAAAGCAACATTATTTATTAACCAATGGGAGCAACACATATTCACTGCATACAGAAAGACACCCCACATCCCTCCTCAATTAACCTAATCTAGAAAACCCATCACAGACATTCCCAGAGCCGTGCCCATCAAGTGAAGAGTCAAAATCACATTGGATTTCCAGCCTGCTCCATAGGAGGAAATGCATGTCTGGTAATGCATATCTGGACAAGAACCCATGGTTCAGGAGTTCATAGGCCCTAATGTTAAATGAACATAGTATCAAACTGTCCTCTAAATTCATATCTCTGTACCCAAAATTTGAATAGTTCTCAGATCAGACTACATAAAAGAAGTTTCTTTGTCAAGTGGACAGGGGTTCATATAGAAACTCACAATGGTCAAAGTGCAGAGAATAAGTATCTGAGGGGTGTTCAGTCATAAACGGGACATCTGTATCATATCCTCTCCCTGCAAGGCTCAGGGACCATCACAGAAGAGGACATGGAAAGATGGTAAAAGCCAGAGGTTGGGAGGGCCAGAGTGTCTTCTGGAAATGGCAGGACCTTTGCACTCACAAATGGTGTGGTTGCCTGCACAAGATGGAGTCAGTTTTTGTTTTTTTGAGACAGGATTTCTCTGTGTAGCTCTTGCTGTCCTGCAACTCATTCTGTAGACCAGGTTGGGCGCAAACTCAGAAGATCCACCAGTCTCTGTCTTCCAAATACTGGGATTAAAGGCATGCACCACCACCGCTTGGCTAATTTGTTTAATTTTAATCAACACAATTACTTTGCTTCTCCCCATTTTTCATTCTTTAAAATAGGAATGTGGGATGGTTAAGTTTTAAATTATATAAAACAGTTCATGCTTCCTCACCAGGAGTGGCTCTCACCAGCAGTTTATATATAGTAGAACTCAGTGTTACTGCAAATATTTTCTATTTCATTTTTAATATATTCAGTCTTTGACTCAAAGACATACAACTTTAATCTGCCTAGCAGATTTATCTACAACCTTTGCTCTTTTTGACAAGGAGAAAATTGGTGCTTCAACTGATGTATTTTTCAATTCACATTTTAGTTTCTCCTTGCTTAAACTAACTGAGTATGCATTGCTTTTTATCTCTGACATCAAAACAGCATCAGAGTCCCTTCATCACTAGCAGACAAT